>NC_048292.1:18656317-19256317 GCF_009762535.1 Notolabrus celidotus
ACAAATTCCCTTTGAGGAGCAGAGGCCTGACTGTGTTTCCACATAAGTGAGTAAGAGTCTGTTGGGTGGCAACTAGCGTTTAAGACACATTAGTGCCCCCTCCCTTTCAAGTGATTTGGGGTTGTAATTACAGGCTTAAATGTATCCAATTTTATCAAACATTTGCAATATTTATATTGAGAAAATTGATTTCACGGTAATTATTGTTATCGAATTATCGCCCAGCCCTACTTGTAATAAAACGTTTTGTTCAATCAAACAACAGTTTGGATGTCCGTTTGTTCTGACATGCGTGAACCTTTGTGTAGCCACTAACCTCCGGTCTCACGGGGTCCTCGATGCCCACCACGCAGAGGCAGGTCAATCCACTGAGGATGTCATTCTCGACGTCCCAGTCTGGCTCCCCCTCAGAGGCAGGGAAGTCCCTGTATGCAAGGCAGATGGTCCTCAGACCCTCTGAGGCCATGGGCTCGATCACTTTCTTGACCATGTCGTCTCTGTCACGTGGGCGGAACACCTTGGACTCGCCATTTGCTGTTAGGATTTTGTAGCACCTGGATTAAAAAGGAAGAACTTGTAAATATAAATGCATATGAGCGGGGGAGAGGGTTAAAAGAAGAAAAGGAGGGCGTAATGCTCAGGACGAATAGGTATCGCAAGAGAGGCAGTCCGAGGATGTGGATTACAATTTATAAATGTAGGAAATAGTTTAGATTTGAAAAAGGTTTGAGAACAGTGAGGAAGACAAAGCATTTGAATGGTGAGCTGCTGTAGTAAGAAGCCACACTAAGCCCTCTGTGGGTTAAAAAGAAGCATGCTTGGTTAAGAGGCTTACTGAGTTGTTACCGGCTCATTTTCTCAGCGCCCGTTTTTAAGTCGCAAAGTAAGGGGCTTGGGTGGGATGCACTTGAACTTCTCAGCTGCTTAAGCCATTACACATATCATTTACTGCAAACTCATGCCAGCAGAAGCAAGTCAAAAAAAAATCTACTGAAGTAACAACAAGTAGATTAATATGAGCCGACAGAAGTGAAACCCAAACACGGATATCAACCCTTTTCTCACTTCTTGAGGAGGATCTCTGAGGCCCCTTTGCTGAACATGCGGTAGCTGCCGTCAGCCATCTTCAACACAGAGCTCATAGACTTCCGCGTGGAGTTAAAGGTGTAGACTTTGTATAGTTTCTCTTCAGGGATTTCATTGCGGATAGCCTGGTAGTCCCGCTTCAGGTCGTTGGAAAAGCCGAGCAAGGCACATTCGGTCTTGTTACCCACTTGTCGCGGCAGGCCGCCTTCTTTCTCTGGAGGCTGAGGAAAAAGAGAGGAAGAAGGGTTAAGTTAGGAAAAAAATGGAGAAATACATATAAAGTTAGTGTTATTACACACACGTTACAGACAAAGGGAAAAAACAAGTCAGTGGATCTGGATGAGGAGAATGAATGTCACTTGGGGGCCAAACAGAAGTAGAGAACTGATCACTTTAGTTTTTCACTCTCTTCTCTTCCATTGTGAAAATGGGTGGAGTAGGGGGAGGTAGAGAGTACAGCCTAACTCAGCAGGGGTGGGGTCTTGCCCAAACAGGGTCTCCACCCTGGCTCTAGCATCTGCACCATCAATCCAGGACCTCACTACATACACTTCCCTCTACTTTCTCTCTTCTATCCTCTCTTCCCTCATAAGAGCAGGGGAGTGGGTGGAGGTAGAGGGTACAGTCTGGTCTGGCTGGGTTGAGTCCTAACCAAAACAGGATTCTCGCTCTTTTTCTGCCTTCCTTGTCCTCTTTTTAGCCCTTTTTTACATACTCGGTTCCCTTTACTTTTCTCTCTCTTCCCTCATTCATATATGTGGAAGTAGGGGGAGGTACGCGTAGAGTCTAACCAATCAAGTGAGTCCTAGCCCAAAGAAGCTTCTTGCTTTAGCTCTGCCTTCCCATGTCCTCTTTCTAACATTTCAGGATACACTGTCTTCCTGGTTTTTCTCCTCTTCTTCTTCTTGGTGGTGCGCCAGGAGGTGAGAGCTAGCATGCAAAATGTTTAGCCTCTCGAAGTGACATGGGCCTAACTTGAGTGAAGGGAGGTGTCTACTTGATAACCCTGGTGATGAACTGGCTCACGCTAGGGCTGGACGATAATTCGATTAAGATAATTATCATGATATCAATTTTCTCAATATAAATCATAGACTGTATAAAATATGGACGTAGAATCTGTGACGTCACCCATCTGTTTCTGAAGAGCTGTTTTGAGACCAATCGGCAGCCATATTGCTTCTGTCGAGCCAGTGTGACGTAAAGAGGCGGAGTTTGAGCCTCCTAGCCAACAGCTGCAGTGTTCCTGCAGGCAGCTGTGCCTCTCATTGGAAGACTAGTAATCTCAATATCTTCGAAATTGCCGCGTTAGAAAAAAATTCACCCCCCCCGCACAGTGTGAGCACATCGAGAAATTAGCTATTCAGACTACACTCATCTTTTGTACCAGGCTGTAAACATGTTTATTTCTGCTGTAAAGATCGTCTTTTTCCCATTCATGTGTATGTGACTTCTGGTACTTCCGGAGCCAGCCTCAAGCAGATCCGCGATGAACTGCAGCTTTTAACACTTCAGCATTGGACAATATTTTTAGACCGGAGGTTGCCACTTGATATAAATATGACAGATGTTCGAAAAAAAAATGGAAACATTTAAACCTGTAATTACACCTCCCAACCACTGGAAAGGGAAGGGACACTAATGTGTCTTGTACGGTAGTTGCCACCCAACGTAAGACAGAAGAAGAAGACGAGAATTGTAGAAATCGTACAGAAAAGACCTGCTTCCTGTTAGCACTGTCAAAAATGAGTGATTCAAGAGGCTTATCAGAGAACTAAATCCAGATAACACACAGTCTGGTTTCTTCAACTTGCACTCAGGAGCAAAAATCTGCCTTTAAATTTAATTGAAATAATGATTCAATTTTTAACGTGTTAATTATAGATATCTACAGATATGAAAAAAATTATCATGATAACATATTTTTCAATATCGCCCAGCCTTAGCTAACGCTGCCCATCCATCTCCATGCTTGGGTGTTGGGGGACATTAGGAGCCATATGGCAGGTTATGCAACTCCTCAGTAGAGCATAAATGTTGGGATGAGGGCGTAATGGGACTGAGCACTTAGTACCTTGTGTTCCTTTAAAATAGTTTCAGGCTTACCATGATCTTAGTCGTGTAGGCGCAGTTGACGGCGATGCCCAGAATTAGGATGTCTAAAATAGAGGAGGGGATGTTTTCCGGTTCGGGGACTTTCTTGTAGTGCTTCTCGGCAAGGAAGGCCTGCACCACAGTCATGCGGTTCATGGTGAGTGTGCCGGTTTTGTCGGAGCAGATGGCTGTAGCGTTGCCCATGGTCTCACAGGCGTCTAAATGTCGCACTAAGTTGTTGTCTTTCATCATTTTCTGCGAGAGGATAAAAACAATGTATGAAAATATGAAAGTGCATTCCTCTTCTAACATTTATTAAAGGCTTCATGGTTAAATTAATAGCTCCCAGTTTGGATTAAGCCCTCTGTATGCTAACAACCTTAGCACAAGAGATAATAGGTATCCGTTAGCCAAGTCTTCTCAACTCTAACACCTTGCCTGCTAGCTTTAATAGGCTAAAGAGTAAGCTGTGCACAGGGCACAGGTCACTTGGCGAGTAGGAGAGTTTACCTTTACAGAATACGCCAGGGAGATCGTCACAGCGAGCGGCAGGCCTTCAGGAACAGCCACCACCAAGACTGTGACACCAATGATGAAGAATTTGACAAAGAATTGGATGTAAATGGGCGTACAGTCCTTGACCCAGGGCAGATTTTGGATCCAGAAGGTGTCGACTACAAACAGCACCACCAGGATGATGACAGTGATGGCTGACATGACCAACCCTGAGGGGAAAGAAAGAGAAGCAAGTGACGAGGCGTTCAGGGATATGAATGTTTACTGATTGGAAGAATCTGAAGTGTTTCTTTCAGGTACCTGCTTTGCCGATTTGAACAGCTAGTTTGGTCAGTTTGCCCTGGAGGACAGACTTCTCCTTCTTTGGCAGGTTGGATTTCTTCTTCTCCTCCGCATCGCCTCCCTCGTCGCTGTTCAGAGGCTGCATTTCCATCGCAGCTCCGTCCTGTGCTTTAGCTGCAGTACAGAATGAGTAAAAAAAAAAAAAAAAAGTCACCAGATGAAATGACCTCATTTTGATTTTTATACAATAGCAATATTGTGTTCAGTGTCTTCGTTGTCTAAGTGATTCCATTCATGGAAAGAGCACCGCCAGTTCAACAGATGTAACAAAATCGGAATAACCAAAATAGCACAGAGGCACCGAAAGAAGCTTTTAACCATCTTCATCATCTATATTTTCTTTGTTTTAGGGAGGACAAATACATGAAGAACAGGTTTGGATATGATCTAATTTCCAAGTTGTGTGGTTATCTGATCTAGCAGGTAGCAAGTCAGAGCAAGTTGCTCAGAGCATGAAAACAGATTGAATGAAAAGCGATTTTAAGAGTAGTAGAGATGTCACATCACTCAAAGTTTAAACACTTCTTGTCTCCTTTTGTCATGGAACTTGGGAGATGTCACTGTAATTATATTTGCAGTGATCTGACGACTCAGTAATTAGCAGCAAGATTTGAAAGTGTAATTAGCATCCTCCCACCTCGAGATTTAAAGAACAGGTTAACTAGCTAGCAGCGTCTGAGGAATCGCCTCCTACTGCCAGTTAAATTCCCATAAATCTCTTTCATCTCTTCCTCAGCATCCCTCAGGACCCCCCCTTACCCAACCCCCCTGCCGTGTGAGCAGGACTGACGGGAATCCCAAACCTACATCTAGCCAGGTAACCTTGGAGACACAGTGCCTCTAATGGCAGAGGAGGGAGGAGAGAAGAGGCAGCCAGCAGGGCCAGCGGGGGCTGCTCTCTGCCGTGTGGCTCACTTTGATAAAATCATTAGCTCCAGCGGGCACTGAAGCTACTGCTGCTGCTGCTGCTTTCTGCTGCTGCAGGACGGCTGACACATCTTTTGCCATCTCTCACTCACTGCTTTGTGTCTTTTTTTTTTTTTTTTTTTAAGCTTCTGCAGCTCCGTGTCCAATCTGGCAGTGCTAGAAGCTCTGTTTACTATGGCATGACCTGTAGCGTGGCATTGAGTGTGAATGTATGTAGCAGGAAGAGGAGGGGCATTAGCACTGGGCTACTGCAGCTGCTGTGGACTGTGGCTTGTTCTGCACTTACATGGCCTGTGTAATCTCAGTCTAAAGGATTACTGTTGATTCCTGGCAGGCAGAGGGAATCTGTGCACCAGGGACTAGTGCCAGGGTTGTGGCCACAGACCCAAGCACTACCGATCATAGTGCCCCGGCAGGGCTATAAGCCTGGCTAGCTGGCCGGGTTGCCAAAAAGAGCCTCATTATCATTGTTGTCAGTCTAAGATTGCAACAGAGCAAGTGTGACAGTGTGACTGGGAATAGTTCAGATCGGGGCATCGATAAAAATCAAATTGTGGGGGCCGGAGAGAGAGACGCAGTGAGAGAGATGGGTGGGAAAGCAGATGTTCTGGCCCCAGAATTGTTGCATGGCTTTAATCTCCTCACCACTAATCGCTATAACTGGATTCAGTAGCACCTGCTGCTCAAAGCGCAATGTGCAGGGGAAGGACGAGAAAAGAGGAGAGAGGGAGAGAGAGACAGGAGGGAGGGTCAGACAGTACAATGGATGGGACAAGAACGGCTAATGTGCGCCGACATGCACTAGCTCCTCACTAGTTATATTGCAGCCAATTAATCACAAGTTGAAGGTTTAACCTACATCAAGGGAGGGAGAGGAGAATGTAGCTAGAGCTGGGCGATATTAAAAAAGATGTTATCACAATATTTTTTTTTATATGAGTCGATATCGACAATTATCACTTTAGAAATTGAATCATTATTTCATTTAAATTTAAAGGCTCTCATAATTTTCTCTAATCTCTCATTTTTGATAGTGCTAACAGGAAGCCGGTCTTTTGTGTAAGATGAGATTTTTGTGAAGTTTTAGTTTGTAGATTCTTATTTTTCTCAGGTTGAGATAATTTGCATAATCAGATTTATTTACTCACATCCTGAAAGTGTATTTAATTAGGTGTCCCAAGTTAAACGTTAACACTGAGTCAGCACAGTGTCAGACTTACGACTCTGCTTTGAGCTGGTAGGTTTTGTGTCGCTGTCTCTCCAAACATCTTGAAGCCCGCCTACCTCTCAGCCTGCGACTTGATTGGCTGTTCAATGCCTTCTTCTTCTGCTGTCTAATGTTGGGTAGCAACTAGCGTTTAAGACACATTAGCGCCCCCTCCCTTTCCAGTGGTTGGTGGATGTGATTACAGGTTTAAATATATATAATATTTATATTGAGAAAAATTACATCCCAATAACTATTGTTATCGAATTATCGCCCAGCCCTAAATGTAGCCAAAGGCTTTTATTCACCAATGTAGGCGGTTAGCTGAGACAATTTTAAATGGTTATAAGTGTGTTGGAGCAGGTGTGTGTGTGTGTGTGTGGGCAAGCAACTAACCTTTCTTACGATTTTCCACAGATCCGTCCTGCTTCTTATCTGGGGATATTATATAACATGGTGTCAGCAGTGGGAAACACACAGTAGGTCTAATATTAACCACTATCTTAAAATAATGCTGAGGTATTTTAATCGTAGAATTATGTGAATGTTCTTAGAATAAAAGTAAGGCAGAGAGGCATTAATCACTGCTGCGATTGGATGACATGTACATGTTGTGTTTATAAAAGAGTCAGTCTTTAAAGTCTCTTAAATGTTAGAAATTGTATATCAAGATTTGTAATGACAAGTTGTCAAAACCAAACAAAGCTTTGATTATATTTTTTCAATGTGAATTTGTTGCTTTGCTTTGCTAACTGTGATATTAAACTAAATATATGTTTTCAGCGTGCTGATCAGACAATAAAAGACATATGAAGACATAAACTTGGGAGAGACAGTTCAGGGATAATACAAAGGGGATATTTTCATGCATTTTTTCACACATTTTCTATCATTTTGTCAATCAGTCGTGAAAAGTTCTAGGCTGCTCTGTCCATATGTTGCTGAACAGCCTGCACAAGCTCACCAATAGTCCATTAAATCTGAAGCTGAGCTCCTGAATATGTAACCTTAGCATGCAGATGTAGTGAAGTAGTATGGGAGGTAGAACCTTCAGTTATCAGGCCCCTCTCCTTTGGAATCATCTACGAGTCAGGAGTGTGTCTGTCAAGGAGGCAGACCCCCTCTCTAATTTTGAGATCAGGCTTAAAACTTTCCTTTCTGATAAAGCTTATAGATAGAGCTGGGTCAGGCTTGGGCCAGCTCTTAGTTATGCTGCTATAGGCTTAGACTGCCAGGGGAACTGGCACACTGACACACTTGGATCCTATATCATCCCTGATCACTTACTTTAACTCTCCCTGTCCCTTTAAAGTTAATAACCATAGACCTTTCTGGAGTCCCTGAGCTCCCTTGTCTCATAGGTTCCTGAGTCGCTGCCGTAGATGTCCTGCTGCTGTGGACGTTCCAGACTCCAGCTGATACGGACGTGCTGGACTCCAGCGGTAACAGTTACAACTACTACTACCCGTCTCATCACTATTCTCTCTCTCTCTCTCTCTCTCTCTCTCTCTCTCTCTCTCTCTCTCTCTCTCTCTCCCTCTTTCCAACCCCAACTCGGTCAAAGCAGATGGCTGTCTAACATCAGTCTGGTTCTGTTCAAGGTTTCTGCCTGTTAAAAGGAAGTTTTTCCTTGCCGCTGTAACTAGCTAAATACTGCGAGGTGCAATGCCCATGGTGGCTCAAGATGAGATAAGATCGAGTCCTTGTCAGTAAGAGGGGACTGGACCGTATCCTGTTTTGATGTTGGGTCTTTGTTAACAATATAAAATAGAGTGGTCTGGACCTGCTATGTTTGTAAAAGGGTCTTGAGAAAACATTTGTTGTGATTTGGCGCTTTACAAATAAAGATGGATCGATTGATGGATAGTAAACCCTGTGTTTTTTCAGCATGCAACACTTTCTACTCAGGCTCAGCTCTTCTTGCTGGAAGTATTAAAAATCTCAAAGAATGGCTTCTGTCTGTAAGACGCAATCATAGCGGAAGAAAAGAGGCAATATGTGCACAAACATTGTCCACCTACTGTGAGGATCGATAAATCCCAACAGAGGAGGGATAAGTAGTGCGTACACTCACTTTTTCTCTGTTTCTTCTTCTCCTCCTTTTCCTTTTTCTTCTCCTCTTCATCATCCTCTTCCTCCTCGCTTCCGAGTAAAGTGAAGATAATTCCAGTTTGAGAGTTGACACCCACAGCAGTGACCACCATTTTCCCTGAGCCTTCCATTACATGGGTGCCTTTGGACAAGGGAGGAAAATACAACGTGAGTCATTAAATGAGGGAAGAAAACAACATGTACAAACCCTGCTATGGGATTTTTTAATTTATGTTTCACTTTGTTTGGCAGTAGCCGTGACGCTGACCTAACACACATTTTCAACTTCATGTTTGATTTGAAGTTTTTCATCCAAGTTTAGACTTAGTGCTGAGCCAGATTTGCTTCTGTTAAACAATTTTCAGCTACACACAAATGTCTGTTTCAACAGAAGAATAAAAAAGGACGAGTGCATTTGCAATGAAAGAGGAAAAAGAAACGGTCACTGAGGCACAAACCTTTCACAAACGACTTTTAATCAAAAGCCAATTGTCACTGCGGGTGAATTAATGGAAACCTGAGAGGCTAAAACAGTTTAATATCTCTGAGTCTTCATCCCTCTAAGGACACGCGGAAAAGATCGTGTTGATAAGAGCAGAAAAAACAAATAACAGAAGAGATTTACAAAGACACAGAGAAGTGGAAAGCATATAAAATTTCTCTCATGTCTGTGTTAATTAGAGGATGTTTTCCTCTCGTTCAGGAGAGCGATGGCAGAAGGGACACAGCCGGTGTTGAGGGAAATCAGAAAGCAGTGGTGGAGCAATACACACCAGGCACACACAAACACACACAGAGTGCAGCACTTCTATCTCTTGGAGGTTTGGGAGTAGGCAGCCAGATGAACTAAACAACCTGTGTTCCTCCAGGATCCAAACAGCCCTCTGCTGAGGCACTGAGCAGTTACAGAGCGATCTGACAGCACTAACTCAGTGCAGACGGAGCGTTGTGCACATGGAGCGGACTCAATATCTAGATATACTGCAGCTAACAGCATGTGGGGGGTGTTAAATGGTTGAATGATAGCTGATTACACTGCGCTACAAGACAGGGACAGCTTCAAACCAGTTTCCGTAAAAGACTAATTTCCCCAAGGGTACAATAAAGCAAAACCTACCGACTGTGTCGTGTTATCATGTGTTGTGTGTTATTGTATCTTATTCAGTACATCTACAAGGACAATTAAGTTGAGATACAGTTAAAGCTTGCCTAGTACACTTAAGGTGCGATAAGGGTGAATACATGAGAGACAAAATCTAGGTATGTTAGTCCGACTTCGAGAGATTCGATTTAACGGGATTTCAGTCAGACAAACATGATTACATCTACTTGGGAAGTCCAGTTTTGGTTAGACTTTTTTGTAAAGTGTGAATGTTCTGATTGTGTGGTATCGTATCATATCACACTGTGTCATATCATAACATATCGTACCATACCGAGTCATTTCATATTGTACCCTATCGCACCGTGTCATTTCATATCATACTGCATTGTATCGCACCGGGTTCTATATTGTATTGAATCTTATCCCAATGGGTCATATATTGTATCGTATCACAATAATTCATATATCATATCGCATCGTATCGCAATGGGTCATATATCGTATCCTATCACACTGGGTCATTTCATATCGCATCGTAATATATCGCATCGCACTGAGTCGATTCATATCGTATCGCAATGGGTCATATATCGTATCGTATCACACTGGGTCATATCGTAACGTATCATATCGTATCCCACCGTGTCATTTCATATTATATTGCATCATATTGCATTGTATCGCACTGGGTTATATATTGTATCGCATCGTATCGCAATGGGTCATATATCGTATCGTATCACACTGGGTCATATATCATATCTCAACGTGTCATTTCATATCGGATTGTATCGCACTGGGTCATTTCATATCATACTGCATTGTATCGCACCGGGTTCTATATTGTATTGAATCTTATCCCAATGGGTCATATATTGTATCGTATCACAATAATTCATATATCATATCGCATCGTATCGCAATGGGTCATATATCGTATCCTATCACACTGGGTAATTTCATATCGCATCGTAATATATCGCATCGCACTGAGTCGATTCATATCGTATCGCATCGTATCGCAATGGGTCATATGTCGTATCCTATCACACTGGGTCACATCGTAACGTATCATATCGTATCCCACCGTGTCATTTCATATCATATTGTATCATATTGCATTGTATCGCACTGGGTTATATATTGTATTGCATCGTATCGCAATGGGTCATATATCGTATCGTATCGCAATAAGTCATATATTGTATCGTACCGCAGAGGGTCATTTGTATACTTTGTCATTTCATATCATATCGTATCGCACTGGGTCATTTCATATCGTGTCGTATGGTGCCTCATTCACTAGTGTATATTTTTTGAAAATGAACATTATAACATTTAACAATTAAACCGGGACACACCTGCTATTTTCAGTATCAAGAAGTGATAGCTTATTTGTAAACAATCAAAACTTTTCTTTGTGACAATGATGACAAAAGGGCTGCTCTTCTCTGTTTTGTATTCAACAGATTCAGTTTAAAAAAAGAACATCAAAAACATTCATTAGATGTGCACTGCACCTTAGAAGACAAACTAATGTGCAGTGCACTTGACCAATTTGTAAACTGAGCTTTCATGATGTAAACAAGTCACTGTGTATATTTCATGTATGTAATTTATTTTCTTTTATTCCACAATAAATACTTTATTATTTTTCTCTACTAAGTGAGTCAAGTCCCACAAATGTAAATTACTGTCTGTTGTGTTTGTCTAAATGTAAAAAGATTTTCATTTTTCTAACTAAAGAAAACATATTCAGAAGTCAGAAACCAGTGTCCGTCACTGTCTTTATATTCTATAAAATCTATTGGTGTATATTAAATGTGAAACAGGGTCATGAGGCCTAAAGCAGAACGGTTCAAAGTTAGCCCCAATGTGAAGAACTCTGTTAATGCTGTCAAACGGCTTCAGTGATGACAGTAAAGCTCAGTCTGTCAAAGGTGGACTCGTGGGTCTGAAGTCTGAGGAGCAGCAGACAGCAGATCAAATACTAATTCAAAGAAATGGAGGCCCTTTATAGACGATCCAGGGTTTTTAATTATCAGAATTAAATTTTAAAAGAAGAGAAGGGTCAGCTTCCCCATTGACCTCCATTTTAAGTGTTTTAAAAATTAACTGGTTTTTGACACGATGAAATTGCAGAAGGGTTATCGGTCATTTCATTTTAATTTAGACTGGACTCACATGGAGCCAGATATTGAAAATTACGTATTTTATTATTAAGATTAACTTTCCAGGAGTGTCTAAAGGCATTATAACCCCTTTCTTTCAAGGCATGTGAAGACGTCTGGACAAATAAGGGTACAAGGTTGAGAATAATAGACATGATTGTCTTTTTTTGTAACCACCAGCAAGGAGAAAACAATTTATAGTACCTGATAAGAGCATAGGATCTTTTCCTTGTGTTTTCTTGACGTGATCGGACTCTCCTGTGAGTGAGCTCTCGTCGATCTTGAGATCGTTGCCTTGGATGAGGACTCCGTCGGCAGGCAAAAGGTCACCTGAGAAACAGAGACAAGGCAGGCCTTTATTTTGAAGGAACAGTAGTGTACTCATTCTACAGCAGTTCTGAGTGGATCACAGATTTTCATTTTATAGTAATTGATGTATTCATATTACAACCATCAAAGCAGCATCAACACAGCTGTAAATCCCTTCTCACCATATTTTACTTGTGCAATGTCGCCCACCACAATCTCAGCCACAGGAATTTGGATGACTTGTCCTCCACGGACGACAGTAAATTTCTGCTCCTGCTCAATGCGACTCTGGAGGCCCCTAAACTGCTTCTCTTTACTCCAGTCGTTGAACGCCGTCACCAGCACCACGCAGATAACTGACAGAAGAATGGCGGCGCCCTCGATCCAGCCCGCTTCTGACTCATTTTCATCCTCCGCACCGCCAGCTGCCCTCCCACAGTCTACAGAGGCACAGGGGCAGAAATTAATACAGAGGTTCACAGTTTAATCAAGCGGCTTATCACATCATCCTGCCACTCAGGCACAAATTTAAACAAATAAATACAGCGTTAAACTCTCAGAGGGTTTGCTTGTAATCAGATTTTAGTATGAAATAGAAAATTAGCTCAAATAAACAAGACAGACATTTAAAATAAAGCATGTATTCTAGGTCCAAAAACACAAGAAGACTGACAAACACTCAGAGTAATAGGTTTTAATAAAAAGGGTTGTGACTTACGTTCTCTTTCGGCATCTGGAGGTCTATAAAAAGAAAGGCCTAGTGAAACTATGGCTGCCACTTCTAGGATAATCAGTGTGACATCCTGTAGCGCCTCCCACACTAACTGTAAGAAAGTTTTGGGTTTTTTGGGGGGTATAAAATTCTGCCCAAACACTGTTTTCCGCTTATCGATGTCTGCAGGCTGTCCACTTAGACCTGGAGAGGGAGAGACAAAGAGAAGAAAGGATTGTTAGATTTTCATCAAAAATCCTTTAAATTTCACCAAATACATGAATCAGAAAGGCTTTAATTAAATGCAGTGTAGTAGGGCTGGGCGATAATTCAATAACGATAATTGTCTCGATGTAGTTTTCCTAAATATAAATATGACCGTTTTTCCATAAAAAAATTGATACATTTAAGCCTGTAATTATACCCCCAACTACTGGAAAGGGAGAGGCTCTAATGTGTCTTAAACCCTAGTTGCCACCCAACATTAGACGGAAGAAGAAGACAACATTGAACAGCCAATCATGTTAAAGGGTAAGAGATAGGCGGGCTTCGAGACATTTGGAGTGGAATGTAAACACAGCTGAACCGAGCAACAGCGAAACTGAAGAAAACACAAAACCCATCAGCTCAAAGCAGAGTCTTTAGCAGGGGTACATCTCGCTCAGCTGGAAATGAAGCTTCCACAAAAAGTGCTCCCCCTAGTGGCTAGCTGCAGTATAGGTCAAAAACTCTATCTCCCCCATTCATTTGAATGGGGCTGCGGTCCAACTTTAAAAAGTAAATACAAGTCGTATGAATGTTTCTCACATCCGTATGCTGTGGTGATATGTAGTTATTATATGACTGTTTTGTGTTCAAGGCCTCTTTTTTCTGAAAAATATCTTTTTTCGTTAGTTATTAGAGTTTAAAAATCGGGGTTTTACTTCCGGGTTTGCTTTGATTCACAGCTGCCGTAGAGGGAAACTCCATAGGATCTTGTGATGGTACGCTAAAGGGCGGAGCTCGTTATCGTGGCAACACAGAAATTACCGTGGCAACACAGAAATTCTCTACTGCTCTGTCAGACTCTGGCTGCAGAAAAATTTACAGGATGGCATCGTTCGGGGATGTTTTTTTTTGGCTTCAAAACCATTTAATGGGAAAAGGTGGAGCAACACTGTCAATTTTATTTACAGTCTATGGTCGTAAGTCTAACACTGTGCTGACTCAGCGTTAACTAGTAACTTAATACACTTAATTGAAGACACTTTCTAGATGTGGGTGAATACATTTGATTATGCAAATGATCTCAAGCTGAGAAAAAAAAAATCTACAAACTAAAACTTAACAAACATTTAATATTACACAAAAGACCTGCTTCCTGTTAGCACTGTCAAAAATGATTCAAGAAGCTTATCAGAGAACTATTTCCAGATACAAGCTTACAAACCGTCTGGTTTCTTCAACTTTCACTCAGGAGCAAAAATATGCCTATAAATTTAAATGAAATAATGACTTGATTTTTTCATGTAATTATCATTATCTACTGATATGGAAAAATTACCGTGATAACATCTTTTTTAGTACAGCCCAGCTCTACAGTGTAGTGAGTGTTACTGGATGTATTTCTGTACATGTTCCGTCCATGAGGAGGAGCTTTTAACAAAAAAAGGAGAGGTCACCGGATCTCTAAATACACTTCACCCAAAAGGAATCAGCACTTCTGACAGGAGGTGACAAAGCTGAGCAACAATGACACACGCTCTGTGGGCATGTCAAACATTTTCACTTCTTTCATGCAGGCAAAGAAGTGTGAAAACAGGGGTCAAATTTAATCCCATAAATTGCTTTATAAAACACACACTGGTGGACTGACGGGAAGATCAGCTTTAGAATCGCAGGTGAGCAACTGTGCTGTGATAGACTCACCTCTCTTGACAAATGACACACCGCTGAATGGCCTGAGACCCATTCATTCATTGACCCATGTGCGCAGCATTCTGCAGCCCCCAGTCCCTATTCACATACCTCCTCATTCAAGGCCCAGTCGGATATTCAAAAGGGCCTTCTCACATTTGATGATGCATGACAGTTTTTAAGCTCTATTCATGCCGACAGACTCTGTGGAGGGGCTACGAGGAATGGACGTGGTGGTGTGTGTGTAAAGAATTGGGGGGCCATGGAAGAGTGACTGTGTGAAAGTGCGGCTGACAGGAAAATGTAGGGGAGGTGGAAAGGACCAAGGCTAATAAAGAGAGGAGCTACTGACGGCTGAAGGGGAGGCAGTACTTAGAATAGAAGAGTCTTAATAGGGAAAGGGATCAGCAGGGTCAAGGTGTGGACAGACAGAGAGGGATAGACACACATACACTTACTCTCTCAAACACACACACAAAGGCTAGAGGTACAATGCAAATCATGACACAAGATTTGAATAATGACTGCGCATAAACAACAGTACACAGCGTTTGGTACATTTGAGAATGAGACCGTTTCTCTCTTCACAGTAGAAAAGTAAACATGAAGCAGCACTCATTTATTTGGTTGGTTTATTTTGGTGATGTTTCAATCTAAAAAAAAATATGTTGAAATTATCCAATTCGAGCTTTTTAAATTCGGATGTTTTTCCTTGCCGCTGTAACTATCTAAATACTACGAGGTGTAATGCTCATGGTGGATTAAGATGAGATAAGAACAAATCCTGAGAGGAGACTGGATCTTGAGATAACGTTTGTTGTGATTTGGCACCATAAAAATAAAGATTGATTGATTGATTGATTGATTGATTGATTGATTGACAATGTAGCATAACCTCCAGATGCTGGTTGTAGGGCATTTGAAAGCGGTTTGCTTTGTGACATTAAATAAATCTAGTTGGCATCTGCACGGGAGGAAATTCTATGAAACAAACAACAAAAATTGAGGATAAGGGCAAAATTTTCCAAGTAAAACTAGCATATCTAGATCATAACCATACATCTATTAAACATGCGTTTCTAAAACAACTGTGCACAGTGATTAAATGAGTCTTATGCCCTTATGGCTGCAAGGGGCAATGTGACTGGCTGTGTCACATCAATAACATTGGTACTACACTTTGATTTTAAGGAACGCTTCAACATATCCATGAAAAAGCCTCTCTCTCACATCTTTCAAATTGATACTCATAGCTCCCTTTCAACAGGTGTCAGTCCTCTCCATTAAAAGAAGGAAATAATCTAGGTACATTGTTAATTGGCATTACAACCCAACACTAACACGTACTTTTCCAAAAGAGAGGTGAGAAGAATGACGATGACTCATCAGCACCGCACATTAAAAGGCTATGGGGTTTATCCTGCATAGCTGCCTGTTGCTGCTCCCTGGCTGTCTCTCACCGTCTGCTTTGATTCACTACGCCTCTAATGAAAACATGCTGACAGCTAATACCCCGTTCAATTTTACACCACGTTTTCCCTTCGCATTAGAGCAGTAAATACAAGTGACAGAGGACGATCAACATGTCGTCCCTGGGCTGGATACACAAACAAAAAATAGGCTGTCCTTGGCCCCTCACGTCCTTTTAGCAGCCAGAGTCCGTCTCAAGTCGAGGAGCTTAATCATTAACCATTTAATTTGGATGCTTGTCCCCAGCTGACCCCTCACAGGACTGTCATTGTAACCATAAATGAAGGGGTCTAGGTAAGACCAAGGTACCCGTAGAATCAGGACGGACCACAAGCCCTTTGATTGGTCCGCTCGGCAGCATTGTATTTTCCGCATTTACAGCACTTCCGAGATCACCGCTCATCAGCCTTGTATTTCATCTCCTCCTCTCTATTCTTCATGTCATCATGTCTGTATGATAAACAGCAACATGTATCAACTGCAGATTAACATAACACGCTTTGAATCGCTGTGGAAAAGTAAACAGAGATTGTAGCGGGGCCAGAAGCAGGCGACCAGCTATCCCATACCTCCCATCCCATACTACTTTTAGAGACTTTAGGTACGACAAGCCTTTACATAACTGTGTTTTGGAAGAACATGCTGCTAAACAATGGGACAGCCCTTACTGGTCAAGCCAAATCTGCGTGATCAAATTTGTGAGAGAAAGTGTGAAGATTCATGTGCTTAATACACAGAAAAATTCAACCAACCCACACTCTCTCCTCCTTACGAGAGGTTTACTCATAGATCGTATAACAGATCACCTTAATTTGCAAATTGGCAATCCACCAACCCAACAGAGTGACAGGCTGGCTCGTATGAATGTGAAACAACTGCTATCTATCACTGTTGTATGGCCTTGCTAAGATAAAACCCTGTTAAGGTGTACAGAAAATAAATACTGTAGAGATGAATCATTTTAGTAGAAGTACAGTGCAGCGTGCGGTGAAGGCAAGATTTTGTTAAGATTTCATTTGAAAATAACTTATTTCTCTGAAACTAATCAAAATTTTTAGGGTTAATAATGAAAGGGATGAATCAATGCACAGACTATGCAGTGCTCAAGGCTTAAGTGTGCAGAAGCATGCAAATTGAATCAATGCCCTCATATTAAATTTAGGTGTTTGGTCGACGAAACGATTTAACATTATCACCCTTGCTAATCAGCACCAGAACAACCAGTTACCTTAATTTATTATTCATATTTTTATTATTGTAGGCCTGAAATGCTTGTCAAATGTTGGATCTAGGCTTTAGCGCCGCCACCCGCCACAAGCCCAGGGTTGTAGCACCAATGGCTATTGACATTTTGCTACAATACTCTCCTACCCTGATGTAATCAACCAAAGATGATAAACAACATCTGGTATCGCAGCTTGGCTTGGCAGTATTTTGATCTATCAAAAATCTGTTAACTAAATTGCAAAAATTACAGTTATTCAGTGTCAGTCCTGGACCATCTTTAAGCATTAAACAGTCTTCTTGATCACTCCTCTCCTACGCACCTGTCCTATGTTAAATATGTGCAGTACTTTTTTCTTTTTAGTATTTTGGTCAAACAACAGAGATAAAGTTGTGAGTAGACTGTCTGGTTAAACTGACATACAACCACTCGATTGAAGCAAGATGTAACCAACACAGGTATGTGGATGCTATCTTGTGAGGAGGACTGAAGGCTGGTGGTGCTAGCTCTGCTAATGTTTACTAACCATAGACCTTTCTGGAGTCCCTGACTTCCCTTGTCTCATAGGTTCCTCTAAGTCGCTGCCATAGACGGCATTCTGATGTGGATGTGCCGGACTCTAGTGGCAACTACTACTACTACTACTACTGCTGCTGCTGCTGCTGCTGCTGCTGCTGCTGCTGCAGCTGCTGCTGCTGCTATCCGTCTCATCACTATCTTATTCTTCACTATCCCTGTTTCCAACCCCAACTCGGTCGAGGCAGATGACTGTCTAACATGAGTCTGGTTCTGCTCAAGGTTTCTGCCTGTTACAAGGAAGTTTTTCCTCGCTGATCGTATCCTGTCTTGATGGTGGGTCTTTGGTAATATTTCAACATAGAGTACGGACTCGATCCAATATGCTTTTAAAAGAGTCTAGAGGTAATGTTTGTTGTGATTTGGCGCTATACAAATAAAGATTGATTGAATGTTAGTCGCACTCTGCAAACCAGTGTGACACTGTCACCTGCATACTCTGTGATCCTGTGTTTAGCCGTGTTTGTATTCTGGTTGTTTCCTTTCCAGTTGGTCAATATTTAAATTACCATTCAAATGACTAGAGAATAAGTCGCTTTGTATCAACCCTAGTTACATGACATGTAAAGCAATTATTACAGATAGCTATAAAAAATCTTAACATCTTGTTCTTAAGTTCCCATGACAACCTTCATGATGTAGATTTAGACGCAAAATTGGGTTGAATCAAACAAAGTGTTTTTTCCGGTGTTTAATCAGCATTTTTGGAAGAAGATGCTGGGTTACCTTTGTAGCAGAGGTAAAAATATAAAACATGGAGTAACATGAGACTGAAGTGTTACCACAACTGAAAGGTCAACCCAAAAGGAGGGTATGTTTAATAGTATTATGCTCCAAGTCTTGCAGGATAATTGGATTATAGGAATCCCAGCACCTCTTTAAAAAGTGTGTTTTATCATGTTAGCTCAGATCATTAGGTTTGACACAAGGAGAAACCAGTGGGTAACAACTCAACCACATCTTTTTTGTGTCTTTGTCTGTGTGGCGATACTGAAAAAGATGTTATCATGGTAACATTTCTCACCAGTCGATTTTTGATCATTTTCACGATAAATATCAAATCGTTGTTTCATTTACATTTAAATGCAGATTTTTCAAAGTTTAAGAAATCAGACGGTTTGTTAGCTTGTATCTAGATTTAGTTCTCTGATAAGCTTCTTGAATCCTTCATTTTTGAAAGTGCTAACAGGAAGAAGTATTTTGTGTAAAATTAGATTTTTGTGACGTTTTAGTTTGTAGATTCTTGTTTTTCTCAAGTTGAGGTAATTTACATAATTTAATTTCAATTTAAGACAAAAAATATATCACATTGTATTCTGTGTATGAGTTTATAGAGTAGTGCACTCCCCTTTAAGGTTACTATGGATTACGGGCGTTTAAATATACCAAAGTTTCATCAAACATTTGTTTTATGAGAAAAACTATATCACGATAATTATCATTATTGAATTATCGCCCAGCCCTATTTATATGTTTGTTATTTCACTTCAATCAGTCTCAGTGTTATCAAATACTTCCTAATGTTCCTAATGTAAGTCCTTTCTCTTCAGAAAGTGGCTGGAGTATTTAGGGTTGTTTTCGCTCATAAGCAGATTGTGTGGTAATGAGCAGGGCTTTGCACCATAACTGGAACAATAGTACAGCACGCTCATTACTATAGTATGATCGTTTCACATCCAAAAACAGTGTTAAGTGGATATTCTCATAAAATATCTTTGACTACTTTGAGACTAATCACATTCCCACTCTTGAGTTTAGTATAGACCAAAGAGTGTGAACGATGAGAGGCAGGAGTCTTCAGTAGTGTTTAGCATTCTGCATTCAAACATGGAAACAAACTATCCTGTCCCTCTGAATTACAAAAGAGTAAACTATCATTTAACAGTCTGTGCCTCCCTGTCGAATGAGGGGGTGTGGTGTCTGGCATGACCAATACAGAGAGCCTGTCAGCTTCTGTGAAATGTGGTTCAATTGTGCAAGCCTCTCAGCCCACAGCCGATCAGATCGATAGGCTGCAACCCAAATATTTGACTACACTAAAATAGCAATCAACAGGGGACACCTGTGAAAAAAAGGGGAACACTGTCAAGGATATTGATGGGAAGTGGCCATTTGATAGGTTGTATTATGCAGGAGAAATAGAGCATACCATGAGGGAGTAAAAGAAATGCTGCTGCGTTTAAAAATGTGATACTTTAGTGTATTTTCAGCAAAAAGAATCAATAATAGCTGCCTTTGATTTTTTTTTAACCCACAAACAATCATTTATGCATCTTCAAGCATCAACTGTGAAGCCAAAAAGAAACCTCAATGCAGACATCTGGATACACTTTAGAGGACAATACTGTGACTCTGAGCTGTGATACTCAATGCTGAGAAAGAGTGCTAAAAGGATGGGAATTTTGTCATAACAGTCCTCCTGTGACTTAGCATTGCTTTTACAGACAGCTGAGGGACTCACAAGGGACAGATTAAAAAACAACAAGAATGGTCACAACTGGTGCAACAGAGGCTCAGCAGCCCTGACTCATCGAGCAAGGCCATAAAAAAGAAGTCACCTACACAGCGGCAGTGCTTCCCTTGACTCAGGGCATGCAACTGAAAGTCTGTCAATTATGGCTCTGAAAACATGGACCTTACACTTCCTACAGTTAGAACTTAATTGTAGGGCTGGGCGATAAAACGCAAACGCTAATTATTGTGATAATATTTTTCTCAATTTTAAATATAACAAATGTACGATAAAACT
Organism: Notolabrus celidotus; assembly: GCF_009762535.1. Lineage (NCBI taxonomy): Eukaryota > Metazoa > Chordata > Actinopteri > Labriformes > Labridae > Notolabrus > Notolabrus celidotus. The sequence goes on from NC_048292.1 coordinate 18,676,794, forward strand.
AGAGCTGGGCGGTATTGAACACAATGTTACCAAGATAAGATTTTTCATATTAGTCGATAACAATAATTATCACGATAAATATAAAATCATAATTTCATTTAAACATAAAGGCAGATTTTTGCTACTGAGTGAAAATTGAAGAAACCAGGCATGTATCTGATATTTAGTTTTCTGATAAGCTTCTTGAATCCCTTGTTTTTACGGTGCCAACAGGGAGCAGGTCTTTGGTGTCAGATGATATTTTTGTGAAGTTTTAGTTTGTAGATTCTTACTTTTCTCAGCTTGACCTAATTTGTATTATTTGATTTAAACTTACAACATAGAAATATCAAATAGTACTCCGTGTATCAGTTTATAGAGTATTGTTTTGAGTAGTGCACTCCCTTTTAAGATTACTGAGGGTTTTGGGCGGAGTGATAATATTTCCCACAGTGGAGTGAATGCATCACAGTTATTCCGTGTTCAGTTGTACTACAGTCACAGAAGCATTAAAGGTGTTAATGTACATCAAAAGTTGTCTGCATGCTCCTCCTTTCCCCTCATCCTGAAAGTATATTTCCTTAAGTGTATTTAGTTAATAGTTAACGTCGAGTTAACACAGGGAATGACTAACAGCTCTGCTTTGAGCTGGTAGGTTTTGCGTTTCCTTCAGTGTCACTGTCGCTCATGTCAGCTGTGTTTACATTCCGCTCCATACGTCTTTATGCCCGCCTACCTCTCACCCTACGACATGATTGGCTGAATACCGTCTTCTTCTTCTGTCTAATGTTGGGTGGCAACTAGCATTTAAGGTACGTTAGAGCCCGCTCCCTCTCTAGTGGTTTGGGGTTGTAATTACAGGTTTAATTATATCAAATTTTTACACGATAATTATCATTATTGAATTATTGCTCAGCCCTCGTTCATCTATAGCAGTCGGCTTTCTTCTGTGGCCTTAACTAAGGACAGAGAAGGCAGAGTAAGTGGAGTTAAAAGCCGTATGACTTGGCGCACATTCAGCTCAGTATAAACTGCACGCCCCATACACAGAGGCTATAGTCCTCATTACAGCGGCTCACTGGTTAGCCAGCCACAACACTTTGCTGCATGTCTTCCCTCACTCTCTCCTCACCACATCTCTCTGGGTCAGCTGTCCTATCCAATAAAGGCTAAATGCCTGAAAAGATAACTTAGAAAAAAAAAGCAGTGAGACTATTGGATTGTTTATAAGAACAAAGCTAGGATTGGCCTACATGTCAGACCAGACTACAACATCTCTGTGAACTCCAAGTCTTCAAACTTAATATCCTAAGTATGACAGCAGGCTTACAGTTACAATGTGTCATCTCAGAGTCCCAGTCATCAGTTACAAGAAGCACAGATAACACGATGCAACTCTTCTCACAAGCTTAGGACTACTTTCCAAAATGAGTAAGCTGGTTTTGACGTGTTAGAAACGTGGTGGAGTCCCCCTTTAAATGTAACTGACATTTATAAAATGAACTAGATAGCTACACGACGGGAAATGAAAAGGGTCTGAGTGAAACTGAAAGACTTAGTGGAGCAGAGAAAGCACCACAAAAATAAAAGCCTACATGCAAAGTGGAACTGAGTTATGAAAATACCACCAGGCTAACTCAGTGAGCTTCAGGTAGTGGTAACCACCTCTTACCGTCACACAAGAGGATCCTCATCACTGTGGAAACTGATTTGTTTAGGGAGTACATCACAGAAAATGGTGGCAGTTTAAAGAAATATCATCCACAGTGAAGTCCTGAGGCTGTTTGAGGGACAGGGGTGAAAACTTAAAAAAAGGCACCTTCTTTCCACCAGAGGGCAATTTTTTTTTTTTTACATTTAATTCACTGGAGGGGCATCCAAAGGGCACTTTATTTGGGACATGAGGGCACCAAGGGGGGCAATCACCCCCCTGCCCCCCTCCTGAGCAGACCACTGATCATCCATTAGGGGTGATATGCTTGGTGATTATTGGTCTCCAGGCTTCGCCTTCATTAGACTCTACCACAGCACAGTGACAGGTTAATGGTGCGTCAAACAGACAAATGTAATATTTAAATAAGACTTTGGCAGGTTTCATTGTCGCAGTTTAGAAAGCCTATTGTTAAGTGCGCATAATTATCAAACTGAAAGCATTAGTATGCTAATTAGCAAAATCAATTTGAATCACATCACCATGAATTGCAATCTATCTGATCTCAAAAACAGCCAGCTTTAAGTGGTAGAACTGAAACAGCAGCACGATAGATTATATTTAGACTAATCCAGGCTGACAGACCGTTGCTAAAAATTAGTCAACGTGGAGTGGTACATCCATGCCCAGCTGCAACAGAGAAGTTCAGTCGAACTTCTCCGGGTGAGGAAAAAAGCGCTTGGAAACGTGGGGGATTAGCCGAGGATTGGCTTAAGAGGTTCCAGAAATGGCCAACCAACTAATTAGAAATCCCTTTTCAATTGTCAAGCTCCTGTAATCTTAAATGATGGCTTAATTTCCCAAGCCAATGAGGAATGAGCTGATTGAAAGTGGGGAGAAAAAAAAGCTGAGTGGCTGCCGACCAAGTAGAGCAGCAACCTGCTGCGAGGGGAAACAAAATGAGGATCTATTGGAGCTTATCAGCACGGTACAGTTACAAATAAATAAATAAAAGCTCATATTTGGAGAAAAAAAATTGGACAAAACTGTTTTTGTTTTGTTAAGAAGCTGGCCAGATAGGAAAATATTTGTGTGCACTTGGATGCAGACTGCATTTCACATTCTCTGAGTCTTAAAGGCTTTTTTTTAAAACCTGAAAATGGTAAAAAGAGACCAAAAAATATTGAGAATATACAGCTGAAGCAGAGGCTCATAATAATTTGCTATTCCGAATGTGCTTGTGTTTAATTTTTACCTACTTGCGCACAGTTCAAACAATACTCTCCCAAATAGGGCTGAGCGATGATTCGATAATGAAAATTATCGTGATCCAATTTAACAAATGTTTGATAAAAATTCAATACATTTAAACCTGTTATTACACCCACCAACCATTGGAAAGGGAGGGGCTCTAATGTGTTTTAAACGCTAGTTTGCCACCCGACAGAAGAAGAAGAAGACGACATTGAACAGCCAATCATGTCGCAGGGTGAGAGGTGGGTGGGGCTTAAAGACGTTTGAAGCGGAATGTGATCAGAGCTGAAATGAAAGACAGCGACACTGAAGAAAACTCAAAACCTACCAGCTCAAAGCAGAGTTGTTAATCTAACATTTTGCTAACTCAGTGTTAACTATTAACTTAATACAGTTCATTGAATACACTTTCAGGATGTGGGTAAATAAATCTGATTATTCACATTTTCTCAACCTGAGAAAAATAAGAACCTACAAACTAAAACTTCACAAAAATCTCATCTTACTTTAAAGACCTGCTTCCTATTAGCACTGTCAAAAATGATTCAAGAAGCTTATCAGAGATCTTAATGCAGAAACAAGCTAACAAACCGTCTTCAACTTTCACTCAGGAGCAAAAATCTGCCTTTACATTTGAATGAAATAATGATTTGATTTTTATCGTGATAATTATCGATCTAGACTGATGTGATATCATATTGTCCAGCTCTACTCCCAAAAGTGCTAAAAAAGCAAGAGAGATTCTACCATCCACATTCTTTTGAAGCACAGACCGGGTAGTATTTGTGTGGGGGAGGACAAGCACTCTTGTGAAACAGTGAATGTCACTCACTCCACAAATATGACAGGCCTCCATGTTCACCAACCTGACACAGCCACATGCATGTTTGGACAACTCATGCTCTCTTTCAAGCAGCAAATTCCTATTCAGCAATTTCTCCTCAGCTCAGACAATGGCCCCCATGAGCCTGCGTTAACACAGAGTGGAAGCAGAAAAAAGGGACTGCATGTACACCAAGTGAAAGGTCAGAAATAAAAGAGCGAGGGGCTGAAAGTGAGATGTTCTGCAGTGTCGTATTGTGCGGTATTTATTGCGTTTCTTTTGGTCTGATGGAGCCGAGGAAATTTGTTTCTTTGCTTTTGAGACAGTGAATAGAGGACTGTTGCTGCCACAGTGAATGTGCGGTGCCGTTTTAATCTGGGATCAAACCGAAAATCCCCTCCCATAAGAGTTCAGTCAAGGTCATGCTGGCGATTAGGCAGACTGTCTATAGAGAGACAAACCGAGACAGAGGGGGATAGGTTGGTATAAAATAGTAAAAAAAAAAAAAAAAGATAGAAAGAGGTGCTGTCAACCTTTTCTGCATCAGGGAGGTTACACTGCAGCCTGTGACCACTTATTTTTCACAGAAGACTCAGCATAGTGCTATCTTTGTGTTCGGAGTTTGGTCTTGAAAGAGTAACAAACAGAGGAGACATTCAAAAAGATGAACTCACTCCTTCCCTAAAATGTTCAAGTCATTACTACCCAGCCTCCTGTTTAGTCCGCCACATGTGGGACGTTGACCTGCCTGCAGCCTGGTGCTGTGCCCAGGCAGACAGCTGGTCTGTCTGAAGCCTGCACACAGAGACGCACAGACACGCACACACAGAGACACAGAGGTGAAAAGGGAGAGAGGGAGAGCGGGAGGGGGGGGCAAGAGGGACATATCCACAGGCCTCGAAATAGAGCAGGACTGGCCCAGGTCAGAGCCAGCCTGCCCGGCCACCTGTCTGGCATATGAGTTTTCCAAGGAAGTGATGTCAAGGTATCCACAATGTGGATGACAGGGCCAATGACACGCCTCCTAAACTATGCAGCACATTAGCATTCCAGCAGCACTGGCTACTAGCACTGTTTAGATAACATCCTGTGTTTGATCCATTAATCATGCTGAGTGTGGAGGAAGCATTACCATCTATAGGTGACGTTTTTAGCCGGCTGCAGAGTCCTTGGAGGTCCTCATAAGATTCCCCAATTTTGCTTAGCGCCTCTGCTCCTCTCAGCTCCATAAGGGAGCGCAGTTCTTTGAGCGTGCAGCCAAACTCTCCATCGTGGTTGGCCTCCACCATGGAGTTCTTCACCCCGCTGTACGAGTTGTTCGCCATCGTCTCGCCCGCCTCCCCACTCTCTGCTTCGGCTCAACGGTGGGGGTAAAAAAAAAAAGAAAATGTGTTCCTGGAAAAGCTTAAATCCTCAAGGGTGCAAACACAGTGGTAGTTCCCATAAAGCAGCTGACTGGCCCTTCAGAGGCAGCTGGAGTCATGGGCCGGGTAGCAGGGCAGGGGTATTACAAGACAGGCCATTTCCCTCGGAGAGCTGAGTTCCTAGTCTTTCATGGTGACGGACGATCACCCACAGAGGTGGAGATCACCATGCGTTCAGATCTGAAAGAGAAGAGGAAGGAAATTAGTGATACTATAAAGTGATCGTTCTTTTACAGGAGGGTGCAACATAAATATGACATCAGAGACAGTAAATGAAAGATATTTGAGCACTGTGCAGGAAAATTCAGGAATTACTGATGCTCTGTGGTGCACTTGGGCTGGATGGTATCTTACTGGATTTTCATGTTTGTCATATATAGGGCTGGGCAATAAATCGATAACGATAGATATCGTGACAGAATTTTTCTCAATATAAATATAACCAATGTTAGATACAAATTTGGTATAAGGTGCCTTAAACGCTAGTTGCCACCCAACATTAGACAGAAGAAGAAGACGGCATGGAACAGCCAATCATGTTTCAGGGTGAGAGGTAGGCGGGCTTAAAGACGTTTGGAGCAGAATGTAAACACAGCTGAAACGAGCGACAGCGACACCAAAATTTAACAATGTGCTGACTCGGTTGTAACTATTATGGCTAGCATTAAATTTACTCTCAGGCTGTGGGTAAAGGAAGAGCATGGAGACAACTTCTGCTGTGCATTACTAACACTTAAACTCTATAAACTGATACACAGTAAACAATTTGATATATCTTTGTTGTTATGTAAATCAAACGGCAAGAAAAAAACAAATCTACAAACTGAAACACAAAAATCAAATTTTAAAAGTCCTGCTTCCTGTTAGCACCGTCAAAACGTTCACTCAGGGGCAAAAATCTGCCGTTAAATTTAAACAAAATTATGATTTGATATTAATCCTGATAATTATCGATATCAACTTTTTCAATATCGCCCAGCTCTACCCTTTAGATGTCTCTCTGAGAATACTCCAGTGTTGACTTCATGACTACTTGTCTTGTTGTAGCGTGTAAAACAATATTTATGTTAGCATTTCTCCTCCTTCCAGATTACATCCACAAAACACAAGAAATGACAGAAGTTGGAACATTTTACTGCTGCATAAAAGGAAAGCATGGAAACCCTTAGACAAAACCACTCAGACGCCAAGACGAGCAGCCCAGTAATTAGCAAAACTGCCTACAGTCCCTGCCAAGAGATGTTTGATTAGCTGCACTTGAGATGTAATAAAATAATAATAATTTTGTCATCTGGACAAAAAACACTTGTCAAGTAATGTGCACTCTGCCACTCTACCTCCCGGTCAGAGTGAGCGAGGAGAGTGGAGCATTAGCATTCAGTGATCACTTTGTTCAGGGCTGCTCTCAGGGTTTTCCTGCACAGACAGTTTAAAAGGAAGTGCTTTCCTGTCTGCAATGCTCATCTACTATTAATACAAAGTTATGGAGGTTGTTTTACAGTAAAGGGCTGGCAGTAGCTTTCCCAGGTTTGGAATGACACACTCAAGTAGGTTTTATTTGCTTTGGGTGTGTAACACAAAATGTGCCATGAAGTTTACTTAGAACTTTAATTGCAGTGGTGGAATACCCACAAAGTAAACCAACCATAATGATCAACCATTGCCCCTAATTCTGGATACTTCTAACGTTGGTCTTTGTAAATATTTGTTGCGGATTGGCTGAGGGTGATGTGTCAACTTCCATTAGCTGGCCATAAATTGGTAGAGCTAAAATATGGCACATGATGTTTGTCCAAGTATGTGAAAATATTTGGGGCTGTAAGTATAATGAGAATAATGGGAAAAAATACAATGCCTCTAAGGGCCTGTATCCACTAACAGCTTTCTCTGCAGTGGAAACGCCCACAACCTAAATTTGAGAGTGCTCCCTACCGGCTGCTTTTGGTACATAATGAAAGTAATTTAGCGACACTTCCACTTCCCTTAGTAGTGACTGTTAAATCAGTCTGTTATACATTTTCTTTCTTTGAGGGAAACTACAGACAAAAACATAAAAACGACAGAAAAGAATTGTGTCCTCGCATTAGCAGGAGCATGGCAGCTCTAGATCTCAAAATTGTACTCTTGAAAAAAATCCTGGATTACTTTCTCTTCCACCTTTTGTGTTAATAAAGCTGATATCAGAGGTCCTACCCCTCCTTTATTGTGATTGGTTGGTTATGGGAAACAGCAGTGCAAAGTTAAACTCTTGTCAACTGAAAGTCTTGTAAAACTGTAGGATCTTTTTCACTTCGCCAAAAGTGCATCAGTTATGTCTCAATGTGTTGCTGCCAGTGCAAGAAATGCTATTAGTGGACAGAGGCCCTAAGTAACAAGTTTCACAAAAATACAGCACTGCTTTATGTTATATTGGACAATATTGCAGCAATTTCTGATAGAGTTATATAATATTGTTCAGGTGTGGTCTTAAATAATCATGGCCCATTTCAGAGAAGTGGCTACATTTAAGTTGTGTCGCTGTAACGCTGCTAGCGCGAGAAATGCCATTAGTGGACACAGGCCCTAAGTTACAATTTCACAAAAGTACAGCACTGCTATATGCTATTTCTTATTCTGACAATATTACTGTATTTTCTGGTACAATTATTATATTATTATTCAGCTGTGGCCTGAAGAAATAATGGCCCATTTCAGAGATGCGGCTACATTTATATCAAGTCCCTAAAAACAACTACAATACAGCATTAAAACCTTTTTAAACTGTTCTTTCTTAGACATGAATTAAACCACAATCTAATCGCCCCTGTATCTATCTCTGCGTATAGAATTTTACACTTTGTATCAATAATGTTCAACTGTAGATCATTCAATGTGTCTGTAGTTATCAATACAAATGTTTTGTTTTACTCCTCAAATAAATAAATGAAATGATAAAACATTGAATCAAGATCTCTCTTATTAGTTTAACAGTGAAAATGAATGATCTCTTATAAGGTAGGTCTGAATGCTAAAGCGCTAAAGTAGTAGTTACCCCTAATAGTACAACCAGGTGTTAAATAAAGCATCATAGTCCAATCCTTTTATCTTGGATCCATGAGACTGTATCATAGACCCCTGCCGTGTTCAAACAACATACAGTAGGTCTGTCATTGAGCGAGAGGAAAGCCAGCAGCCTCCCCGCAGTGGAAGCGGTGGGGTAGTGTAGTGTAGCAGGGAGCCGGTGACTGATTACCTCAGGAAAAGCCTCCTGTTTAATCTAATTAAGACTATCTGTGGCATCAGGGAGCTCCATGGAGCTCTACATGGGAGAGGAGAGTCCATTCTAATGAGAGGCTGCTGTCCATTCAGCTTTAATCAGCTCAACACAATGACTCTGATTCATTCATGTCGAACAAGTTGATAGGAATTTATCTTAGTGTGACTTTACAGGAGAATTACAAAGGCTGAGGACCTGGAGGTGTTAATCTCTTTTAAGGAGGGTTTGATGAATTTCTTAAACCCACGGGGGACAAAACTGGATTTTTTTTGTATGGATAAATCAAGATGGGTTGGATTTTTGTAAGCCTGAGACAGTTTAATGAAATATACAGTGTAGTTTCAGTTGAAAAAGCCCTGGGGAAGTCGGACAGATCAATAGAGACAGGCACCAGTGCAGACAGACCGACAGACAGACAGGGGCATTATTCCCGGCCTGGAAAAAATGCTGCAGTTATCTCTCAGCTGGGGGAGGATTTAATCTCTTTCTGGCTATAACAGAAACCAAAACACGCTCAGGAGAACACCATTTTTCTGTCTTTAAACTAAACAGGATTTCAAACATGCACACTCCAAACTAAAACATCCAAAAGTCAAAATATGTCACAACTTGAAAACTGGGACGCAGATGCAAGAAGGAGAGAAAATGTACGAATGAATACTTGCAGCTTATTCCATTGAGATTCTTGGAAACTATTCTGTCACATGTCTAGATTCTATTTGGAGCCATCTGCCATGGAAAACGGGACAGAATTCATTATTTATTACACGGCATAATTGCAGGGCCGGGAGTGTTACCGAGGTGGGAGCGATCGCAGAAATCCCCATAGGATAGTTTCGGACATCTTTTACAGACAACAGGTTTGAAGGGAGGTCTTTGTTGTAGAGCTGGGCGATATTGAAAAAGATTTTATCACAATACAATTTATCATATAAGTTGATATTGATAATTATCACGATGAATATGAAATCATTATTTCTTTTACTTTAAAGGCAGATTTTTGAAAGTTGAAGAACCCAGACAGTTTGTTAGCTTGTATCTATGATTTAGTTCACTGATAAGCTTCTTGAATCCCTTATTTTTGGCGAGCTAACAGGCACCCCTCCCTTTCAAGTGGTTGAGGGTGTAACTACAGGTTGAAATATATACATTTTTTATCAAACATTTATTACATTCACATTGAGAAAAATGATACCACGATAATTATCGTTATCAAATTATCGCCCAGCCTTACTTCATTGTGTATGAGAATTTTTGGTCAGATTTCAGGTTTTTTTTGATGACAGCACGCCTTATCTTTCAACATGATATAATGTTCAGAATTTCGATAACATAACTTTTTGTGGGGTTAGTTTGAGTGGGACTGCCCGGTCAGTCTTTCTCAAATTTCTATAGCCTGAGTTGGATCCATGTAGGAAAGTTACACCTCTTCCAACATGTGTGTGTGACAATTAGTACACAAGTCAGACATATTTGCATCATGATAAATGACATCATAAAGCTGTTGTCAAATCCTGAAGCAAGTCTGTCAAAATTACTACTAGTTAAAATTTGCTAGACTACTATAAAGATACAAAGACACTCAGAAAGACATCAAAACGGAGTACAATTTATTGTATGCGGCTAAACACAGGATCGCAGAGGCTGCATGTAAACAGTGTCAAATTGGGGGCCCTGGTTTGCCTCAGTTGGTAGAGCAGGCGCCCCATGTACAGAGGCTACAGTCCTCGTTGCATTGTTTGTAGGATATATCCCCAGTCCCAATACGAATCAGTGTATTTTATTTCCCCTCTCTTTCCCTGCATTTCCTGTGTTACTCTCAAGCTGTCCAATCAAATAAAGGCCAAAGCCCAAAAAATAATAAAGACAACAACAAAAAACATTGTCAAACTACTTCGCCAAATGTGGCTAAAATTAGCAGAGCTAGCAAATAATAATACAGATATAATTTTTAAAAAAAAGATTTTAAACAAACAAAAAACAATGTCAAACTACTTCACTGAATGCAGTTAACATCGGTACAGCTAGCACTAACAGCCTTGAGATGTAATCTGTCATCTGTGCTTGTTTACATCCGTGTAGTCGAGCATTATAGCAGTAGCCATTAACAGAAGCTACATCCCCAGCTAGAGGCGGGTGACTGTGCTACAGCTGAGACACAACATATGAAGACAGTATTTCAATATAAAAGTATTAATAATTTGTCTTTCCTACTACTTACTTTGGTGCCAGCTAGCAAGGATGACTACGTGTAATCATTTATTTGATGTGCTAACCCACATATCTCTTGTTTAAATTGTGTCACTTCTGATTTTTTAAAGACTGAAAAAGGATAATTGCAATACGGTGATTGTTTTTTTTTTTTATTGATGATGGGACTTTTCATACATTCTCCGCTAACACTGCAATTAAAATCTGAATAGTAAATGCTAATGGTAGCCATATTTGATATCATATTGTTGAGTGAGGTTAGGGTTGATTTTAGCAGTGTCAGTGTTTAGCACTAGCGTACATATTATAATGTAGTAAAAAAAGAAGTTAGCCTCGTTAGCTTAAATTTAAAGTTAGAAGTTATTTTACACAATTTCTCTGAATTTCTTGTGTCTAATTTTCACTAACAATTTCTCCAAAAAGGTAAATGTATTGCAGGAATCTACGTGAAATGCCAGACATCACACACCTGTAACTCATGTGTGGCTTTCAAAATGAGGAAGTAGTCTTAGTGACTCATTTTAAAAGCGCAGGAATATATCACTATGCCACATGGGCAGATCACAAGTGCAGTCTATAGTAAAGCCTCCAATTCTACGCCTGTTCCATTTCCCTGTCTTCACATATTACTCCATGAACCCTCACCCCACACTCACACCCCTCACCCCACGAGCAGCCACCACAGCGCCGAGACCAAGGAAGTGCCAACATTTGCTGTGCTGCGACAGTTTCGGGTTGCGGAGCAGGTCACATGTCACAACAGTGGAAAATCATTGTGATTGGATCTCAAAGCCAACAGCTGGCATGGTATGGTTGAATGACAGAGGCTGGGGTTAACTCTTCCTTCACCACAGCAGCAGAAAACCACGGCTCAGCATGATGAGTTTAAGTCATTTGCTCACAGGCCGATGATGGGAGTCTCTTTTCAACTGGAGCTATTTCAGGCTGCTTTCACACGTTAGATGCATGCTAGGTTTGCCGCTTACAAGGGACGCAGATGCAGAAACAGAAACAGAAACAGAAAACAGGATTTCAGTGATGGGCATCTTAGAAATATACTTCTTCGTCTTTATTTCCACGCTAAGGAAACCCTCTGGCAGTTTGTACACCCCTACGTGCCAACAACTCGATGCAAGTCAGGGATAGCAATTCTAGGGATCCCTCTGCAATGGAGCTGCCTAATGCGAGGGGTTGGTATTTTTAGCTTCCCCCAGACTGTCCCCTCCCCCCACCGCTAGCCGTTGCTGAACTGGGTCAGGCCATGTAAATGTGGAGGGTACAAAGCAGAGGCACCCAGCCCTTCTTGTGTGCTGCATGGCTCAGGGCTAAGAGCGCTACTTCAGCCTGCACGCTGGAACCTCTACACGGCTCTCCAATGCTGTCAGGCTGCCAATTCATATGTAGTCACAAGCAGAGGTGTCACCATCAACACGCTTCCCCTCCCCGGCTCTTATTACTTCACGTATGGAGGGACATGTGATGGTGTCTAAAATGAAAATAAGCCTTTTATCTTTTTGATCTGGGTCTAAGGTGTGGTAATTAGTCCAGGATGAGTCATTTACTTGTTTTGTACACAAGTTAGGTGTGATATTATTGATACATAGCACAGTTACTTTACTTGTTTTGGATGGGAAGACTATCTTTTATGCGGTTGCCTTTATAAATGCTTAAATTTGACAGTAAAAATATCTAGATGATGCACATACTGGCCTGAACATCGAGAAGGGTAATGGCTCCAAACATATGAATTCTAGATCTAAGACTTGGCGATAAAACGGTAACGATAATTATCTTGATGTTATTTTTCTCAATATAAATATAACATCAAGACAATGTACCATAAAACATTAAAATATTTAAGCCTGTAATTACCAGGAGTGCATCTCGCTCCGCTGGAAGTGAAGCTTTCAGCAGTGTGACTGCCCCCTGGTGGCTGGCTGCAGTATAGGTAAAAAATTCCATCTCCCCCATTCATTTGAATGGGGGAGCAGTCAAACTTTAAAAAATAAATACACGTCGTACGAATGTTTTTCACATCCGTATGCTGTGGTGATATGTACTTTTGTCTTCAAGGCCTCTTTTTCCTGAAAAACTTCTTTTCCGTTAGTTATTAAAGTATAAAAAACGGGGTTTTACTTCCGGGTTTGCTTTGATTCACAGCCGCCGTAGAGGGAAACTCAGGACACAGCGTCTTGTGACACTACGCTGTAGGGCGGAGCTCGTTACAGTGGCTTTGCAGGCTCTGGCTGCATAATGGCTGCACCCAGGAGCGGGATTTTTTGGCTTCAGAACCGTTCAACGGGCGGAGCAACGCTGTCCATTTTTATTTACAGCGACACTGAAGAGCATGTAAAACCGACCAGCTCAAAGCGAGTGAAAACGTGCTAGACAAGAAAGACCACTAAACTTCATTAGTTAAGATATTGGCTATTTACTAGACTACTAAATCCCAGATACAAGCTAACAAACCATCTGGTCTCTTCAACTTTCACTTAGGAGAAAGAAAATCTGCTTTTAAAACTATATGAAAGAATGAATTCATATTTATCGAGACAATTATCGATATCGATTGATGTGACTAATGTTATCGTGATAACATCTTTTTTCAATATCGCCCAGCTCTATCTCGATCCACTAAAAAGCTTGAAATTTTGTACAATAAATTGAAGGTACCAGGGTTGTGTTTATTAAATATCTTCTTTCTGAGGATGCAACGGTCAAAATCAACAATAAACAGCTGGCATGAACACTTCTAGGCTTTGGATACAACCCAAAGCAGGATGAGAACCTGTGATTCATCAATTACTTAACGAACCTCATCAATGAATGCATCATGAAAGAAGTCACACAGAGTGTGTTATTCCGCCGTTTCACATCAGTGTGCCTTGCAATCATTTTGTTGTCCGTGTCAGTGGTGAGAGGACATGTGGTGCAATCATTTTCTCCTCATTTGCTCAAAAATCTCCCAGCATTACCGAGTACTGAAATTCTGTTGCTAAGGTTTAATAATGAGCAACACCATTAAAATGTGTTTCTTCACAGGACTAATTTTTTTTTTAACAAAAGAAGAAGCAACATCTCAGCCTTGGTTATGTTACAATATTTTTCCTTCACAGGAAAGAGCGCCTGGAGGGATGCTTTTATTTTGCCATTACAGAGTCCTTCATGTCCATAGGATGGAAAATATTCCAAAATGGAGCATCTTTCATCGAGCCACTTTGAAGATGAGAAGCTCTCTGTGTTCTTTGTCATGTGTGATCCTACAGATCAGTGGCCCTGAGGTCCTGCCGGCCTGCCATTTGCTGCCGCTGTCTGACCTTGCTGTCCTATATTGTTCCCAATTCAGGACACACTGATGTTGAGCATTAAACTCATTTTACAAAGACAGGGGACGGAGCAGGGGATGTGATTTGTCAAAGTCAACGTACAGGATATGCAGCTATCATATGAACCATAGTGGATGTGGAATAAGAGCAAGGAAATCTACCTGTGGATGTCTTTAGATGGTGGGAGATGTCCTGGAACCCACCAGCTTTCAGAATCGCCAAAACCAAGAAACACTTTTGCCAAAATCCTGAATGCTTTGTAGACTGATCTGTAGTATATTTAAACCTTCTTGTTTTGTAATGATGACTAATATATGATATTTTGCAGTGTGTGCTTCAGGGTTCTTTCAGTGGGCAGGATCAAAGTTTATTCAATTAGTTTTGCCAAATTTGAAAATTATAGCCCCCTTAATAGCCCAGAAGCATTAATTATGAAGTAACTTTAAAGCTCCTGTGGGGATTTTTTAGCTGGTAATGTGATGTCTCTCTTTGACCTGTAATAACAAACCAAACTATCATCTGCAAAATTGAGTTCTCCTGTGTTGTAATTTCTGTCAGTTATAACCACTGTGAGGGGGGTAGGTGTCAGACAAGACAAGCATGCTAAAGACAGAGTTGTTGTTTTTTACATTTTCCCTCCAAGCTTCTTAGTGAGTGATGGGCAATATTGAAAAAGACATTATCACGATAACATTTTTCATATAAGTTGATATAGATAATTATCACGTTAAATATCAAATCATTTTTTATTTTAAATCTAAAGGAGATTGAGAAAGCAGACGGTTTGTTAGCTTGTATCTGAATTTAGTTCTCTGATAAGCTTCTTGAATCCATCATTTGTGACAGTGCTAACAGGAAGCAGATCTTCAGTGTACGATTAGATTTTTGAAATTTTAGTTTGTAGATTCTTATATTAGATTCTTTATCAGGTTGAGATAATTTGCATAAACATATGTATTTACCCACATCCTGAAAGTATATTCAATAAAGTGTATTTATTTAATAGTTAACGCAGAGTGTTAGACTAACGACTCTGCTTTCAGCTGGTAGGTTTTGCGTTTTCTTCCGTGTCGCTGTTGCTTGTTTAAGCTGTGTTTACATTCCGCTCCAAACATCTTTAAACCCGCCTACCTCTTACTCTGCGACATGATTGGCTGTTCAATGTTGTCTTCTTCTTCTGCCTAATGTTGGGTGGCAACTAGCTTTTAAAACATTAGTGCCCCCTCCCTTTTCAGTGGTTGGGGGGGTAATTACAGGTTTAAAAATATAAAATTTAAAAAAAATTGTATTATCGTTATTGGATTATCGCCCAGCCCTACTTGTGGTCCTAATAAAGGCAACATTTTAATACACTAAAGGGTTTAATATACTTGCATATCACTATTTCTGTAAATAGCATAAAATTACTTTCAGCCACTTTATCAATATCCTGAAATAACAACACACAATATTTATACTGTGCTGTATTGATTTGACCCATTGCCTATCATTAATGATGGCCTGTGAGCAAGAGTTGAATGAATGTATGGTAATGAATAATTTAAATCTGGTGTAAGATAACAGCTGTGTTTGGATTAAGCTTTGTATTTTCACACAGGCATGAAAAGAGAGATAAGCAAAACCTCATCTTCTGTCAGTAAATAGTACCATAAACACATTGTAGTTAACGGTTAAAAAAAACAGACTATATTTAGCTTCCCATGTCAGTGTTCATGAGGCTCAATGTCACCTTAGATTACTGACCTACAGTGGGTTGCTCTCCCAAATAGTAACAAAAATTTCGACAGAGGAACACACACTGAACTCAGGACGAGTGCTTGTGATCATTTTGTAGACTATGAGGTGCAGAGCATGACAATGAAATGAGTGGAGATATAAAGCAGCTGTAGTGCTATGAATTACAGGCAGACTTGACAGGCGATAACTGCCTGGAAGAAAGTGCACTCAGTATGCTGCATTACTTTGCAGTGAGTATCGCTATGTGACTACTAAAAACTCCTGAGCCATGAGACACAAACAGCACTTACTTTAACAGCAAGCTATAATGTAAGATTAGCAGAATACTACTCCTGCTCGCACTCCCCAGCGTAGTCAATTAACTTCATGTGAAATGCATTAAGGATAAAAACCTGGAGGTGTAGTCTCGAAAGGATGTTGGACTGCAAATGCAAAAAGGGAAAACAGAATCCAGCTGAGACACACTGCCCGGAGATCTTGTATAACCTTTTAACAAAAAGATTTAACATTCAATTGTGCCGCTACTGAATCCTGTCCGACCTGCAGCCATTACAAAAAACGCATGGTATAGGAAGGAATAAGAAAAGATATTTCTGTCATTCTTGAGTGACAGCAACAGTCTCAGTTCAAAGGGCTCAGACACAGCCACAGATTGTGTTACTGCTGGTTTAAGTGAATCATTAAACAAACTCAGTGAGTCTATACTAGAGCTGGGCGATATTGAAAAAGATGTTATCACAATAGCATTTTTCATATCAGTCGATATAGATATTTATCACGATAAATATCAAACCATTATGTCATTTACATTTCAAGGCAGATTTTTAAGTTTAAGAAATCAGACAGGTTGTTAGCTTGTATCTGGATTTAGTTCTCTGATAAGCTTCTTGAATCCCTCATTTTTGACAGTGCTAACTTCCTGTTAGCACCGTCTTTTGCGTAAAACAAGATTTTTGTGAAGTTTTAGTGCAGATTATTTTTCTCAGGTTGAGTTAATTTACATAATTTATTTAACAAAGATTTAACAAATATTTATCACATTGTATATTGTGTATCAGTTTATAGAGTAATGTTGTGAGTAGTGCACTCTCTTTTACGATTACTGTGGATTACAGGCGTTTAAATATATATCGAATTTTTATCGAACAATTAAATCACAATAATTATCGTTATTGAATTATCGCCCAGCCCTAGTCTATACTAATCAATATAGATATAATAACTAGTGGTGGGCGTATCGATTCTGTGGTATCGATATCTCGATTCTCACACACTACTCATTTGAGTATCGATTACTCTGATAAAATATCAATACTGATTAATAAATGCCAAATAAAAGCGCATGTGTCACTTCTGATTCTTTTAGGGTAACATATTCCAAAGCTTTGTACCGAAGAGGCTGTTTTAAGGTTTCCACTCAGAGAATTTAAGTAAAGGATGTTAATTATTTATGTGTTTTTCTAAATGTATTTAATTGTTTAAAAAAAGGCCACCAAAGTATTTGCATATTAAAGTTGTGAAATGAACAGTATTCGTCATGGGTGTTGTCTTTCAAGCGTTGCATTTTATTATTATTATTTCTAAATCACTGAAAGTATCGGCATCCATATCGGGTATCAAATAAATTGCCAAAAAAGTATTCAGTATTGTATCGAATAATAAAAGTGTGGTATCGCCCAGTACTAATAATAACATGTCTTACATTCTTAAAATTAAAATGATTGATTCTATATAGAAATAGAGGCATCTAAGTCGAAACTTAATTCCATCAGCTCCCGGTGCACAAACTCTGCGGCAAGGTAGTCTGACTAATGCTTGGGAAGTGAATTGCTTAGCCTACATTATGTTATGTAACATCCGTACAGATAACTACTATATCACAAAGGCACTCCTTGTAATATAGAATAGCAGACTATACACTTTAAGGTCAGGCTATATTCTGTGTACAAATGTATCTGCAATCCTATTTGCAATCCACTGTAGGATCACAAGTCATTACACACACTCAGGAAGACACTGCTGGCGCTGCAGCAAAGCGGGAGCTATTTAATTGGATAAGGAGTGATCCCTTCAACTGGACACCAAAAGGTGCTCAGTGGCTGCACTCTACATCCACCTGGAAACTTGCATGCAATGTTGGCGAGTGCGAAAACTACACTGCATTGTCAAACAAGGTCAAGAGTGTAACGTTAATACACAACTTGCAGTAGCTGGAAAAGCTTTAGAAACGTGAGATTCTCCAGGATTGTGAAGTAACCGGCGTGGTAATTTAAAGCGACGTGGTAGATTCAAGTGTTAGCCTTAATGTCCGAATTTATGGTATCGGCTGAAAATGAACGTTTCAATTAAAAAAGCGTGCACATATAATAATGGCGGGTGTTTTTTAATGTTATATTAAAGGCTTCATATATGTCATGTGTTAAATTAAAGAGGAGTTCAGCACCGACTTCACAGAGAACAGCTGGGTTCAGGATGAGGTAAGGGATAACACAAATCCAGTGGGGAGCAGAATTTGACATGACACCATTACATTATATATTCCACGAATGGCTGTTTTAACTTTGATAGCATGGTTGCTGATTGAGGTTACTAATTTATTCATACAGTTTTTTGAGACAGACAACGACACAACTTTCATTCAGCAGATTATTGGTGCATCTCCGAACACCAGAATTGTGAGAATAAGATACATAACATAAAACAGGCTGAATTACGAGCCCTTTTTCAATCATCTCATTGAATAATGAAATAGTTCCAAATGATGTATAGGGTCCAGTTTTCAGGGACTGTCGCTATTTCACCGAGTTGTCAAATATGCGACCAACCTGCTGTCCGTGAAGGCAGCAGCAGCGTGTGGAGTCTAACATCAAAAAAGCACGATCCAGGCTATGTTAGCCAACTAGCTCCCAGGCGTTAGCTTGTGTTAATTGTACAGAAGGAAAAAATACACAAACCCGTGCTCCAACAGACTGTCAAGTCGACAAACTTTGCCTAGAGCAATGCACAAGTCTCAGTAAGCTAACGAGAAGCAAAGGCAATCTGACAGCATCCTGGCTGGTTAGCTACCTGGTCTGAGACGCCCAATGTCAGTATGTATCCCACATATAGCGGTGTTAGCTTGCTGTAGAGCTAACTACCCAAGGCAGCTACCCACCGGTGACTGGCCCTCGTTGATCTTTGCACATTAAAATGAAGACTCACTCATGAGGAGTTTTCCTTGCAATGTCTAAAAAAAAGCTTGGAAGCAGGTCTTGTCTTAACGCGTTTAACAGCGCTAGCACAGAAATATAACCAAAAAATACTCACTCCGTTCTCTGAAGAGCTCCCCAGATCCCTTTCTCCCGATAACTCCCCCTCAGTCTCACCAAAGACTAGACTCTCTCCCCTGATCTGAGGTAAAATCCCGCCCACTGCGCTGTCACAACCACAACCAAAGTCTCCATCCAGAGCGGACAAGATAGATCCCTGCCCCCTTTGAGCAACAGAAACGCATGGCATCGAGACCGAAAGCCAAATTACGCATTACGCACGGTTGTGTTGCATTAACATCCATCAAGAACTGGTCACCACAGCTAATGTTAGGGAATATTCACCAGGCAATAATAAGTGTAAACTGTAGAAATTTGACTGGGTCATAATTTGGATTTTTTGCTAAGTCTAATTTGTCCTCTTATCAGTAGCTTTAAGATATTGAGACTTTTAAACGTAAATTAAAAACGTATTTATTCAGTCTGGCTCAAGCGGCAACCTCTGGTCTAAAAATATGAGTCCAATGCAGAAGTGCTAAAAACTGCAGTTCATCAAGGATCCGCTTGAGGCTGGCTCCGGAAGTACCGGAAACCACATACACACCAATTCAATAAAGCCAATCTTTACAGCTGAAATAAACATGTTTACAGCCTGGTACAAAAGACAAGTGTAGTCTGGATAGATCATGTCTCAATTGGCACACACTGTATGGGCGGTGAATTTCTTCCTAACGCGGCAATTTCAAAGATATTTAGATTTCGAGTCTTCCAATGAGAGGCACAGCTGACTTGATCGACTGGCGGGAACACTGTAGCTGTTGGCTAGGAGGCTCAAAGCCTGCGTCTTTACGTCTCAATCACTCGACAGCAGCAATATGGCCTCAAAACAGCCCTTCAGAAACAGATGGGTGACGTCACTGATACTACGTCCATATTTTATACAGTCCATGGTCTGGCTATTATATAGGGTCTAACTATTTTATTACTTACCTTTTACTGTTGATTTAAATGTTGCTTTATTATTTTAGTAATTTTAACTGTT
This sequence comes from Notolabrus celidotus, assembly GCF_009762535.1. Taxonomy (NCBI): domain Eukaryota; kingdom Metazoa; phylum Chordata; class Actinopteri; order Labriformes; family Labridae; genus Notolabrus; species Notolabrus celidotus. The sequence continues at coordinate 18,696,745 of NC_048292.1, forward strand.
ATCTATTTCTATTTTTATTTTTTTAATTATTCATTAATTTATCTAATCAGTTCTATTGGTATTTTTAGCATTAGTTTTATTTTCAACTCTTATCCTTATCTTATCCTTTTTAAATCTATTTATTCTAACTATTTGTATTCTTAATTTTGATGCTTTAACCCTATACATAATTATTATTATTATTATTATTATTATTATTAATATTATTATTAATATTGTTATTATTTTTCCCATATTATGTCTTGCTATTGTTTTATTTCTGCTTCTTTCTTGTTTTTCAATAGCTGTAAAGCACTTGTGGTTGCATTTGATTTGTATGAAAGGTGCTATATAAACAAAGCTTGATCGATTGATTCATATATTTAAAATGTCAACCGGGCTTGAACCAGTAATATCTGCATGATGATTTCGGTCTGAAAGATAATGGACAAAATATAGGACACATACAGCCAAAGGATAACAGGTCCAGTTTCGCTGACGTAGACTTCGACGAACCCGGAAGTATGCTGCAGGGAATCATCTCGCCTCGCCCAGCTCCTTTCTGTCACAACACCACCGGGGACATGTGATGCACGTCAAAAGGAGGATGGGTATGGACCGCTGGTGTGGATTCCCATTGGCTTAGCCAGCATATCAGTCGCCTATGGAAACGGTTACGTCATGATCCCCTCGTACTCCTTTCGCTCCCGTGTCGCTTTATAATAACAGGATTATTCAACAGTCAACCCCCCCTTATCATGTGATGATGCCTGTAAAAATAAAGTAGGCATCGAAACTTCACTGCTGCATCGTTCCTGCTGTCTGACAGCCCGGGCTGCACAAGGCTCTTCCCTCGGCGCCTAATCAAACCTGACGTCATTCTTTCCATGACGTAGAGCTTTCTTCTTCTTCTTCTTCTCCAGTGGATTCAATGCCTGTATTCTTTGCGATTCTTTAGCCCTGTTGTGAGAGGGAGTCACACACTCCTGCCTTCCGTTTACAGGAGCCAACTGTAAATGAAGTGCATTGCATTACACTGTAAGCAGAGGTCAATGACTGCCATTATTCAGGGAAAATTAAGCAGCAGATCATTTGTGCGCCAAGTAACGACAGAATATGATTCACTGTTATGGTGCAAAAAACCCTCACCTGTTACATAAACATGAAGTGCATTATGAGCAAGAGGCAGCAACCTCCAGTCTAAAAATATGAGTCCATTGCGGAAGTGCTGAAAACTGCAGTTCATCGAGGATCCGCTTGAGGCTGGCTCCGGAAACCACATACACACCAATTCAATAAAGCCAATCTTTACAGCTGAAATAAACATGTTTACAGCCTGGTACAAAAGAAGAGTGTAGTCTGGATAGCTCATGTCTCAATCGGCACACACTGTAAGGGCGGTGAATTTTTTTCTAACGCTGCAATTTCAAAGATATTTAGATTACAAGTCTTCCAATGAGAGGCACAGCTGACTTGATCGACAGGCGGGAATACTGTAGCTGTTGGCTAGGAGGCTCAAAGCCCGCCTCCTTACGTCACAATCGCTCGACAGCAGCAATATGGCTGCCGCCGATGATTGGCCTCAAAGGAGCTCTTCAGATACAGATGAGTGATGTCATCGATACTACATCCATATTTTATACAGTCTATGATTATGAGGTGAAAATTAGAAATAACTACAACGTGCATGATCAAAGTCAGAAAAAAACATAACTAGTGGGGCTTGTCGATAATTCAATAACGACAATTATCGTGATATAAGACAACATTGAACAGCCAATCATGTCGCAGGGTAAGGAGTAAGCGGGCTTAAAGACGTTTGGAGTGGAATGTAAACACAGCTGACAAGAGTGACAGCGACACGGAAGAGTTGTAAGTCTAACACTGCTGACTCTGCGTTAACTATTAACTTAATACACTTCATTAAATCTACTTTGAGGATGTGGGTAAATAAATCTGATTATGCAAATGATCTTAACCTGAGAAAAATAAGAATCTACAAACTAAAACTTCACAAAAAAATCTCATCATACACAAATTACCTGCTTTAATTAAAAAAATTAAATGAAATAATGATTTGATATTTAAAGTGATACTTTATACGACTGATCGCCCAGGTCTAATAACTAGACAGTTTTGTAACACTGCTAAGTGGACCCCAAGTTGAAACAGACATGAATGATGGTAGATGATAAACAGAAAACAACACCAGCAGAGGTCAAACCTCAGTGTAATATACTTGCTGTCTTGACATAATGGGATTTATCATTAACACAACAGCCCAGAGAGCAAGGAAGCGTTTACCTCTCAAGATTTGTAAACAGGGGAAAGGTCAACATGTTTATGCCTGTGTGCAGATTTAAAGTTGGAAAATGTTGATTTAGAACTTGATGTGTCACATTTGCGTCAAGGGTTTTGAAGAAATGTAGCAAGAAAAGGGAAGAGAGGGAGGCAGGAAAAAAATGTGATTTGTGTAAGTTGTCTTGTGCAACTATTTGGTGTCTGTCTTCATAATTCAACCAAATTCGTTCAGTCAGAGGAATGAAAAGGAACACAACACACACTCTCTCTCTCCAAACCCAACTCAGTCAAGGCAGATGGCTATCTAACATGAGTCTGGTTCTGCTCGAGGTTTCTGCCTGTTAAAATGTAGTTTTTCTTTGCTGCTTTGACTATCTAAATACTGTGAGGTGCAATGCTCACAGTGGATTAAGATGAGGTAAGATTGAGTCCTGTCAGCAAGAGGGGACTGGATCTTATCTTGTCTTGATGTTGAATCTTTGTTAATAATATAACAGAGTACGGTCTAAACCTGTTATGTTTTTAAAAGCATCTTGAGATAACGTTTGTTGTTATATGGCGCTATACAAATAAAGATTGATTGATTGATAATTGAGTGATATAGTAATACATATGATGTTGACGTCTGGGTTCTGCAATGTATTAGCATTTTGTTGTGTTTGAGACAAGATTCCAGAAACATGGGTAGAATTTTGACCAAAGTTTGTAGAGGCATCTGTCAGTGAGATGCAGCAGTCACTCATTTCTGCACACACATATGCGTACCCACACCCTTCACACATTTCTAAGCTGTCAGTCTATCTTCCTCTCTAAAACTTCAAACCACAGCTGTTGCAATGAGACGCTTCAATGCTGGTGTGTTTCTCAAACATCCAACAGAAACACAGGCCTCAGCCGAGCTGGCAAAAGCTAACAGGCTTTCCTCCTCAGGCCTTTCAAACTACGTTGCACCAAAGCAGAGAAAGAGTTATTTTTACGCCTGCCATTTTTCCAGTTCACTGTCAGTGGTTTTGGTGGCTTCCTGATTGGCAGCCTGCAGTGCTTTGTGTTTGGCCAACCCGGAGCAGATGTCCCTCTGACATGCCACCCATTTTTCTCTCTCTCTGCCTATCTGTGTACGTCCATCAGTCTGTGTACCTCCCCCTCCCTCTTTATCTCCTCTCTTTCAGTTACTGCAGAAGCCGGGGGACACACTTAGAAAGAGTCTAATGGAAGGCACATCAATATAGACTTAAAACGTCTTCATAGAAACTATTTATGTGGTTGGGAATTTAAAGCATCTTGAAATATTCTGGTTTATACCTCCACGAAAAGACTAATTGTCATTTTTATCCTACACTTAGACAGACAAGTCTTAAGAGGTTAATGTTCAGAGTAAATGTTAGTGTTTGCTAGCTGGTTTCTATGGAGTACAAACTGAACTTTGTTAGTAGTTTTGCTTAGTTTCCAGTCTCTGTGCTAAGCTAGGCTAGTGATTTTAGTATTTTAACACAAAACAAGGAAAACAATTGACTTTGCAAGATCACATTTGGATCTTTGTTATATTGAGGTGGCGGAATTTCATTTAAAAGTAAAACATTTTTAACATTTTTTTTTTATATCTATAGAACCATGCTAGTAGTTTCCACCTGTTTACAGTCTTTGTGCTACGCTACGCTAATGAGGTATTTTCCTCCTACCTTTACTTTTAAAAATTCCATAACTGAATTTAATTTATATAACAGTTATTTAACACAAAAGTCGTTCAGACATTTGTTTAAGCAAGGTTATCTTTTTATCTCTATAGGTGCTCGGTGGCTAACTTGATAATTTACAGACAGAACCTAGCAAGAAGTTTCCCTGTTTCATTCTTTGTGCTAGGCTACGCTAACGAGTTTTTGCACTGTGCTTGCCATATAAAAACCTACTTAACTGAATTTACTTGATATAAAGTGTATGTGTATTTTAAAGCAAAGATGTCAAACAAGATAAAGGAGTTCATTTTTCCATCTTAACAGGTTCTATGTGGCTGCTTTTATGACCTAAAGTTTGAACTTTGCGAATGTTTCCCCATAGTTTCTGTTTCCATTCGCTGTGCTAGGCTATGCTAATGAATTTTTTGCACTGTTCTTTGCATACGAACCTACCCATCTGAATATCATTTGTAAAACACACAGCATTTTAGTCAAATAGGATTGAAAAGTTAAATTATTAATGTTTACAGTTTCTTTGTAGCTTGTTTTATGACCTAAAAACTAATTTTCATGAGCATTTCCCCATAGTTTCCAGGCTATGTGCTAAAGTAAGCTAATGAGCTGTTGCTCCAAATATACAAAAACTACTGAACTAAATTTGACTTATAAAACACAGCATTTTAACACACACACACACACACACACACACACACACACACACACACACACACACACACACACACACACACACACACACACACACACACACACACACACAAATATGCTTATAATTTAGTTCAGAAAATGTATACAGTATATACCAGGAAAAATCAACTCTATACATGAATCATCAAACATTATCCTTCCAGTCAGCTCCTGATTTTTGTATCATCTATTCATTATCTACATATGACAGGGAATAAATTGGAATCCCGCCTTGTGTCATCACAGCCCTGTTTGTTCAGTTGACTCCACTTAATCTCTGCTTCAATCCATTTAAATACTTAGGGACCGCAGGAGAGAGCATGACTGTGAAGCCCCACACAAAGGGCCGTTTAGCTGTATCCACATAACAATCTGAGAACTGTCTCTTTTGACTTGTTAATACAGATGGTGAATTATTTATTCCTGGAAATTAGGAGGAAAAAAAAAACAGGAGTGTGAAGAAAAAGAGCACATTTGAAGTATTTAAATTTAGTAAACCAATGATTTTCCCTGCAGCTGTTGTCTGAGTCTTGTTGTTGACTCAGTTTCTCGCTGGGTGGAAATTTGCCATATGCTCTGGAGCATCTTGTGAACTACAGTAAATGTCAAGTGCCATTAGCCTCTGTGCATGCTAATGTGTCATTGCTGCTGTCTGAGTAAGCATTAATGATGAGGCATGCCAAAAAAAGGGGATGTTGCCTTCAGGGTAACTTTTGCACCTTTTAGGACTAACGTATACTCTCAAAACCAAACTGCTTCATTAGTTTATTTTGAAGGAAACACACAGTTTCACTGAGGAAGTTGATGCTGCAAAAAAAAGTTAGGCAAAACTGTTGTCACATTTGAGAATTAACAACTTAGCTGCTGTTGAGTGTGTGTGTGTGTGTGTGTGTGTGTGTGTGTGTGTGTGTGTGTGTGTGTGTGTGTGTGTGTGTGTGTGTGTGTGTGTGTGTGTGTGTATGTATATGTGTTCATCCCAACATAGAGCTTTAATTACAGGGGTAGATTTCCACACACTACCAGACAAGATAGCTTGACAAATAATTGCAGGTTTGGTGGAAAAGTGTCTCGCTAAGGCGTGAAGTGTCTGCTGTTTTAACTGAGAGAGGAACTTAGTTGCAAACTCGGCGTCTTATCACATTGCTAGATAGCAAGCTGCCGCAAGCTGATTAAGACACTTGCACAAAGCACAATGGAAAAGCCAAAGGGGATGGAAAAAATAAACCATAAAGCCACAGAGAGATTATCAGTCACTTCTTAAAACAAACATATGACTGCGGTGGAAATACCTATGGTGCACTTGGAGATCATGCGCCTCTCAAATGGAAAAATGTGAACGTGAAGATGTCTCATTAGGCAACTTGCACAACCAGGGGCCCTATCAGTGAGGACATGCTGTATGAATATTGCTTCCTTTTGGTCAACCGATCTTTCTACACCACTTTGTTTCTTGAACGGACGTTGGATTTTCCACTGGCTCAGCACATTGGCAGAGAGCTGGACAGAGAGGGAGGGAGGGAGGGAGGGAGGGAGGGAGGGTAGAGGAGGGTGGATGGGGTGGGGGCTTCCTTCTTTTGAAGAGGAAGAGGAAAAATTGGGTTGCATTCTTTGGAGAGAGAAATGCTGATCAAGGTTGATGGTCTGTGAGAAATGTTCCGATAGCAAATCAATCAGATAGCGATCTCACATTCTCAACTCTGAGTCTGAGCATCTAATGTCTAGTAGATGATACAGAAATGCCCACTGGAAACTGAACCATTTAAATAACAATTGTATGGCTATCTGCCCTTAATGCCTTTATATAACCTTTTTTGAGGCTGTAGATATTATGAAATAGGTTCATGGTGTTCCCATCTCTTTCTTTTGTTGTGTACTACACGGAACATGTGCTTTATGAGTCATGTGAACTAGATACTGTGACTGTCATTCGGATGTGCTTCACCGTGCATATGTGGGTCGAATAGCTTTGTATAAAAGTGTGTTGTGTTTATGGAATGTAGATTATTTATTGTTGTTTGTCTTTTATAGTTTTTATTTTTTATTAAAAAAACTACAGAACAGGGAGGCACAAGAGTGAAAGACAAATTTCCTAACAAGGACCATTAAGTGTTTCATTTCATAACATATCATATCGTAAAGTATCATGTCGTATTGTATCTTCTTGTAACTTATTGTACCGTATCGTATTGTAGTGTATCATATCGTGTTATATTCTACATTATCATATTGTACCATATCGTATTGTATTGTATTGTATGGTATCGTATAACATATCATATCATGTCATATAACATATCCTATCGTATTAAATTCTACAGTATCGTATCGTATCATATTATAACATATCGTATTGTGTCATATCATGTGTTGTATCATAACATATCCTGTCGTATCATAACGTATCGTGTCCTATCGTATCATATTGTTGCGTATCATATTATAACATATCGTATTGTATCATAACATATCGTGTTGTATCATATAGTATCATATTGTGTTGTAGTGGTGGGAACTTTCTGTATCAAATCGTATTGTATCATTTCATTGCATAAATCTTGTTGTAAACTAGTGCTGAGAATTGAAGGGCAACATACATAAAACAATCATGTTATGATACATCAAAATATCTATTTACTTCAGAAAACAAAATGCCCCTAAGGCAAAGTTCAGGATTAATGCATCAGCACCTTTGGACTCATACATGTAGTAAAGAGTCTCTTTGTTATATCTCTGGCTTTAGATAAGGCTGCATTTACATTAGACTGTTAAAACATGTTATTCAAGCAGGACAGAAGCTACATCAACTAACCTTTCTAATCCAACACGTCATTAGTGGGCCACAATTACAGTAATCCTGAAGTCCACAAGAGTCCAAACATTAGTTTATGTCTGCTTGAGGACTCCACAATTACATGATTAACATTTACACTAGTGCTGACTGGCAAAATAAGCAAACACAGACGCATGAATTACACCTATGATGCAGGTAAGGGAGGATCTAAAGTGACCTACTGAGGCAGCCACACACACAAAGACCCCTTGTGTGAGAGTGAAGTGGTGACAGTAAGGAGGGGTCTAACATGACTGAGCTTTTCGTCCTGGGCTTGTGCATGTTTGTGTTTCCAACTACCCCTGGAATTTACTGCAGGCACTGGCAATGGCAGCCACGGAGAGGTGAACGGCCTCCAGGATAAAGGCCAGGGTTGTTGGGAAAAAGGAGTAGTAGGGGGAAAGTGAAGTTGTTAAAAAAAAAAAGGAAGAGAGAGATGGAGTAACAGCAGGACAGGCAAGAAGTTATTGTAAAAAAAAGTCAGAGTCAGCAAATAAGTGTGAACTGGAAATAGAGATGGTAAAAAAAACTGTGTGTGCGCAAAGGGCGTGTTTGTGTGTGCGTTTAAGGGCAGGAGACAGTGGTCTTACTCAGCCCTGAGCCAGCAACACCGAGATTATCTGGCCAAGTTTCCACTCACAAACAATAATTCACCTCAAGTGCCCATTGAGGCTATACTTTGTCAGGACGTGGTCCCACCCAGACCAATATGGGGGTGTAGGAGTGTAAAAAGTGTGTATAGTATGCCCTTACCAAAGAAACTTGTGTGTGTGAAGCCATAGAAGGGTGTAAGCATTGCTCTGAGGGGGGAGTGGTGCCACTGCCCTCTAGGACATGTTTTCCGTGGTCTGTTTTCCGTTGATATCTTCAGTATTTACATTGGGCTCGGCTGGCGGTTGAAGCTGGAAAGTGTTTTTCATTCAGGCCAGTGAACATTTACATGTCATAAAATGTAGGGCATATAAATAGTCTTGATTCAATTACCGCCAAGGCAGAGAAACCACCTGAGATTCCACATTTATACTCAGTGCAACGCTCATGGAAAACACAGAATGAAAACAAACAAGACAAACATTGCAGAATCACACACTCTTATGTTTTCAGCTCCAAAACAAGTCTGTAATAAATGTTTGTGAGTAAAGGTAACGGTTAGAAGGTGTTTAGAGAAGATTTAAAGCTTGTGTGCAAGACAGCGTGGGCTAGTTAGCTTTCTGGCAGAGGTGACTTTGGGTAAATTAGAGGCAACAGGCAGTAATTAAGAATCGCTTTCACTGTGTTTAGTTGTTCAGTTAGGCGTGCAGCCCATCAGCCCTATAAATCAGCTGTTCTCTTCCCCCAAAGTCTGAGCAATGCCACCCGGGACCAGGCAAAACAATTAATGGCAACTTAATTACAGAGCCATATCAGATTTTTTTTTTGCTCTACCCACAGAATGTGCAGAGAGCAAGGGAAGAAGGGAAACATTACAAGCGCTTCAAAGCTGCTGCAATTTCTGAAGCAGAGTGGCACAGTCTAGGCACAGATGGGGCATAGATCCAATGGGAACTCGGTGCCCTTTACACCCCATTTCTTCCCTTTCGCATGGGGCTTTTCCCCAGGGAGGGAAGAAAGGCACAGGGAGGATGAGAGGGAAGATTACAGACTAGGACCTATGATTCTTGGGGCTAAAGAAAGAACATTCAAGTACATATAGGCAACATCAACATACACACACATACACACACCTTGCCCTGCAGTCCTGGTTGATGTCCTTGGCTGTCCTACTATAGGTGAGAAAACATGGGAACATATGTGAGAGAGGGAGGTGTGAGAGTGAGGTTAGTCAAGGAATGACATAGAAATGAACTTGAAAATGGTTATATACTTTTCTGGGATTTCAATGAAATGGTTGATAAAGTCTATTATGCAAGCTAAGGCAAGCAGGTGGTTAGCTTAGCATTAACACTGCACTGAAATTTGTCCACAGCACGTCCAAAGAATTTACACATTATCTTGTGTTTAAAATATATATATATATACATTTTGTAAAATCTGGAATATAGGTTGCACCGGTATATAAAACGCAGTCTGGTTTGGCAGATCTCCCAATGGAAAAAAGGTTTAACTTCCTGTTTGATGATTTCTGTACTGCAAAGTCCACAATATGGACTTGGAATCTAACAAGACAGATTCCACAAATATAAAAAAAACAACAACAAAAAAAACATTATACAAACAATATGACGCACTCATTTGAAGCTTTTAGACTAGAAATCAAATTGAAGTTATATTCGAATGACGTAGAGGTTGACAAAAATAGTGAGGAGGATCTGTTATATGCTTGCAACGATAAATAAAGAATGACTCATTCTTATAGGATTAAAGGATTTTCAGATTTTAACTGTCTTTCTCATTGTAATGCCCAAACCAGACCAATATGACATTAGGTAAATGTGGGTAAAATCATAGTCCTGCTTGGTTAGCTAGCTATGATCAACCCCTGTGATTAAACGCCATCATCATCATTATTACTGGCACACCCCTCATCCCGATTTAGATGGAGAGAGAGAGAGAGAAGCAGATCCAGCATGATCCCAGCATAGCAGATGGATATGTCAGATATGCCTGCTTGGGCTTATGGAGATGCTTAGTGGTAAATGTAATGACCTGTGTGGGTTTGCGTGTGTGTGAGTGTGTATGTGTGAGAGTGTGTGTGCCAACCCCTCCATCCACTGTTCCAATTACCCCTGGTGTGTCTGGGGAAAACTCAGTCACTTTGCTGTGACAGACAGGCAGGGCAGAACCAGATATGTCTTAGCTTCTGCACACCAGAAAGGAGGAACTTTATTCACTGGTGCAATAGAGAACGTTGACCACTTGCCAAGACGACAGTTCACTCTGTTAAAATAAAAGTTACCCACTTTCATCACTGCTAAGATTCAATCAATCAAAAAAAAAAAAAATCTTTATTTGTATAGGGCCAAATCACAAAAAAACATTATTTAAAGATGCTCGAACAGAAACCTCGAGCAGAACCAGACTTATGTTAGATGGCCATCTGCCTCGACTGAGTTGGGGTTGGAAAGAGGAATAGAGGAGAATAAGAGAGATGATGGTGATGAGGATAGTAGCAGTAGTAGTAGTAGCTCTTGCCGCTGGTGTCCGGCACGTCCACAGCAGCAGGACGTCTACGGCAGCAACGTAGACACCAAGATTGTTGGCAACAATGAGCATTACCAGCTACATTACTGATTTTAGCGCCACTAAAACTTGATTTTAAACTAGGGTTAAAAAAAGGCAGTTGTTCAATCCCTCTGAGTCATGATACATGTGGTGCCGAAAAATCTGTTGTAAAGGCCCTCTCACAATTTTCCTTTTTTGGTTTGGTCATTTTAAAAATATCTAGGATTTATTTGGGTACAGATTACCTTTTCCATAGATTATGTTGTGATCTGGTTGGTTCAGGTTTCCCTTTTACTTCAAACTGGGGCTGCCGCTGAATAGATTTGAATCCCAAGTCAAAAACACCCCAAGATGACACATTGTGTCAGTCCTATCTTTGCACTTTAGTTTTTCACTACCGTAGACGTTCTGCTGCTGTGGACGTTCCATGCTCCAGCTGTTACGGACGTGCTGGACTCCAGCAGCAACAGCTACTACTACTACTACTACTACTACTACTACTACTACTACATGTCTCATCGCTATCATTGCTCTCTCTCTTATTCTCCTCTATCCCTCTTTCCAACCCCAACTTGGTCGAGGCAGATACTTGTTAAAAGGACATTTTTCCTTGTCACTGTAACTAGCTAAATATTGCAAGGTGCAATGCTCATGGTGGATTAAGATGAAATAAGATCGAGCCCTGTCAGTGAGAGGGGACTGGATCTTATCCTGTCTTGATGTTGGGTCTTTGTTGATAATTGAACATAGAGTACAGTCTAGACTAGCTATGTTTGTAAAAGCGTCTTGAGATAACATTGGTTGTGATTTAGCGCTAAACAAATAAAGATTGATTGATTGATTATTCAATGTCTGACCAACAGCCAATGCTCATGTTGTACTCTGAGAAATGTGTCTTACAGGTCAAAAATAGGCTGAAGTTGTCTAATATGGGACTAAAAAACTAAATATTGAAGTGCCAAATTGGATTAACCTGAGAAATCAGATTTTCAGGTACAGCATGACTTTAAACTTATTCAGTTTGTGTTATCCAGCTCTGAAGTAAAGCCCTGAATCTCCCCTCTCTCGTCCTCCAGCCCTCCCTCTCTCCCAAAGTCACAACCTTCAGCTGCTGCCCAACGGTTAATGGAAACTTTCCTCCCTGTTGCTGTGTCATGTGAAGGGCAAGGCAGGAGTTTTCCAATGCTCTGTCTATAGAAAAACACCCTTCCCTTGTATCCCTTGTATAAAGCATGAGGAGCCTGGAGAAAGGAGAACATGTTTACGCTCTAGAGGTGGGCTTCCTGTTTTGACTTACGGGGGAAGGGAGGGTTAGGGTTTGTATGCTCTGTTTGGGGAGGAGGTATTTGGACCCTACCCGGCATCTGAGCTTGTTCTTGGAAGCCTTTTTTCCCTCCATGTCACCTGTGATGTAACAAGTATACTCATTTCACTTATGAGCGCCACAATGACACAACTGAAGTCACACTCTCCATCATACCTCTTCTTGGTATTCATTAAATGTCGGCTGGTGTAGTCGATCCATTGGCCTTGTCTATGCAAAATTCCACTCAGATCTCCAGTTATGTGAGAAACCATAGAAACAGACTGGCCTTTGTTTCTCGAGCTTGGTGAAGTGTCCTGTGAGCTGAACTGAGTAATACTGCTGCAGCAGATGACTGGCCCACTCTCACACATTCAGTGTTGTGGAAAAAATGGGTGAAAATAATATTAAAAAAGGTGTGACATTTTAAAGATCTAAGGATGATTTTTCAATAATTATTTTTTGCGATAAACTCTTCAAGAAGAGGGTCTCATTGTAAGGCAGTATTGGGAATTTTGATGATCTGGAAGATATTTGAGAGCACCAGGAAAAAAGTGTTGATTCACTCTCCTTTAGATCAATCAATTCATCAATCAATCAATCTTTATTTGTATAGCGCCAAATCACAACAAATGTTATCTCAAAACGCTTTCACAAACGTAGCAGGTCTAGACTGTACTCTATGTTAAATTATTAACAAAGACCCAACATCAAGACAGGATAAGATCCAGTCCCATCTTACTGACAAAACTCGCACTTATCTCATCTTAATCCACCATGAGCATTGCACCTCGCAGTATTTAGCTAGTTACAGTGGCAAGGAAAAACATCCTTCTAACAGGCAGGAACCTCGAGCAGAACCAGACTCATGCTAGACAGCCATCTGCCTCGAACAAGATGGGGTTGGAACTCGCTGCCTATGACAGCGACGCCAAGATTGTTTGCAACGATGGGCTTTACCATGAAGTGCGATCTGCCTCGACTGAGATAGGGTTGGAAAGAGGGATAGAGCAGAATAAGAGAGAGAGAGTGAGTGATGATATTGATGAGACGGATAGAAGTAGTAGTAGCTGGGGTCTGGCACATCCACAGCAGCAGGACGTCTACGGCAGTGACTCATCAGCGAATCTGTAAGACCTGTCCATGGTTAGTGTAACTGTCTGAACTTTCTTGGGTAATGTATGCATGTGACCTATTCTGTTAGGTAAAGGAGGTCTCCAGGAAATAGATCAATTTTGCATATAACCATAAACTAATGAAAAGGAAAACTGTCATTGTTTTCCTTCAGTCGCAGATTTTATGCTAAGCTAATCTGGGTAGCAGTTGGCCCCAGCTTCTTTACAGATTTAAGGTGTCATACATTTCTTTGTGTTATATTTCAATTTTCATACTTTTCCGAATTTTGAACTGTCTTTTTTTACGTCTTTAAGCCACCATCTAATAAGGTTGACTTTTTTAGACACAGGCCTTAGCCTCATTTAACTGACCAGACAACATGAATTCTAGTTGGAGTGAGTACTCTGCATGTAGCCTAGTTAAGGGCTACCCTACTTTCAGCTCCAATAGCCCAGTTTCAAAAACACCCAGAAGAGTCAGTCTCTCCATGAGAACAGAGTCCAATTAAGTAATGGCAACTCTGAGCTAACGTTGAAGCTACCCTCGCCCAAAAATAAAGAGGGAAGATTGGGCAGAATTGTTGCTGGGAGCCAAAACTTGGATAGGATATTTTACATGAATGTTTCAGGCATCTATTTGACAAGCTTGTTCTCTGTGACTTCCAGGATCTTGCTCGAGGACATGCTGGCAGGACATATAGCTGTTAATGAGCACTGAGTGCAGTTGTAGGAACAGTCCTTGGCAAGTTCGGTGACAAAAATATCCTTTTTTGAGAAGTACTCTGCAATATGGGTTGTAGTTTTTCAGGCTGTGCTTAAATAACAGCAAGTCCAGCTGTTTTCAAGGTCTGGTTGGCAAATACTAGCAAGATCGTTGATGTGCTCCAGGCTGGAACGAAACATGGGTTCTTTCCAGTTTACTTCCCAATGTCAAACAAGTGCCTCTTGACTGTCAAATGTAGGAAAGCTGTGACTAAAAACATTCCCCAGAGCAGAAGCATCGAGGAACTCCTTGCTATAAAAGGGAAAAAGGACAGAGAGGAGACTCTGGTTACAGGCTGCAAGTCATCATTAGTGTTATTATCTGGAACTTAATGTTGCTACAAGCCGGCACCCTGCCAGTTTTAGTAGATGCTAATTGCTATCATTATGGATGGGCTGTTTGCTCAAGGTATAAACTGTGGTCTGCTGATGCGAAATGGAAAAGATCAAGTGATAGGACCAGCAAAGAAGATAAGATAAATTTGAAGGCTTGTTTGTCTTAAATCTTTGTTATCACATATTTCACTTGTCTTATCATCATCTGTTGAATCTCCCTGCAAGGCTGTCCCTGCTCCCCGTTTATGTAGGTCACAGCTAAGAGAAGTGATGAAGATGCTCCAGGGTGGAGGAGGTTTCTGGCAGGGCAGCGGCAGCCATGGAAGTGGTGTAAGCGGTGCAAGGGGAGAGCACAGGGACCATTGGTTCCGGAGCTATGTGGCATTGTACCTGCTCATCCATAATGGATGAGGGTCAGCAATAATGGATGAGGCTGGTGAGTAACCTGAGGATGCGGTGGGACATGGAGACTTGCTTGGGCCTTAGCCTCCTTTTCCTCCTCCTCCTCCACCTCCTCCTCCTCCTGTTGTCAGCCAACAAACCTTTCTCAGAAAACAAGGAACATGATGCGCGTCCGGACATGGCTGCATTGAAAACAAACATGCTGGCTATGGAATAAATCCATAATAGCACACAAGCCAATCAGATGGCCAGTGATACTTCTGTAAAGGAACATTTTTATCAAAGACAGGACAAGGCCGCGGAACTATGTGTCGTGAATTGGACAAAATACCAATCTAATGTATTTGCTTGTGGATTAAAAATTAGAATAAGGTGGCAATATGAAAGATATTGCTTGTTGTAAATCCTACAGAAAATGATCAGCCAATCAGTCTTTCCTAAGGTTTAAGAAGCTCTCCGCAAGTTTCAAATAACTGCTTAGAGTCCTTTTGTCCATGATAGGCAGCCGTATTTTGGTACAATAAACACAAAAACACTGGACACAACCTGATAACCATAGAGGGATGAAATGAGGGACTAGAATATGACTAGCATCACCTATGATTGGCATTTAATCCATCATTAGCCCTTAAAAAGCCAAACAATTAGGGCCTGTATCCACTGATGGGGTTTTCAGCACCACCATTAAGAGTCCTAACCCTAGCACATCATGGCCATCAGCAGTTTCTTTACGCTGCGTGTCATTGTGTCAATTATTATTTTAAAATTATATTAATCTTTCATTACTTAATGGAAACAGACCCTTACTCAGTTGTCAATAGAGATTTTAGAAAAAAATTGCTGAGTATATTTACCAAATGGCCAAAGACACAAGTTTAAGATAGTTATTAGCTGGTAGCTAGTTAGCAGAGAATTTACAGGCTAAAAGACGAGATATTTCAAATTGTAGGTGGTAGAGCCCAAAAACAGAGATAAAAGAGAGTGAGAGCTCCTAGAAATACATCTTATTTTAATAACACTAATGCTTCTCTATCACTAACGGCTATGTGCATAAGTAAATATATGCCAACAAGTTTGCCATTTTCACAAAAAATTATCAATGTGTCCAATCAACCTTATCTAAGCTGCCTCTAGGTGGCCAAAAAAAGGGGTCGCCTTCCGTCATGAAAATTGCTGTTTTGGGAGCTTCACCACCACTAAGAATTAAGAGTCAGACAATCATCTTCTTTTTGAAAGCTAATTTTATTTTTACAGTCTTATATGAGTCCCTGTTCTTTGAAGTGCAGAGCTAATTTTGTAGAGTAGCCCCTTAAAGGCAGTCTTTAATTTAGTCAATTCACTGCCCATAACTTCAACTGGGTGGGATGAATCAGCCAGTGATCCAACAACTAAGTCTTAACTGTCCATGATGTGATCTTTTGAGTCAGCTGGCCCCCACAAAGAGAGCACTGTACCCAAACAGCTGCCACTGCCCACAACAGCCCCGCAGTGTAATGCAGTCATTTGAAATTCAATACTGCTGGGCCCGCCCCACCTTACAGTAGCAATCAATGACCAGCACTTTTGACAGGAGACACTGCTGTCTACTGAGTGGAGGGTGACAGATGGGAAACACTGAGGCTCTGTTTTTGTGTGGGAGGGATAGTGGGTGGCTGGGGGGGAAGGGGGACTAGAGAACTACACTGACAATGGCATGCTTAGTCACACACCTGATGGACTGTGAGAAAGAGAGTGTGTGTGTGTGTTTGTATCTGCACGCAGGCAAGAGCCGGAGTGTTGCAGAGGGTGACTGACTCATTCCTGCAGCGAGGGTGGGATCCCAAAGAGACAGATTGTACTGCCCTCTGCACTCTTTCTCTTTCACGGTTTCCCAATGATGTGCTTCATTTATTTAATTAGATCCCCCTCACTTCTAAGTGGCTGCCGATTGATTTCTGCTGGTACATAAAATGCAGAGGCAATGTCATTTGGGTAACAGGCCAAGAGCCGATGAACCTTTAGGTGTGAAAGTAAAAAGGATTTCCCACATACTTTGTGTGATTACATAGCAAAGCTTCTGGCTGTGAGAGTGTAGGCACAAATCTGCCAGAAAAATCGATCATGCACTGGCGGGATAAAACCATGTGAGCGCATGAATCATGAGTCAGTCGGAGAGAAATAGGTGTTTGTACAAAGTGAGTGTGACTATCACGGATAATGAGAGAGAGATGGGGAGAACAAGCAGACACATTCACGGCTCGGGAGATAAAAAAGGGAGCTATAACAATGGCACAGTCATTCACAAAAACCCTGTGATTTTCAGCAGAGAGAGCTGAGGAGGATGGTGACATCTTAGGCAAGGAACTGACAATTACTACACACATTTAATATTTGGTTAATTAATATTGTAAGCAAATGTTTGATAACGATAATTATAGTGATATTATTTTTCTCAATATAAATATAAATGATGTACGATAAAACTATGGTATATTTAAGCCTGTAATTACACCCCCCAACCACTGGAAAGGGAGGGGGTGCTAGTGTGTCTTTAATGCTAGTTCCCACCAATGCGACAGCGACACTGAAGAAAACGCAAAACCTACCAGCTCAAAGCGAGTGAAAACATGCCTGACAACAAAGGCCCACCAAACTTCATTAGTTAAGCTATTTCGGCTATTTACTAGACGCTAACAAGCAAACAAACCATCTGGTTTCTTCAACGTTCACTTAAGAGAAAAAAATCTTCCTTTAAATTGATATGAAAGAATTATTTGATATTTATCATGAAAATGATGAATATTGACTGATATGAAAAATGTTAACATCTTTCTCAATATTGCCCAACACTCCATCCATCCATCCATCTATCCATTTACTTCAACTCATCCAGGGTTAGGTCGAAAAGGCAACAATCCAAGCAGATCGACCTAGACATCCCTCTTCCCCAGCAACACTTTCCTGCTCCTCCTGGGGAATCCTGAGGCGATCCCAGACCAGGTGGGATATAGTGTATAACCCCTCCAACAAGTTCTGGGTCTATCTTGGGGCCTTGTCCCAACACCTAATACCCCAATAACCACCCAATATAGGTAGTGTCTGAGGAACAACTTTTTTGAGTGTTATGGACAAGCAGAATATACAAGGTAAACATGATGCATCAAGGACACCTAATTGGTTATAGTGTTGGATTGGTGTATTGACTGATATACTTAACTGTACCTGATATTTGATACCTGACACCTGATACTCAATACCCAATATCCGCTATGTGATACCCGATAACCTGATCCCTAGCTTAACAATATAGGCAGTATCTGAGGTTGATACAGACTCTGGTTTATGAACAACTCTATTATTTGTGGACAAGGGCATTATACCAATAAACACAACTCTATTCTTTGTAGTTTCCAATTACCAGATTTCCATTACGTCATTTCAGGAAGTGTGTACGGCTGATGCAGACTGTAGTATCAGATAAGGAACAACTCTATTTTTGTGTGTAAACCAACACAATAAACAGTTAAACATGATGCATCAAGGAAACCTAACAGGTTATTTTGTTTGACTGGTGTTTAATGGGTATACTTATCAATTCCAATGAACCCATACCTGTTTTCCTAATACCTCAGTAACACATTTTAGGCAGTATCTAAAGCTGATACAGATTCCTATATTGGTTTAGGAACAACTCTACTTTTTGAATGTGGAAAATCACATTAAACATGATGCATCAAGGAGATCTTATCAGTTAATGTATTGGATTGGTGGGTAAACTGGTATACATAATGATACATGATACCTGATGCTTGACAACATTTCGGAACAACACATTTAAAGTCTCTAAAAGTTGCATGGGAGGTAGGACCTTCAGCTATGAGGCCCCTCTCCTTAGGAATCATCTACCAGTCATGGTCCGGGAGACGTCCTGATGCTACGGACGTGTCAGACTCCAGCGGAGTCAGCTACTACTACTACCTCTACTATCCTTCTCATCCCTACCATCTTTCTCTCTTATTCTCTTCTATCCCTCTTTCCAAGCCCAACTCGGTCGAGGCAGATGGCTGTCTAACATGAGTCTGGTCCAGCTCCAGGTTTCTGCCTGTTAAAAGGCCGTTTGTAAAAGCGTCTTGAGATAACATTTGTAGTGATTTGGCGCTATACAAATAAAGATTGATTGATTGATTGATTGATTAATTGATTAATTGATTGATTTATGTGCAAGCGCAATATACCAGATCAAAATGTCACTTCAGGTCGACCTTATCCTAAGATTTCCAAGTAAACTGATGTTTCAAATTCTGGTACATTTACCTAAACTTTAAAGTTGATTTCTCATTCCCCCATCTGGGGAATACAATTCATATCAATCACCTGGACCAAAATATACACTTAAATACAAAAGCCTTTGATTCTAATTTGTGGGTTGAAACTTGACAAAAATTGCAGGGTGGTGGTTAAGTTTGGAGCCAAAGTTTTGATATCAAACTCAGGCAAGAGAAACTTGTATGGCACAACAAGTGCATTGACAACAAGTGCAATCAAAACAGAGAGCATATTGGGAAACAAAACTTTCTATCAGTCCTTGGATTGTAGTGCATCTTAAATTGTTGCTGATTGATTCTCTGTAAATATGCATTAGTGCAGAATAGCCATATGTCCTCGTACACATGGGCTCAGCAGCATAAATATACTTCCTAAAGAGTGAGAACTCTTTTGCATGTGTGCTCCAGCAAGCGTTTCATCTGCCCTGCAATAAAAAGAAAGTCTTATTCAATCTCTCCTGCAGCACTGATAATGCATGGCCATGAAATCTCACTTCCATTTGACACTCAGATTGCACTTTCAGTGTCGTGTCAGAGAAATGATTTCTGTAAATCCATTTCCCAAGTCTGGGATGACACATTGTGTGGCTGCACCGCAATGGACAAATCTTGTTAAACACTTCATCAGTTCTCTTTAACTGCAACACAAAACAACATCACACTCACACGTTGTACATTAATGCTAATGCTTGAATGTATTAAACATCTATTGAGGTGATGTGTCAATGAAGCAATGTTGACATGAAATGCTTTCAAACAGAGTGAAAGAGGTCACACAAGTAAGTTGAAGTGAAAGTAGTAAGCAGAGCGTGCACTGTGCTTATCTACCACGTACACCATGAATCAGGAAGTCCTCATGTAGTGAGATTTTAATGATCATATCTCTCTCTATGTAGAGCCCTAACTTCCTCTTTTTTATTGGGTTCCACTCTGCCTATCATTTTCTACTGTAAAGTCCAGGGTACAGGAGGCCACTCTGTGCAGCTGTGGAGCTCTTTCTTGTACCATCTGTTTTGGCCATGTTGAATGATCAACCGTTACAGTATGATGAGCTCAGCCTATGGTAGCATAGATAGTTGTGACCCACTGCCTGCAACTAATTTGCCTTAAGTTGCGCCACACAACCCCACTAGTCACTAAAATTAGTATGGGAGGTAGAGTCTTCAGTTATCAGGCCCCTCTCCTTTGGAATCATCTACCAGTCAGGGTCCAGGATGCAGACATCCTCTCTACTTTTAAGAGCAGGCTTAAAACTTTCCTTTTTAGCTTATAGTTAGAGCTGGCTGAGGCCTCGACCAGCACTTACTGTACTTATTCTGCTCTAGACTTAGACTGCCGGGGGAACTGGCACACTGACACACTGGGATCTCACCCACCTCCACCCATCACTTACATTAACTCTTCCTGTCCCATCAAAGTTAATAACCATAGACCTTTCTGCAGTCCTTGACTCGGTCAAGGCAGATGGCTACCTAACATGAGTCTGGTTTTGCTCGAGGTTTCTGCCTGTTAGGTGCAATGCTCATGGTGGATTAAGATGAGATAAGAGCTAGTCCTGTCAGTAAGAGGGGACTGGATCGTAACCTGTCTTGATGTTGGGTCTTTGTCAATAATTTAACATAGAGTCAGACCTGCTCTGTTTGTAAAGTGTCTTGAGATAATGTTTGTTGTGATTTGGTGCTATATAAATAAAGATTGATTGATTGGTGGCGCAACCAAATCAGCGCTCCACAAGGTTGTTAACTAAATAACATACAATCAATGCATGGTTATAACTGAATGAGGGAGACAAGCTGGTGCGTGGTCTGTTTTTCTATATATCCCACTATGCTTTCTAGCCGCTTTATGGTGAATGGGGGCAAATGTATAATCTCATTAGGTTGCGTGCAGTGGGTGATGGTGGCGGTCATGATGGTATAAGTCCATAATGAAGCTTTAGCTTGATTAGCACCTCTGGTCGCACTAATATGTAGGACACAGCCCACTATATGTGTGTCTCATACAACAGATTTGTCTGACCAACAATCTATCCCCTGAAAAATGTACACATATGACCAAAACAGAAAGTTTCTACAGCTAAGCAGTTGTAACCTCAAAACTTCTGGTATTTCTGCTTGAAGAGTTACTGAAACAATCATTTCATCATCAAGTGATTAGCAATATCCATTTGATTTTCTAATTTAATATATTTCAGACTGACTATTCCATAGGTGCAGCAACCTGTGTTTGCCCCCATGTGGATGAAATATCTCAGTAGTAGAGATATTTGACATCTTTGCTCTGATTAAACAGAAAGATGAAAAATTCTTCCATCAATCGGATTGGACGTGACACTGCCAAGGTCCCTTTGATTGGATGTTTAACTACTGACAGTGATTGATGAGCCATCATACGAAGAGTCACCGAACGGCGGTAGCAGAGGCACCCTTGGGGTCAACTCCACTTCAGATCAGATGAAACACCAGCTGAATTGTGAAACGTTGAAATGTATGAGGGGGGAATAAATGTTAACGGGGGCCATTATTTTGGACTTTAATCTGTATTCAAATGTATTCATGAGAAACAATGCAGGCTTACATGTTGGAAATGAGCATACTTATGCATCCCCTGTAGATATTCTCTCAGATGAACACAGACCGACACACTGCTGCTTGCCTCCACAGGACATTTCATCTCAGTGGTAACACCTCTGAGCTTAATATGCCTCCTGCACGGTAACTTCGCCTTTGAAAACCTCAGTGTAGTACAATATTATTACTTCCAATCAGATACAGATCAGTTAAAATGGCTCATGTTTTCAAAATGACGCAGCATGGACTGTTTTGTACAACCGCAATCTCACTCTGCATGATGCTGATAAGCCCTGCTTGAGAAAACCTGTGAGTGTATGAAAAAGCTGTTATTTTTAAGAATATATGTAGAAGTGGTTACCTGTGTATGCTGCTCTCCCGTAACAAGTAATGCATTATTCGGTGTGAAATATTGCATCTGCTTCGTGCAATCTTTCACCACAACGAAGGAAATGAGGGAAACAGATTGCCTGTGAATTCTAAGCTCTGAGAAGTCACAAGTTTTTAGAATGATCGGAAAAAAACAAACCAGAAGAATTTCGGAGTCGTGCACTTTTTAACTACCCATGCATGAACCACTTTCTGATCCGCTCACATCATTAGAAACATTTTATTGTTACAAAATCCTCTGGTTAACTTTCAATATCTAATGTCCTGATGTGCTGTGGCTGCATCTGGTAATCCACAGTGATGTGATTGGTGAATATCTCAATATAGTGACCTATTTTCTAGTCGGTTGACCCAGCCAGCATGCCAGCATGGCTTAACTGATCATATCAAACCGTAACTAGATGCTCTCTTGTGTTGCAATAATGTAATTTGTGCTGCTGTTTTGAGTATTTATAACTGAACAGAAGCTGAGCAAAGATGTGTGTGGTCTCAACCCCTCTTGGGAGTGTGTGCGTGCACTTGTCCCGGTGTGTTTGTTTCCGTGTGTTGACGTGTAAGACAAACACAGCTTAATGCACCAAGGAGGAGAGTAGCCTGTTCATTTTATTGTATGTACTATCGCTATGGCAACACAACAGGAAGAAGACTGCCTGTAGCAAGGATGTGACCCATGTCGATGAATCAAAAGTAGAAACTAACACACACACACACACACACACACATACACACACACCCACACACACACACACACACACAAACACACACACACACACACACACACACACACACACACACACAAACACACACACACCTAGATCTTGTTTACTTTACATATAGTTAAATTAGTCTGATTGCAAGTTTTGATAGATACAGGACAACCCTGGAAAGCAACAGGAGAGAGAGAGCGGTGTGTGTGTGTGTGTGTGTGTGTTTGTATTTGTGTAAGAGCTGTGTCCTCACTGGGACACGAACGTAACGGGATACAGGGGGAGCTGTGTGTACCCTTGAGCACAAAACACTTTATAAATAACTGAGAGACACATGCCCGCGTCTCATTAACATTATCATTCCATTACACACAAGTATGTACACAAGCTATAACACACACACACACACTCTCTCTCTCTCTTTTTCTCACACACACACTCTGATGACATTCAAGATATTAATAACTGTCAAAGTGTAATAAGCAGGAGCAGCTACAGCAAGTTATATTTTTGCAGTGCATGTGACAACAAGTTACACCCTTATTATTAACATTGGACCAGTTATACTTAACATTCTGCAAAGTCATCCAAGGAAATCCACAATGGTAACTACAATTTCCTGAAGCTATGGAAGTTTCCAGATGGCAATTGTTTTTTACAAATAGATAGCCCTGGAGGACGACTACATAGTTTTATTTTTTATTTTGGGGCTTTTATGGACTTTTATTTAAGGACATAGGATAGAGTCGGAAACTGGGAGAAAGAGTGTGTAGTGAGATGTGGTAAAGGGCCACAGGTTGGAATTGAACCCAAGCTGCCCACTTTGAGGGCTATGACATCTGTACATGGGCCAAACTAGCGCCCTGACAAGTACGATTTTAGGGTTTGTGTTAGGGCTGAGTGATAATTCAATAATTACCGTGATATAAGTTTTCTCAATATAAATATAACAAATGTTAAAAAAAGTGATATATTTAAACCTGTTACACCCCCCAACCACTGGAAAGGGAGGGGGCACTAATGTGTCTTAAACACTAGTTGCCGCCCAACATTAGACGGAATAAAAGGATGACATTGAACAGCCAATCATGTTGTAGGGTAACACGTAGGCAGGTTTAAAGACGTTTTGGGCGAAATGTAAACACAGCGTAAATTAAAAATGCAAAACCTAACAGCTCAAAGCAGAGTTGTTAGACTGACACTGTGCTGACTCAGCGTTAACTAATAACTTATTGCAAACTTAATTGAATACACTTTCAGGATGTGGGTAAATAAATAAGATTATGCAAATTATCTCAACCTGAGAAAAATAAGAATATACAAACTACAAACTTTACAAAATCTTATTTTATACATAAGACCTGCTTCCTGAGCCTGCCTTTAAATTTATATTAAAATAATGATTTCATTTTTATCGTGATAATTATCGATATCGACTGATTTGAAAAATGTCCTTGTCTCTTTCAATATTGCTCAGCTCTAGTTTGTCTTCATAGTTTTCAGTCACATGACCAGCGCTGAAGCCTGAAGGGAAAACAAGAGCAGAGTAAAATGATAGCTTCCATTCATGCAGATTTGTTACACCAGCTCTCCCTCCCAAAAGTTAATTGTCAAGCCGTGACACTAAATATTAACCCTCTCTTCGACTTACCCAACACCACTTTATCACTTAACTGACGGATAAAAGTGTCCAGTTGTGAAAACAGAGACATTTTTACCAGGATACTGGTAGCTGATTTGCTAGCGGTGTCAACAAGTTACCGTCGGAGTTGTTTACATCAGTCCACGCACACCTGCCGACCATGTCAGAAGGAATACTACATTGACTAAACATACAATAATAATCAAAGTGCTGTGTTTACTTCCACTTACCATTAATAAAATGTTCACTCAAAGATGTTTGGCAACAGAGTCCAGTCATTTCCCTGTAGCCCGTAGCAGTTAATAGCCTTTTTTTCCCCCTCCAGGGGGGCTGTTCCATAAGTGTGCGACGTCACTTAAAAATTATGAATAGTCTAGATAATCGGAAATTTTGAACTAGGGTTTATTATTGGCTGATAGTGTCCACATAAGCTCACATGCTCATGGGGAAAATGGACGGTAATCTGCAGCATACAGCCACTCACTCAGAGAGCAAGGATAGGAGTAGATGAGTGAATGTGGGAATATGTGTACAAGGGAATGTGGGCTCGAGTGTCTGAGGGAGCTGAAGAGGGATCAAACGATGGAATGAGTACATGAGGAAACAGGTGAGAGAGCTTGGGGAGCCAGTGGACTAGGGAATGAGGGAATGAAAGAACATAAGAATGAGGGATCAAGGGAATAAGTGATCAAATGAGGAAAGAAAAGAGGAAAAAGGGAGTGCGCCAAAAGGAAACAAGTGAACAAGGAAAAGAGAAATTGTGGAAACAAAACAGGGAGCAAGGGAACAAACCAAGGAACAAACAAGAGGACAAAGAGCAATTGTGGGACGTGAGTGAACCACCTGCGGGAATGAGTGAAAGAGGGAAAGTGTGAACGGAATAAGCGATAGAGGAAGCAAGGGAAAGAGTGAACAAGGGAATAAGCGTTTAAATTAAGGAAGAAAAGAGGCAAGAGGGACTGAGCGAACAAGGAAAAAGTGAACAAGAAAACATGGGAACAAAAGAGGGAGAAAGGTCATGAATGTAAGAATCAGCAAGGGGACAAATCAAGGAACAAACAAGGGAACAAAGAGCAAATGGGGAAATTAGTAAATGAGTGAGCAAGTGACTGAATAGGCAGTAGGTGTTGCCTACTACATACTGCTTTTGAATTTAGTATGTAGCTGTTCTGCTCGATCTGTGTTGCAGTGCGCTGGGTCAGACGTCATTAGATTTCCAGTTTCGGAAAGCGGAAGTAAACAAAGGCGAAGCCGATAGAGAAATTGCTTCTTTAACATCCACTTATGATTTAAAAAGTTAGGAAGTGGCTTACATGTAATTCAATAACTTTCACAGCACCCAAAAACGCATTTCCTCCCATCAAAAAAGAAGGAAAAAGAAAAATCGGACTGAGAGCTGTGTATTATGGGAAACAGTACCTGAGGCAGACTGGTCCGATGCATACTGAGACATTTTCCCAAATCAGTAGACATCCAGGGAGTTTTGGCATACTGCAGATTTTGCTCTTGTTCACAGACTCTTACTACATACTGAATTTTGGCCAAATCAGTACATACTATTAGTATAGTAGGCAGTTTTGGAAACAGCCTCAGTCTTACCCCACCTTAATCCACCATGAGCAGAGATCACATTGACTAATGAACACATGAGTGAAAATGAGAGCAAGGTCATGAGGAGAATGAGGAAATAAGTGAATGAGGAAACGTGTGAACCAATGGAATAAGGAAACAAATGAACAACTTTGGTTCCTTGGAACAAACCAAGGAAAAAAGACAACAAATAAACAAGTGGGCATGTGAATAATGAGATGAGAGAAAGAAAGAGGGGATAAGGGAACATGGTAATAGGAGAATAAGTGGAAGAGGGAACAAGTGAACATTTTAGGTAGTTAGACTGTTGTCCGGGTCAACAATTTTGACATTTGTGTTCTCACACGGTGCTCCACTTGGTAATGTCCAGACATTTTCAGAATTACAGTGCATGTAGATAAGTGGCCTAAGATTCATCCTCTTGGGACCATGAACATCAGATCAGTGTAGCATTAACTACACAGGCTACTTTAAGTTAGTGGTATAATCATAATGGATGCTGCTGTGAATAGCAAATAAACACCAGTTTCAGTCTAATTTAGGCCACTCAATTTGGACAACAACAACCACAATGAGCAGCATGTTTCCCCCTGTGGTGAAATGAGTGATGAGAATGGGAAGCAAATGGGGTGCAGTCACTTGGGGATGAGTTAGGTGGAGGTGTGAGCTGGAGGTGCACCATGGGTAATAACACTGGTGACAGAAAACAGACAATTCCAGTTGACATCTTTTCTCAGGTTGACAGGCTGAGAAAAGACGCCCAACGATGTGAGAGAAACAATAACCTGAGCTTCAAAGTGAATGTGTAGGTCGATGCCTGTCTGAGTGTGAATCTTTGTTTGTGTGTCTGTGTATACGTGTGTGTGTGTGTGTGTGTGTGTGTGTGTGTGTGTGTGTGTGTGTGTGTGTGTGTGTGTGTGTGTGTGTGTGTGCTTTCTACACCTCATCCAAACAGAGACACTTTCTCACAGCAGGAATCTGAAGTGCCACAGATAGATGTTTTGGACCTCTAAGGACTTAACAGTTTTGTTAATCGAAAGTGATTCAGAGGCAAAAAAAGAAACTCTTCTACTGAGAGGGTGATGACTACAACAAGTTGTCATCACTAATCAATCTTCTGATTATATTCATAATTGACATAAACACTCCAACCACAGTCAAAATTAAGCTCAATTTATTTTACACTATTAGACACAGGAGTGTCAGAGTCTGCGGAGTGTGACTAACATTAGCCAAGCTAGCAACCTCCTTCAATCAATCAATCGATCAATCGATCAATCAATCAATCAATCAATCAATCAATCAATCAATCAATCAATCAATCGATCAATCAATCAATCAATCAATCAATCAATCAATCAATCAATCAATCAATCAATCAATCAATCAATCAATCTTTATTTGTATAATCCCAATCACAACAAACGTTATCTCAAGACTCTTTTACAAACATAGCAGGTCTAGACCGTACTCTATGTTAAATTATCAACAACAACAACCCAACGTCAAGACAGGATACAATCTGGTCCCCTCTTAAAAACAGGACTCAGTCTTCTCTCATCTTAATCCACCGAGAGCATTGCACCTCGAAGTATTTAGCCAGTTAAAGCGGCAATGAAAATCTTCCTTGTAACGGGCAGAAACCTTGAGCAGAACCAGCCTCATGTTAGACAGACATCTGCCTCGACCAAGTTGTGGTTGTAAATAGGGATATAGGAGACTAAGAGAGAGAGAGACATGATAGTGATTAGACGGATAGTAGTAGTAGTAGTAGCTGTTCCCGCTGGAGTCCGGCACGTCCATAGCAGCTATTTGACACTATTAGACACAGGTTCACAGAGTCTGGGGATAAATAATGTCAAACTGGTTTACAGGGTGTTACTAACATTAGCAGAGCTTTCACCCTAATGCCTTGAGTCCTCCTTCAATCTCAATCATTTAATCTTTAATTTATATAGCGCCAAATCACAACCAACTTAATTTTAACAGGCAGAAATGTCCAGCAAAACCAGACTCGTGTTAGACAGCCATCTGCCTTTAGGTTGGAAAGAGGGAAAGGGGAGATGAAGAGAGAGAGTAGTGGTTAGGCTGGTTAATGTCCACATGGCTATGCTGCTTACACATTGTTCAAACTGCAACGCGCTACAAGATGCCATCTGTCATCTGTGCTTGTTTACATCCAGGTAGTACGGCAATATAGCATTATGGCAGTAGCCACTGATAGGTGCTACAGCGCGGTCAATGCTAGAGGAAGATTGCTGCTGAGACATATGCTTGGATGTTTTGGTCTGGAATAATAGAAATGTTGCAACAAACAATATATTTAACGGACTAGCTGACTAGCGAGGGTGACGACAACTAAATGTTCAGTCGACTTAATGCGTATCCCTTATACATACAGGCTACATACATACAAACTTAATGAAGCATATAAAATACAGAATGCCAATATATTATAAATGATTTCACCAGAATACTTAATATATGTACTAATATGTATATTTGTCTTTTAAAGCTAGTTTTGAGGCCAATTTCCATGCAACTGGATGAGGAGAATGTTTACAAAGCCAAACTACAGAGTACTATCCAATTTTGAGGGCAGCTTTGTGAAACCAAAACCAATTGTTTGAATGCTTAAAGTCATTTTTGTGCAGTCAAATGGGTAAGGAGCAGATGGCTCCTAAACTATGGCTTTAAAGGAATCCATTAGATAAGTGAAGTTCCCTCAATTCTTCTACAGTTTCTGCAGACTGCAGGAAGAATTCAGGCTGCATTCCTGCGCCACATATTCTTTCGGGGGGGAAAACTCAGATTTCCTGACTTCAACCTTTTTCCGTCTGTTCCTGTTTGATTGTGTGTACAGTAGATGTGTAGTGGTCTGTCCTGGACTGACCCTGGTCCAGTGATAACATCATTACTTTGCAGTGCTGCTGCCGTTTCCAAGGCAATGGACAGGACTGCTCACTTTCCACCTCAAATGTATTACAAGATGTGTGCCTCTCTCTCTCTGTGTATTGTATTCTGTCTTAGCCATTGAGCATTTACATACAGTAAATGTTAGAGGTAGTAACTGTGTGTAGTGGCAGCTTTTTGTCAGCATGAGCACATGACTGCAGGGGGGGGGGGGGGGTGTTCATGTTTAACAAAGCATGATGGTCAATAAGTCAACATTTTGTTTAACCTTTGCTTTTCTCTTCTTCTGCCATGGGGAGCCAGGGGTAAATACATATTTGTGTGTGCGCATCTGAGGCAGTGGATGAAAAGAAATATCTATCAAAAGAAGCTAATAGATTACACAGCCTAAGGGCAGAGGGGAAAGACACACATACACACATGCACACACCGTGCAATCACAAATGCAATCATGTTGTGGCTGCAGAAATACACAGAACAGATAATATGAAATACATGTCTGCGACTGTGTGCATGCCTGCAGCTGCTGATACAGGAATTCAGGGGACGTTTTACAAGCCGCTTTGCTGACACATGAGCATTTTCCACATTTTTTAACCAGGTCCCAAATTAGCAAGAATCCAGCTATAAGTATCTTTGAGTGTGTGCAAGGTTTCCAGGTAATGAGAACCAGGCCAGCTCAGCTCTAGTAATGACTAGCAGCAGTAGCGTGCTCAAGCTGTTTGAGGGACAGGGGCAAAAACAAAACGGGCAACTCTTTTCAAACCCCTGTGCTCACAGTTTAGGGTGAATTTAAATGTAGTGATGCAGCAGCAACAAGAGGGGAATCTGGGGGGGACAATTTTGATCATCTAACACTTAATTCCTGCATCATGGTGAATATCTTTGTGACCAATTGTGCTCGAAATTAAATTAGGAAAAAGGAAAACACAATACTATTTATTTGTTTATTACATAACATGATTCACATAACATAACATAATAAATTGCATGGGCAACCAGAGGGCAATTGTTTTACATTAATTCACTGGAGAGGCATCCAAAGGGCACTTTTGTGCAATAATCAAACTAAGAGGAATCCAGAGGCCACTTTTATATCTCTTAAACATTTGAGGGGAATCCTGAGGTGACTTTTTATTCCATTATTATACATTTGAGGGGCATCCAGAGGGCACTTTGTAACTTTTTGTACATTTGAGGGGCATCCAGGGGGCACTTAGTAACTTTTTGTACATTTGAGGGGCATCCAGAGGGCACTTAGTAACTTTTTGTACATTTGAGGGGCATCCAGAGGGCACTTTGTAACTTTTTGTACATTTGAGGGGCATCCAGAGGGCACTTTTTTACATTCCATACATTTTAAGGGCACCCTGAGGGCACTTTTCCATACATTTGCCAATGAAAGTGCACCATGGAAGGCAATTGGTAATGTTTTCCTAATCTGGGAGGACACTTTAGTATGATTCCACTATTATGGGGGCATAATGTCTTTAACTGGTTAGGACATGCACCAGAAATGTATGTTTGTATATGTGTGTGGATTTGCAATGGAGATTGTTATTGATCAGTAAATAACTGAGGCTAAATGGCTAGAAATGGCTGGTTGAGAAAAAAGCAAGCAAGCTACAAATTAAATGCTTGCGTATGTGACAAACATGAGAGCTAATGGAGTTAAATGGAAGTTAATACTTATTCCTGTATCACTGGGATGAGATTATGCAAACATGAAAAGGAATTCAGAATAGAAATGGGGGTGTAAAAGAGGGGAGGAGTGGCGTTTAATGTCTTTATTAACAGTGTTGTCACATGGTCGTGGGTGGAGAAGAAAGCAGGAGAACTTCTTTGCACATGCAGTGTGTGTTCATGTTTGTTAGAGCTGCAGGGATTAGTCAACAGACACTTAACTGGTTAACAATTCTGCTGATCAAATAATTGCCTAAGTCATTTTAAAGCAAAGAATGTCAAACATTTACTGGTTTGTTCACCTCCGCCATTAGATTTAATTCTCTTCTTTGTAATTTTTCCCCCAAAATTATGTAAATGAAGCAGGAGACTGTTTTCCAAGCAAAAGCTAAGTGTTGAACTACTTTCCAACTTTTCTCACATTTTCTTTTCAAGGAATATGCTATCTCATAAACTCACTGTCAAACACGCCTCCGCACAATGATGAGACTGTGGCGAGGCAGCGGAGAGGTGGAAAAGACGAGACAGGGTGTTTGTTCGTCTGTCTTTCAGCGGCAACAACGGCGGCACATGATACAGGTCGGCTTTCATTGAGCAATGGAAACATGATGTAAGGGGCGAAGGCCAAGCAGTGTGTGTGTGTGTGTGTGTGTGTGTGTGTGTGTGTGTGTGTGTGTGTGTGTGTGTGTATGTGTGGGAGTGTCTGTGTGAGTAGGGGGAAATGTGGACAAGCAGCACGGCACACAAAGATATCCAAGTGTGCAAGAATCTAAAACCAACAAGATGAAAATAACTGGACAAAATAAACATAATGAGAGTTTCAATGGGGAAATAAGAGTGAAGACGTCTGGGTTTAATTGATTTTGGAGTGTGCCGTGTTCCTCCAGGTCTGTTTGTTTAACAACATTTCCACTACATGAAGCACTTAGGAGTCATAGTGGGAGCAAAATTCACAATGTTCAAGATGCATTAAAGGTTGTGTGGCTACAGCAAAGCAACATGACACAAAGACAAGTCTAACAGGTGCAGGCCTCCTGTTTGTTGGCTATGTAGGCTCAAGGGGGGCAGCAGGACAGGTGTTTGTGCAACAGCTGCCTCCCAGAAGTGCATGTGCAAGGACTAAATTAATAAAAATGTCAAATTTCTAGTAAAAAGGGTCCAAACTGATAGTGGTTAACATCTACATAAGTGTGATAACAGCATTCTTATCCATGCCTTTAAAAATAACGACTTGAGGCTAAAAACACAGAAAATAGTCAGTGTGCAGCAGCCGCAACAGGGACTTATTTTAGTGAGCTTTTGGGAGACTGGGTTGCTTGTCGCAGTTGTTGTTCATATTCTACACCATAAACGTGAACAAGCACATTTCATTCTTCATCAGTCAATCAATCTTTAATTGTATAGCGCCATATCACATGAACGTTATCTCAAGACGCTTTTACATACATAGCAGGTCTAACCTGCTATGTATGTAAAAGGCCCAACATCAAGACAGGATAAGATCCAGTCTCCTCTTACTGACAGGACCCAATTGTATCTCATCTTAATCCACCATGAGCATTGCACCTCTCAATATTTAGCTAGTTACAGCGGCAAGGTCAAACTTATTTTTTAACAGGCAGAAACCTCGAGCAGAACCAGACTCATGTTAGACAGCCGTCTGCCTCGACCGAGTTGGGGTTGGAAACGTTTGCAACAGAGAAGCATGAGTCAATACTCTTGGTTAGAGAAATGAATGCCAAGTAAAACTGTAAAGTGTAAACACAATTATCATTAAGGTAATAACGTTTTTTACAATCAAAACATCCATGTAACTTGTAAATGGACTTTCTGTCCACTCAAAGCGCCTTTACACACTTCTTGTCGCATTCACCCATTCATACCCATTCACTCTCTGATGGTAGAGGCTGGGAATGTAAGGAACCATCAGTATTGGCTAATCTCATCCGTACACATTCACACACCGCTGAACAACAGCGGGAACAATTTGGGGTTCGGTGTCTTGCTCAAGGACACTTTGACATGTGACTGCGTGAGCTGGAACCGAACCGCCAACCTTCTGATTGATGGACAACCGACTCTACGCAACACAATCCATAAAATAGTTACTAGAAAAATCTTCAGGTGTACAAAATGCTAAAATCTGTTTGTAATAAAACACTGCAGCACTGGCTAAAGACATGTAAGGACGAGAGGGGGCTTACTAGTTGTAGCCAGGGGTGTGTCCTTATATTTTTGACTGGGGAGCCCAAAAACCAGGGCACTGGGGTGGCTATTCAAATGGACACCACAAGTTATCACAAACTGTGAAGCTATAGTTTTTAGACCTCCCCCTACTGACTGGCTGACATAGATCATAAACCTTAATGTAAACAGATGGAACATGGGTCAAACCAAAAAGTAAAAATACACTTCGAATATTTAAAAAAAAAAGTGCTTTTGTCATAACAGCTATTTCTAATCATGCTAAATTACATTAAAGTGGGCACTGAGTTAGTCTGATGGTTACGTTGTACACCCATGAAGCGGTTGGCCCAGGTTCAAATCCAGCCTGCGGCCTCTCTCCCGCATGTCATTCCTCGCACTATCGCCCGGTATCCTATATTATCCATTGTCCTCTCCTCTATAAATAAAGGTGTAAAGGCCCGAAACTTATAACTTAAAAAAATAAAATTACGTTAAATTGTTAATTTTTCTGAGAAGTTTGTTTTTAATTAGTTATTTGATGTTTAAAAGATGATTGGTTGACAGCTTTGCTGATAAATGTGGGCTCCTGCTGTGTTCTGTACCAGATAAGCAGAGGGTCATTGAACTTTCTATAGCTATGTGTGTCTGTTTTAAGCCAACAGAAGAATCTGGAGGGCCTGGGCCACCTCTGGAAACCCCTATTGACACACCTCTGGTTGTTGTGAAGGTTAGAGTGTAATATGGACACTAACTTACAGAACTAATGCAGCTCACCTTCTTCATTCTGCTTACCGTCCTCATTATCCTCCATGTTTTCACAACCTGTTAGTCATTGCTAGAATTAGCCATTTGTAACTATTGCCACCAGCTTTGCCCTCACTTTCCATTACAGATACACACATGTTTGTCTCACCACGTTAGCATTGCCATTGCTAGAATAAGCCATCTGTAAATAATGCCACCACCATCCATTAATGTCCTTTCAAAAACAAAAGTGCAGCTGTCAATAAGGTAGCTTTGAGACACAAGGAGGAATTAAATTATTGATGTCTATATTTTCCATAGATGGCAGAAACTGCAGCTTCAAACCCTTCTATGCAAACAACAGTTACTTCAGCTTCTTACAAGTGGAAACATTATTCATTTGTTTGTCCTTGGAGATAAAGATCTTCTTTTGTGTTTGCGTGGTGTATTCAGACACAGTTGTCTACGATAGAAATCCCAATAAGCTGTTCATGGTGAGTGTTTTTCTATATTCATGGCCTTGGATTTATATGTGTATCATCTCTATGAGGTATTTCTGTTAGTATTCTGAGTGATTGACAGTAAACAATAAACTCTGTATTTAAATATGTGTCATCGCATGAAAAGCACACATTCATCCGTGTATCAGCTCTGTCTGTGTGTACATCCTCTTTCTTAGCGCTGCAAATGAGAAAGTGATGACTGGTCTGCAAACAAGTGTGACAACGGGTAGGAAAAAGACACATAGCCAGAGTTGGCAACCGCCAGGCATGCTGCGATTGATGACTCTCTGGGCAAACAGACGTCCTTCAGGAGCAACTGTGGCAGAGAATATACGGCTCAGTGAGGAAAAATGTGAGAAAGAGAGTGAGAAGAGGCGGGAGGAAGTGATAAAAAATACACATGGGAGGTTTTGTTGACAATGTGTTTCACACTGGAAGTATAAGATTACTTCTGCTGGATGCCAGCAAGGATGTGGCTGTTCTTTGGCTTCTGTGGATAGAGATTTATTTTCTTCACCTGCCTCAGATACGCAAACACAAATATGTATCTACCTCTGGCTACATAGCGAAAGGAAATAAAGCTAAGGCTAAACAAAATGGTGACTTATTGACCATCATGCTTTATTTACTTGGGAGAGGTGCCATCCATCCATCCATCCATTTTCTTCCGCTTATCTGGGGTCGGGTCGCGGGGGTAGCAGTCCAAGCAAATTGACCCAGACATCCGTCTCCCCGGCGACACTTTCCAGCTCCTCCTGGGGAATCCCGATGCGTTCCCAGACCAGGCGGGAGATATAATCCCTCCACCGCGTTCTGGGTCTACCCCGGGGCCTTCTCCCAGTTGGACGTGCCCGGAACACCTCTAAAGCCAGGCGTCCAGGAGGCATCCTTATCAGATGCCCGACGCCCCTCAGCTGACTCTGATTCAGAGGTGTTGGTTGCATAATTGTCATCTTTGTACAGCCAGGCTAGCTGTTTTTTTTAATCTTTTTTTAAGCCTTGTGCTAAGCTAGGCTAAGCAAAACTAAGCCAAGCCAACCAACTGCTGACGCTTAACATTTACTGTTCAGACTCAGGAGTAGTGCCAGTTTTCTTATCTTTCATTAGAAATGTTGTATTGATTCTAGTGACCTCTTTGGACACAATTAATAGCGTATTTTGGAATGAAAACTGCATTTCCCATGAGCACCATCACCCCCTGTTGTAAAGATGTGGCTCCTGCCGAAAAATGACTGGAAAAATTATCTTTTTCTTTTTATAGTTCAAGATAACTTTTTGCGGATTGCTGAATGATGAGGTAATGTGCTGATATGTAGCTGTGAAAATGTATTTACTGTAACATAAAACATCAAAGCCTATAGCAGCATAACTAGGAACTGGTCAAAGCCTGAGCCAGTTCTAACTATAAGCTTTGTCAAAAAGGAAAGTTTTAAGCTTAACCTTAAAAGTAGAGAGGGTGTCTGCCTCCTGCACCCTGACTGGTAGATGATTCCAAAGGAGAGGGGCCTGATAACTGAAGACTCTACCTCCCATACTAATTTTAGAGACTTTAGGTACAGAGCAGGAAAGGAAAAACACTCTTGCATTATGAAGTCCACTGTGTTATATATTTGGGCATGTAGTCTTGGCTGTCAGCTGTGTGTGAAACTTTGCAGATTTAGTTTGCAAACTTCCAGCTCAGCAGTTTCTCCAGACACAAGGTCTATTTAAGTGGAGAAAAGTGGATCAGGAAGATTTGAGATTCAATTTGGATGGCAGATCTGTGAAGATACAGTACAGCCCGTGGCAATGTCCTGTGGGCCTCCCACACAGCCAGAAGCTGACGAGCTGTGTGGGAGGGACATAGACTGATTGAAATTTGCCTCAAAGCACCGCTCTGCCCTTGCTGACATGCAGAGTGCAGACCTCGTCCGGTTACTTTATGAGGTCAAAGAACAGGCTGCGTTCACTTTCATTTGTTAGTTACTATTATTCAACTGACTGAAACTTTGTGTATTAATGTGAGTTAGGAAAAAGTTAAATAACTCCTAAAAAGGAACATACAGAAGGAGAAACAACCAAAGTGCTGATGGTAAGAACAGGAAGAAGAAGTGTTTTTAAAGTACTCTGTCATTTTAGACAGAAAATTTCTCAACTGGGACTTATTTTGCAGCCGGTTATGTGCTCCAACCTAAAAAAAAAAAAATTACCCAGCGGCACTTGGCTGTCGCTTTGACAAGCAAGTGATTCACTGTTACTCACAGGGAGGATGTGGCAACCGTAATATGGCAGGAAATAGTTTCACACAGAGTTACAGTTTTGCAAAAGAGGTTGTTCAGTAGTTGGAGCAACACAAGACATAAAACTTGCCTCTCACAGCCACATTTGCTTGGAATACCTCCACCCCTTGGGAATTCTTACTCCTGTAACAATTACAAAGTGTGAAGTAGAAGTTCCTGCGACCCGGACAACCTCATTAACTGTGTTTATTATCATCCAGAGGTGGTTTACCTGATCTCAACGTGAGTGGATGAAAATCACATTTCCTCAGCCTCTGTCTCGCCAACTGGGAATAATCTAATTTCATCCTACCATGTTATTTATTTTCTCTCAAATACAGAACATAAACACCTTTTATTGGGCCTAGGGAGTTCATAGAGGACTCCCAATAAAAGTATGGTTTAGATTAGAGCGCTGTGTGAGAGTGTAACCGAGCAAGGGAGGGAGTCAGGGCTGCAGACAGGGATGGCACAGCTGACTCTATCACAGGGGCTACTTCCTCTCCACAGGCTCTTCTGCTTCCTGTTGTGTTGCCATGGTGCTGCACACAAAAGAGGACAAGCTACTCTTCTCCAGGAAGCCATAAATAATTGATTGGCAAGTGGCTTAATCAGGCCCGAGGCTGCCTGGCAATTCCACAGCTAATTCCACAGCTGGCTATAAATAACTCATTACGCTAATTATGGTATGTGAGCACACAGCGAGCCTGCGAGCGCAAACACAGTCAAGCATGACTACTGTGGGTTCAAACACGGTGTCCGTATGTCCAAGTTGCAGACCTCCAGCAGCAGCAGCAGCAGGAGGCACTTCTTCTTCTACTGCAAATACTGTATGAAGTGCTGAGAGGAGCTGCTTTCACTTGTGCATGGGAACTTTTTGAAATACAATGTCGGCTATCCTCGCGTCTTTGACTGTGGCATCCTGGGATATTGTGATTAAAATACTTAGACCCCACAAACATATCAACATGGTGATCATTTTTCTTTCAAATCCAGCTTATATTAGGAACCTGTAATAGTGTTTCAGTGTAATAATGCTACATTCAGGTGCAGACTTAACCTAATGGTTAATTTTCTCACCCATGTAGCTATCAGGCGCCGTTGGTATAGTTGTGCACACGGACAATAACATTTACAATTCTCCACATTTAGCTCTGAAACGTCTTAAAAAAACGTAGTGTGATTTTTTTTAAGTCACTTTTTTTTATCACCTTTAGAGCAAAATTTGTAAACTTCTTTACATTTAATTTTGAAAAAAATATTAAGCTACAATCACTGTTAAATCCAAATGCTAAATATAAATATGAATATAAATGTTAAATAATAATAAATAATGTTTCTCTGTGATCCTTAATATTTAGCTAATATGCAAATTCACACTGCCGCCTAGCGTAAATACCAAAATAAAAGCTTCAAAAAGCAATACAGACTTCGTAATAGCAACTTAGCTTGTCCGTACCATAGACTGCATCAGTATTGTCCCTGAGCGTTGTGATATCTCTTTATGGCCTCCAAAACTGCCTTTCCAACATTTTTACGATGGGCAGTCCAGCTAATAAACAGTAGGAGTCAGCACTGACCGACTATGGTTTGGATATCTGTATCACTTTATGAAGCTTTTAATTTGGTACTGATGGCGCCACATACAAATTCACACTGTCGCCTATCCGAAAATGTGAAGAAGATCACAATTATTGCTCTAAATGTGATAAAAAAGTAACTTTTGAAAATTCACACTACATTTTTATGATGTTTTGGAACTAAATGTGTAGAAGATTTGCTGTTATTTTCAGTGTGCACAAATTTACAAATGGCGCCTCATATATAGCGGGTGCCAGGGTTCAAACTACCCTGGGGCCTCCTTCCCACATGTCATTCCCCCACTCTCTCCAAGTTCCCTGAACTATCCACTGTCCTCTGCTCCATATATAAACGTGTAAAAGCCCCAAAAATGTATTAAAAAAAAAAAAAAGGTACATTCATGTTAGTAAGTCAAATACAGAGAGTCACATCTTGGTTTTCTGCTGATTAAAATACAACTGATGGAGAAAATCCAGAGACACTGAGCCAAATTTCAAAATTTCAAAAGTCAAAAATTCTAAATAAAACAACTTATGTATTACACATAAGCTAATGCTAGGTACCAGCTAAGGTTAGCACTGAACCAATCCTTTCAGGTAGCTTAGAATATGTACCCAGTCTCCTGGGTCACATCCATCATACCATCAGGGGCGTGTCCAGACTTATCCGACCAGGATGCTTGAAGTGAGTGAGTGAATGAACAGCATTCCTTTATCTCTTCTGTCTCCACTAGGCAAGGCAAGAGTATTTATAAAGCACAAGCACTTTACCTTAAAGGAGTTCAAAACAAAACTGAATCCTCTATAAAAATCAACCTCAGAACATCAAGCCTTGGATATAGACTCACAGTTCGCTCCATCTGTGACAGGCGCAGCCCTAAGCTGCTCCAGACACCCACACAGGTGGAGCTGTGGTAATGGAATCCCTCCAGAGTCTTCAAACTTTAAAACTTTTTATAGTGTTTTGAAGTCCCCAACTACACAGTCTTACTTTCCTGACAAACAGATTTACCTACTGGTCTTGCTCAATCAATACGGATTACACCGATTGTACAAATTTCAACCACAACTTTAAAGCTCCTGTGAGGAGTTTTTAGCTGGTTTTGAAACAGACTGAAATTGATACTGTTGATGCTATAAGAACTACAGAAATAAATATGAACATAATCAACCAGATATGTTCTTTCTATTTTGTTACTTCTATCACCTGAAGCTGCTGCAGCGGGGTAGGTGTCTGGTAAAGTGACAAACACGTTGCCGAAATGCTCTGTGTTTACATTTTCCCCATCAAAAATTCAATGAGTGATGCATCTTACCGTTGGAACACAGGAGGGTGAATTTTCAAAACACACCTCTCCAAACGAAATGAGGCAAAGATAAGAGGTTCTACTTTGTCCACAGGGGGCGCCAAATCAACACAAAGCAAACATTATTCACAGGAGCTTTCAAATATTCAAAGAATGTTATATTTCTCAGTTTTAGTAACACAACAAACATATGGCAACAACATGTTCTCATTTCTCCATGGCCTCTAAAGATGTATCACATTTTCAAGTACTGAAAAAAATGCAAGTAAACCCCTGCCCATATGTGGGTTGAAGCCTGTGAGCTAATTCCGGAAGACAACTGGAGCTGCACTGATTTCACATTTGTCATGTGTCATTCTCAAATTGTCTGTCTATTTAAGCTGCAAGATTTCCGTTCTTTCCCTCTGCTCTAACCATTGAGACTGCTGCCCTGCACCAGTGCTCCACCACCACCCCATCCTCTGCCTGCAAACCCCAGCCAAGGGTTTGAGATATTATCTCATCACTCTTCAATTTTCTGCATGTAGAATAAATCTGTGAAGAGTGATGAGGTCAGAGCCCAGACGCCAAACACAATGTCCTCCTGCTGCAGAAAAGTTGCTACCAATACAATATGAACTGTGACTGAAATGTGTTTTGTTTGGAGGAGTTTGGTTGCTATTTTTGATGCACTGATTCCACTTCTACACAACTGTCTTATGAAACAGATGTGGGCAGTATTTTTCTACAACTTTTAGTACAAACGAAAGAAAATTAGGCACCTGTTAAGGCAAAGAAAGCAACTAGCAGCCTGTTGCAATGAAGTGTGCATAGTTGAATTCAACAAGGATCCGACAAGGAAATAGCATATCCTTTTTAAAGGTGCCTTTGAAACATTTTGACGGCAGGCAGTCTGGCTATAACATTTAACATTTCATATTTATATTTAACATTTACATCTATATTTAACATTTATATTTAACACAACATTTAGATCTATATTAAGCATATGGATTTAACAGTGATTATAACTTAAATATAATTTTCACAACAAAATGAAATGTGAAGAAGATTTCAAATATTGCTCTAAATGTGATAAAAAAAAGTAAACCATAAAAATGTGCACTGTTTTTATGAAACAGTGTGGAGAAAATGTGGAGAATAGTTGCTTTTTTTTAGTGTGCACATTTTTACAAAGGCGCTCTGTATATACAAGGTAATGTATTTAGGCCAGGCATGTCCAAAGTACGGCCCGGGGGCCAACTGCGGCCCAAGGTCCATTTATTTATGGCCCCAAGCTTCCATCTTAAAATGTGTTATTCATAGCAAAGAAATGAATCACCTTCTGAATCATCTGTACATTTGCAGTTTCTTTCAAGTGCACAAACAAAACTAAAGTCAATCCAGAAATGTCTCAAAAAGCTTCATATGGACTACCTGTCTAAAGCCAAAGCTCTGGGAATTCTTCAAGACAGCAATAAAGAAGAAACACAAGAACTCTTAAAGCTGACAGGTTTTCAAATTAATGTTTTCATCATGATGTGAAAATGTTCTTGATGAACACTAAAAGTTCAGAAGACACAAAAGAGGACACAAGACAAGATCAAAATTATGAAATTGTGCAGAAAAGGCCAAATTAGGTGCATCAAAAATGTACAGAACTCAGGAAAATAATTATTTTGTTCTTAAATTGTTGTCTGCTGGTCAGAACAGTCTTAAAAACAACATGAAAAAGAAGTGCGATGAAATCCAGATTGTGATCCTGCCATAGGAAAATAATGATACAATATTTTTTCCCACATTGCCCGACCTGAATGAAAAACATTTTCCTCCAGAAGAAGATAAAGTTTGCTAATCTTTTCATGGTACTTCCTAGTTACTGTTTTATTGAGAAAACATTTAAAATAATTGTTATTAAATAGATATTTCATATATAACTTTTAGGATTCCAAAGTCTCAGTAGGAGCCACTGGCCCTGAGGTATTCTGACAACATCATATGTGGCCCTCTTTGAAAAAAGTTTGGACCCCCCTGATTTAGGCCTTTTAGTTAAACTGTGGTCAAATGCTATTTTTAGCTGTTTTGTGGCAGCAGTGAGGTTTCAGTGTAAAATGTGATCTGATATCTTGCAAAATTCTTACTCTTAACAGTCTCTTTATTTATGTTCAGCAAGGAAGTGGTGGTTTGGTAATGATTATCATATTTTAGTTTCAAATTCTGAGCAAGAAATCAGAGGGAAAACGTTCACAGGCATGCTTGACAAGGACAGTGAATGTGATTCACCAAGACACCAGCCAATCAGAACTCTCTAAATATGACAGGCATCTCCTGCTGTGACTTTGACATATCTTGATAACGCTCTTATTTTGATGGGGTCTGCCTCCAAGACGGCCAGCGGTGACAAGAGGACTCAGATGCAGGAAAAGTAGAAGGGGAAGCACTTAAGAGACCAGAGAGAGGTCTCTCTCCTCTGAGCGGAGCAGTAATAACCTTACTGTCTCTGTCTGTCAATAGCACTCCATCTATGTGTCCATCTGTGTCAATCACATCCAGACTTCCTGATAATGACAGGAAGTGCTGATAATGCACTGGAAAGAGATGCATACTTCTATGGGAAGGCTGTATTTTGGAAAACTTCAGATGTTGAATGCCTTTGGAAGACTCAAGAGGAGATAATGCACAGATCACGCTGACGTCAATCATCCATATCTTACGTATAGAGAGGTATGTATTTGAATCAAAGGCAGCACACACTTAAACTTGTACAACCTGCTAGAACAGTTAGTACCTAGGGGCAAAGTGGTCCTCTTAAGAGAGATTGGATGTTTGAGGACTCTCTATTATAATCTGCTACCACTAATGCAGTCCTTTACCAAAGAATATGTCCGCCTACCCTCCACTTTTCATCCCTCGCTCTGACAAAAAGCGCAAAGTTTCAAAAAGAGACAATTTAAGAATCTCAAGGCGGAATCCCTTGACTCTTTGAAAGTGGCCTTGGAACACAGAGTACTATGTTGTTTAATGGCTTTGTGAGGCAGGTTTCAGCTTTGCATTTTGCCATGAGACACAAAGGATTCACTAGGGACTTGAGCGGATTACATCATAGTGGAGAACCAGCCATTGCCTGACCTAACAGTTTACAATTTATATAGTAAGTGCACTGGTGTTGTAGCCTTCAGGCTGGTTCCGCTGTCCTATATATGGAAATATCTGAACAACGACTTGATGGATTTTTATTATTATTATTATAACCTTTATTTAACCAGGAAATGCTCATTGAGATTAAAAATCTCTTTTCCAATAGAGTCCTGGCCAAGATAGGCAGCAGCACAGTTACGGAGGTACAATTTTACAATAAATATAAATACAAATAGCAGACGCATACAACAGCTACACAACAGGTACCTCCAGAAAAACAGCATGTCACATTTAAGCAAAACATCTACAGACCCTCCCCCCACCCTGGAGGTAACAAAAGACTGGCTGACGACCTGAACAGCTTCTACTGCAGGTTTTCACACCCCACTTCCGAACACTCGGATCTACCTACCATCAGTACTGGCGCCCCACAGGGATGTGTTCTCTCCCCACTGCTCTTCTCCCTCTACACCAATGACTGCATCTCAGGGGCCCCCTCGGTGAAACTCTTGAAGTTTGCAGACGACACCACCGTCATAGGTCTCATCCAGGACGGAGACGAGTCTGCTTACAGACAGGAGGTGGACCAGCTGGCTCTCTGGTGTAGTCAGAAACATCTGGAGCTGAACCCGCTCAAGACGGTAGAGATGACAGTGGACTTCAGGAGAAGCCCCCCTCCACTCCCCCCCTCACCATCCTGCACAGCACTGTGTCTACGGTGGACTCTTTCAGGTTCCTGGGATCCACAATCTCCCGGGACCTGAGGTGGACCTCCCACATAGACACAATCAGAAAAAAGGCCCAGCAGAGGATGTACTTCCTGCGTCAGCTCAGGAAGTTCAACCTGCCCCAGGAGCTGCTGATCACGTTCTACACCTCCATCATCCAGTCTGTTCTGTGCACCTCCATCACTGTCTGGTTTGGATCTGTGACCAAACTAGACAAACACAGACTGCAACGGACTATAAGGACTGCAGGAAAATCAT
This sequence comes from Notolabrus celidotus, assembly GCF_009762535.1. Lineage (NCBI taxonomy): Eukaryota > Metazoa > Chordata > Actinopteri > Labriformes > Labridae > Notolabrus > Notolabrus celidotus. The sequence goes on from NC_048292.1 coordinate 18,739,794, forward strand.
CGGTGTGGACCTGCCCCCCATCCAGGACTTGTACCGGTCCCGGGCCAGAAACGGGCAGGTAGCATCACCGCTGACCCCTCACACCCTGGACACAAATTTTTCAAACTCCTCCCCTCCGGCAGGCGCTACAGATCACTGTGCGCCAAAACAACCCGCCATAAGAACAGTTTCTTCCCCCAGGCTGTCACTCTGATGAACAGTAAACCATAACAGTGTCATACCTGTTGGATCAATACTCTCTGTAAATATACATGTAAATATACAATGTAACAATTCTCCAAGCAGAATTCCATATTTCTATTTTTGTATTATTTAACTACTATTTTTTTAATGTAAAAACTACCTCTGCTACTCACCACTGCACTATTATCATATTATTTTAGCCTGTACATATTAGTCATGCCTATTTGTTGTTCTTTTGTATTTATAGCTGATGTAATTGTTATTATATTTTTATTTTTATTTGCATGTCTTATTCTTATGCCTTGTATGAAGAGAGCACAGCTTACCAAGTCAAATTCCTTGTGTGTTCAAGCATACCTGGCCAATAAAGCTGATTCTGATTCTGATTCTGAGACAGATGCTTCAGTCTCCAAGTCGTTTAAGGGCCGCTTAAAAGCATTCAAAGATATCATATCAGACAGTTTTTGATCCTTTTGTAAAGCATTCCAGGTCGAGGGAGCAGCAAACCTGAAGGCCTTTTTCCCAAGTTCATTCCTTTCCCTCGGAACAGATAGTAATAAAAGATCCTGAGATCGAAGATTATGACTTCCTGAGTTCTTTTGTGCAATATATGCGAGGTAAGAGGTAAGTAGTCCTAGGATGCATTTATAAATAAGAAGATGCCAATGTTTTTTCCTGCGTGACGACATGAAATTCATGGTCCTCAGATGATAAACCCTAATCCTTTTCCAATCCAATGCCATAACTACCTTTAAGTCACTAGCTCATTCAGCAGGTTAACATTCCACAACCCCAAATCATTTAAACCTTATATTTAATACATTAGTATTGAAAAGCTAATAATGTGCTAATAAGTACATTTTTGTATACATACATGCACAATAAAAAATAGTGGTCATTGTAGATATTACCTAATGCTGCTAAATATTAGGATAAGTGGTGATATAATTTACTACTGGAAATGTTTGCATGAAGTAAAACATACTAGAGCTACTAGCATGACTACAGACTTTAAACAAAGGTCTGGACTGACCTGGTTTTCTCTCTTTACATGCCCTGGGAAGTGTTCCTTTAAGATAACCTGTGTACCTTCAAACCCCCCATTTTAACCCATGCACAATAGATTGTATAATATATATTGAATAGTTTTGGCCTAAAAGTTTACACTCATTGAAATAACAGAAGTCAAGTCTGATTTCGTAAAGAAAATTCAGTGAAATTAGTTGCAGCGGCAGAGTATGAAGGCACTGCAGCATGTCATGTCAATCAGGTGTAAAGTATAGACAGCACAAAGAACCTTTATCTCAAACACCAGCCTACTCATCTGGCCTCTCCCAGCACTATGCCCACTCACAGGGAGGAGGTGGAAGTGGTGGTGGTGGTGGAAAACATGCAGGATGCAGTGCCAGAGAAGCAGTGACATGAGGCCGGCACCATGCCAACCACTCAGTGCCCACTTGGATCCTCTGAAGTGGGTTGAAAATGTTTTAACGGGCGGTCAGTAATTAACACACACATATACAAACAACCAATGTGGGAATTAATCAAGCTTGACATGAACTTTCACAAGGTTCTAACCTGAAAAGTTTCATCACAGTTGTTGAAAACTGTTTTTGACCTTCGCTCTAAACCCACATGGATCATTACAGCATGCATATAAACTTGTATTCAGTTATTATATTACAACATTATGAATGGTGTTGAAGCTGACAGTAAATGTAAGACTCAGGTTAACCCTATATTAAAATATCCCAACTTGGAATACTGTTCCTAATATGCCATTAGCTGGTGAAATCCTTGGTCCTCTACCTCAAAATTATTGGTGCTTATTGGTATTTTTGGTTTATTGGTGCTCATGCTGGCTCTAGCTAGTGCTTCTTTGTATTTCTTATTTGTCATCTTGCGATGACAAATTTTCAAGTGAGTTATAAAAAATTTGTCAAAATTTGACAATTTGGAATACTTGACAGCCCAGCATCATGACCCATTAGCCAGCTCACATTTATTTTGGTTGGAAGTTGGATCTGAAAACAATTTCTTTTTAAATGATTCCCTAGTAATCTCTGATATACTGGACCAATCAGAGTCCTTTATTTAGAAATGGGATGGGTTCTCTTGAATCGCTGCCGTAGACGTCCTGCTGTGGACATTCAGACTCCAGCTGATAGGGACGTGCCGGACTCCAGCGGCAACAGCTACTACTCTCTCTCTCTCTTATTCTCCTCTCCCTCTTTCCAACCCCAACTTAGTTGAAGCAGATGGCTGTCTAACATGAGTCTGGTTCTGCTTGAGGTTTTATGCCTGTTAAAAGGAATTTTTTTCTTGCCTCTTATGGTGGATTAAGATGGTATAAGATTGAGTCCTTTCAGTAAAAGGGGACTGGATCTTATCCTGTCTTGATGTTGGGTCTTTGTTAATAATTTAACCTGGAGTGGGGTCTAGACCTATGTTTGTAAAAGCGTCTTGAGATAACGTTTGTTGGGATTTGGCGCTATACAAATAATGATTTATGGATTCTCTAAGAGGACGACACAGTTAAGCCATCTAAGACTATAATAAACAACCAAGATGGCAGCTTCCGCCACAGGGAGGTCTGTTAGATTGCAGTAGATGATGTATTTTTTATGAAAACAAAGCAAACAACTGATCTCACAGTGTACGTTCCTGAGAAAAATGTGTTTGCTGTACTACTTCTTTTAAGTTATATTTTTGGGTATTTTCGCCTTTCATGTATAGGACAGCTGAAGAGAGACAGGAAATGTGGGGAGTAGAGAGAGGGGGAGGATATGCAGGAAATGGTCCCTGGTGCGACGAGGACTATAGCCTCTGTATATGGGGTGCGTGCTTAGACCGCAAGGCCAACAGCGCCCCTGCTCTACTTCTGACAGGATGTGGACGTTTAGTTTACGAACTAGCTCCGCTGGTCTGCCACTCTGCACTACGTAACATGCTGCGTTGCTCTGACTGGTTGTAGATCTGTCCAATCGCTTCCAAATGTACGTTTGCATGCCCCATTTGCTAAGTTACAATGCCCCATGGAACAAGATAATGAACTGAATGGATCCAGACCCCTTCACCAAGGTGAGTTGGTCTGGTGACGCCAGGATAAATACTTGCAGCAATCATGTTATCTGTCTCTGAAACAGTGAAAACATCCACACTGGTGACACCATTTTTTACTGTCGTCAGCTTGTTCATCTTCTCTTTAGTAATGGCAGATTAAATACTGCCACTTACTGTGTCAGAATGTGTAATAATACAATATTACCCTTATTCGGCAGATATAGTAAGAACCCTCTTAGTTAGAACTTTAACTTTGCAAATTGGGGATACCGATTACATTACGCAAAATTACAGACAACTAAACTAGAAATAAAAGTTGTTAGAGATCTTCGGGTTATACAAGTCTGGTGTGAATTATACTTAAGTGAAAATTCAATTTGGTGTGATGTGAACAAAAGAAAAAAAAGCCAACAGAAAAGTAGTTACGGTTTATCCTCTGGGGCCATGCCAGTGCCAATTTGTAATTGCTGTTTATTGTGAAGATATTTGTAATGGTTCATTTTTCAAGTCTCACTAATAATATGGCAGCTTCTATCTTAAACATGTAAATGATCCATCACACAACAGCTCCATACATATTGTATGAAAAGATAAAGACTTTAACAGAACACTCTCGTGGCCTCAATATTCTCTGAGACATCCATCAAAAGGCCGACTCTCCAATGATCGAGTCCTTTTCACACCTTTTTGACAGCTCTTATAAATGACCCTCAGGTGTATTGGGATGGGATGAATAAATCAGGTTGACACATGATGCAACCGAGGAAACATACGAGTGTTCTATTAATAGCCCCTGTGCCGACTGCGTGGTGCATACAAATAATTATGCAGCCATGCTCAATGACCTTATTTGGAGGCGACCCTGAGGGTGAACATACCCTCATGCAAGTTGTGAATAAACATTTATTTTCATAGCCTGAACTTGCCGTGTGCCAATAGGTTAACCACTAGGGAAGTACATGACTGCATCTTCAAGCATCTGTGGAGCTGGGATGCCGCAGACTCTTCAGACCATAAAAGTCATTAGGAGTTTTAGTAGGAGAAAAAACAAGCCATTTGATGTTTATCAAAGGAGCACAGAGGAGCTTGGGGTTAAGGGAGCTGTAGGAGGAGGTCAAAAATAACCAGAGAAGAAGGGAGGGTGGCATGGGCACAGCTATTTCCTTTTCCTGAGGTCATTGCCATATAAGGTCGTGGAGCTAGAAATAGGTATTTTCAAGCTCTTTCCAGAGGCTGTGACATCAGTCATTTGTGTAAAGGTGCGTTGGAAACATACAGTATTTTGACTCAGAGAGAGAGAGTGTTATTTTCACACTGGGCAAATTGCTGGCCAGAGAGTGGGGTCCAAATCATCCATCCTGCTCTGTGGCTCCCAACAGGAGGCTGACCACGTCTCCATCTGGCAGTACTGTTGTCCTTCCTGTGGTGCATGGCAGCACAGAGAAAGCCAGGGTTGAGAGAATAGTGTTGGTGGGAGATAGTGGGTGGAGGAAAGCCTCAGTATGAACTGGAGAAGTTCCAATAACTATACAAGTAACCCAAATGCTTCCAACACCACCTAAAATGCAGTACACTGATACCATAACCAATCAGCTCCCCCAATAATTGACTCGTTTTTTCTTTTCCAAAACAGTAGGCAGTGGTGTATATCATATGGTATTTTAAAAGCAATAACATATCATGAAGGTCACTTACAACTTCTGTGAAAAGGGCAAATGGCAGGGAAATCTATAAAGCGCTCCGGGTTATCAGTAATTGCATCTCACCGGTCAGAATTGTGATATATTGCTGTTTCTATACTTTGTCCTACCCCTAGTACTAAGTAAAGGCATCACCTTGCGATAGTCGCCATCATTTTTTCATGCCAGTGAATGTGCCAAACCGATACCACAAATAATAAGCTACAAAAATCAGCTACTTCAATTAAATTATCTTGTGAAGACACCAAACAACAACAACAGTGTGGTGCTAGCATTGAGTACCATGCTAATCAAAGCTAGCAAAATGAAAAAAGTCAAGGTTTTTTTTCCCGTGCCAATATGATTCGTATTAAAAAAAAAAGAAGAACCAGTATCACAGGAGAATTATGTCAGTCAATACTCAAGTATAGGTATTGGTATTGGAATTGGTATTGGGAGGTACCAATTCAAATACCAATACTCCAGAGTGAAAGTTGAAGAAACCAGACGGTTTGTTAGCTTGTATCTAGATTTAGTTCTCTGATAAGCTTCTTGAATCACTCGTTTTTGGCAGTGCTAACAGGAAGCATCTCTTTAGTGTAAGATGAGATTTCTGTAAAGTCGTAGTTTGTAGATTCTTATTTTTCTCAGGTGGATTTAATTTGCATAATCAGATTTATTTACACAGATCCTGAAAGTGTATTTAAGTAAGTGTATTAAGTTAATAGTTAACACAGAGTCAGCACGGAGTAAGAATAATGACTCTGCTTTACATGTTGGGTCTAATATTTAGCCCAGTTTCCTGTGACTAGCCAAGTCTGTAGCTCCTGTTAAAGGCTACTGCTATGATGATATATGCTCTACAACCCAGATGTAAAATAGCTTATCACGCTTTCTCTGGTCTCTCTACCACTCAAAGTGCTTTTACATTGCAAGTCACATTCACCCATTCACACCACATTCATACACTGATAGCCGGGCTGCTATAGTGCCATCAGTATTTACTAAACACACATTATGGACCAACCACCGGGGGCAGTTTGGCATGTGGCCTGTGGGACCTAGGATCAAACCCCCAACCTTCCAATTGAGAGACAACCAACTATAACCCTGAGCCACAGCCACCCCATGTCTGTAGCCAAGTACAGATGACAGATGGCATCTCATAGGGCAGTATTTTGATCTAGAAAATAGAGATGAAGTATTCAGAGTGTGTCAGGCTAAACTGACATATAACCACCCAACCAGAGCAATGTGTCTCCAGCACAGGCATGTGGACGTTGAATTGCAAAGATGACTGTAGGCTGGCTAGTGTTAGCCACACTCAGCAAGCCAATTTGATTATGTGATCCCTTATTTAGTTGTGTTTAATGAATTGTGCTTAATTTGGACTGTTTTCTGAGTGTGATCTTACCATAAGAGTAGTCAATTTATTTAAATTCAAATTAGCATTTAGACTTGGAAATCAGTCGATTGGGAACATCGATACTAAACAACAATGGTGCTGAGAGTGCACAAGTTAGCAGTGATCAAAATGTTACAATGTTACAATGTTACAATGTCATTTAGCAGACGCTTTTATCCAAAGCGATGTACATACGAGAACAAGAACAACACAAGCAAAGATCTAGACAAGAGGAAACAAGATCAGTACGGGTAACAAAGTGCTTTAAGTCCATTTGGGTGCAGGTACTGCCAAGCAGTGTAAAGGCAATGCACAAAAGTAAATAAGGATTTATTTATTTGTAAAATTTGTAAAAATGTCAGTTAAACCTAGCGAGACACATGCAGACAGTGCTTTTTATCCAACACTCAAGACTAGGTATTTCAATCTGGGGAAGGAATGTGGATACTGGTACTGGATCATATATAATATAAACTGGTATTGAGTAGAGAGCCATAAAACTGGGGCTAGAAACTCCACACAGTGTGCACACACGTGAGTTAACCCTCCTGACCTTTCTCCCTAGTGACAGTTGTGTTCCTTCGGGACTCACGACAGGCTATGTGTGCATTTGTGTGCATGTATGTGAGTGTGAGTGTGAGTGTGTGTGAGTCTGTGTGACGTAACATAAGCCGCGGCTATGCCCAGATTTTGCACAGCTGGGCTTCTGAGTATTCCAGATTACAATACGTCACTGCTTCGCTCTCAGCCCTCCCTTTCCGGCCCACTCACATCTACTTTCAACACATGCATGCTGACACAAACCGACTGCAGTGATGTCATTGAATTCATTTCTGTCTTTGCCTCTCCATCTGCCTCCCTATCTTGGTCTCTCCATCATGCACACAAATGTGTTTACCCTTCTCCTGTCAGTTAGGATCTGCATATTTACCCAATCTCCCCTCATCTCTTTTTATTTCATCAGATTTTTTGTGTGTGTGGTTGTGGTTGTGCGATGTTCCCTTCCTGACTCTCTCTCTCTCTCTCTCTCTCTCTCTGTCTCTTTCCCTCACAGTCATACAGCCTGCATCAAGGTTTGTCAGAGCATAGCAAACCACTGGCTAGAGATTTAGCTTTTTTTATTTGCCATACTTGTTTGTACAAAACTACATCCTGAGGAGGAAAAAATACACACAATCCAGATTCCTTTTTTGTTTTAGGAAAAAAGGACGGAATGAAAATCTTAAATGTTTTTTGTATCCTTGTAAAAATAAAGCTTCTTTTCATCTAGGTATATTCCGTCTGCGACACATTTTCCATAAGAAATTTTCCAAAATAAACCACTCACAAACCTTGTTTTTCCATCAACACTGCGGGTTGAATTCACTATTTAATTTAAGGTGTGTGTGAGTGAGTGTGCAGCAAACCACAACTTGTTTTTCGCAGAGCTGTAGAGGGTTGAAACTATTTTGGTGTGAGCTATAAACCGCTGCATACTGTAGTCATGCACTATTTTTGCGTTCTTCAGTTTGAGGTATTTTAGTAGTAGAACAGGTTCCGGACGCAAGTGAGATGAGGGCTTTCATTGGCCCTGTTCACAGTCAGTGGTGTACTCAGGCTGTTTAAGGAGCAGGGGCGAAACCAAAAAAAAAGGGCATTTCCTTACAAATACCTGGTACTCAGTTTAGGGTGAATTTGAAAGAATTGAAGCAGCACCCGTCTTGTTGTCATGGGGACCACTCCCAGAAAATTTTGAGCAGCTAACACTTCCTGCATCATGGTGAATATTTGTGTGACCAATTGTGCTGGAAATTGAATTATGAAAAAAGAAAACACAGAACTATTTATTTATTTCTATATTATTGATTATAGTACATAATTAACATAACATGATATAATTGACTACATGGGTATCTAAAGGGCACTTTTTTGAGTGTTATACATTTTAGGGGCATCCAGAGAGCACTTTTCATGTTTTTGGTGTGGCATCTATAGGGCACTTTTTATTTTCATTTTTTTTTACATTGGTTGGCCATCTAGAGGGCACTTTTTCATGCATTTTCCACTGACAGGGCACCAGAGAAGTCAATTTTTTATGTTTTATCTACTACAGTGGAATCCAAGAGGGCACGCATTTTCTTTCGGACATGATCGCATGGGGGCGGGGCGGGATTCGGATGGCTCATCTCGAAATTAGACACAAAACAAGAGCAAGCAGCATGGAGCTGAGGAACTTTGTGAGCATATTTTCACTTGAATATCTTTAATAATAATCCCCCCTTAGTTTTTTAAAGGTGTTTATGTCTCCCATTCAGATACTTTAACATCCAATTACAGTATATATATACACAATCAACAATCTGATACTAAAATAGAGGAATGTCTGTAATGGTTCCAATTATGACTGATGCATGATAGATTTAGCTGTAGATTGTTCCAAAACTTCTATTTCAAATACTAAATGAGAGACAAACAAAGAAACTGTATCTTCTGCAACACCAAGCATAAACCTCACTGAATAAACAGCGTCAAGCGGCAACCTCCTGAAGTGAGAAGTGAAGCCAATGTGGAAGTGTTAAAAAAATGCAGTTCCTCGAGTGTCCAGATGAGGCTGGTTCCGGAAGTACCAGAAACCCCATACCCACCAATTCAAACACAGCAAAAAATAAACCCGTTTACAGCCTGGTACAAAGAAAAACTAATTTATCTATTTCTCTTTACCTCACACTAGCTCGATAGAAGTTTGATTTAGATCGGCATTTCCAATATAATATGCATCAGTTCATTTTTGCACCTCTAGCAATTTTAAATTAAAATGTATCAGACATGGCCCACTGCTATTCAACCTTTCATTTCTACCACTCTCAAACCCTCATGATGAATTTTTGGTGCATTCATCTCCACCTTGCTTTCCACATTAAAACTGATTTTAATAGCTAGCAGTATAGGCATACTTGTATTTGGACATTCATACAAGCATGCACAGACTTGATGCATTAACTACTTCTGCAATAACTGAAAGCTACCTTAACAGCCCAACGTGACACCCAGGTTCATTTACTCAGCTTGGTAACGTTTGAATTTTGTAGTGATGTCTACATGTTGAAGTAATGTAGGGTTCCATTGTCTGATGTTTATGAGTTTCCTCTTACAGGTTGGTGTGTTTTTCTTCCAACATTGAACCTAAACCTTTGATTCCTCTAGTGCTGAATTTGAGAAAAACTTCTATTTATTTTAAAATGTAAAAAAGTGGCAACCACCTGGCCTTTACCCTGCCCATGTAGGGATTTAAAAAGATTCACGTTTTCTGCTTTCTAAAAAGGACAAGCTGTACGTTTTTCATCCCCTGCATCAAAGAAATAACACCATCCAATTACATACGCCTTTCTATTTTCACGCTTTCCTCGCCTTCTCTTTCAGCGATGTCCACGCATCTGAGAGAGAGCATCCTGCCAGACAAAATCTATTTTCTACAAGATTAAGCCAATTTTCCAAAGGGGATCGCATCAATTTAGCCCAGCTATCTTGCTCCTAGCTTGACAAGCCTTCAGTTTGCTGCCAAGGTCATTGTCTATTTCGTGTGCCCTGGTGTTAAAGAACGTACACTGGAGAGGAGGAGGAAGATGAGGAGGAGAAGATGAATGGAGGTTAGAGAGGTGAAGGAATGGAAAGAGTGGTGATGAATGAGTGGAAATATGGAGGAGAAGTACAACCACAAACACACACAAGTGCACTTGTTGGCTAAGCTGTGCGACATGCCAGGGAATGGGATGATAGTGGACTGCAGGGGGTTTGGCTGGTCTGATCTGAGAGAGAGAGAGAGAGAGAGAGAGAGAGAGAGAGAGAGAGAGAGATAGAGAGAGAGAGAGAGAGAGAGAGAGAGAGAGAGAGAGAGAGAGAGAGAGAGAGAAAGAGAAAGAGAAAGAGAAAGAGAAAGAGAGAGAGAGAGAGAGAGAGAGAGAGAGAGACAGACAGACAGACAGACAGACAGACAGACAGACAGACAGACAGACAGACAGACAGAGCAAATGCAGCTTTGAGTATTGCACTCAATCATGCTATGGAATACTACACTACACACATACAAGCCATGCAGCAATACACACAAACACACACACAAATAAGTCTTATGCCATCAGAATCACCAGGATTAGACCCCTCCCTCTCTCTCTTACACACACACACACACCCACACAAACAGCAGAGATTACCGTGCAGCTGCAGCTCTACTAGCTTCTAATGGTTTTCGAGGCATCATGAGAACCATGACTATCAAATCATGATGTCATTGCTACATACAAGCAATACACACTTCCAGACACACTGCAGATTTATGCATGAGGGTTTTAGCTGAAGTTGTTGTAATACCATCCCAGCCTAAACCTCTCTGAGCATGTCATTTAAAATCCACAACATATGTTAATAATACTACTTCATAATAATAACAATGTGATTATCTGTCTGTCTTTAATTGTTTTTTCTTTATCATTAAAGCCTCCAAATAATAAACTATATTAGATCATTACAAATTATATCCTACATATTATTGAAAAAGAATGAAGAGCTATTATTTTGGTTTGACCTAACTTATATTACATTACATTTTTAGTTAAGCCAAGGTATTGGAACACGGTCAAATTGGCAGTATTGGATCATATACTCTGCAAGAAAACATAACCTTGAATTCATTCTAATTGCTAATTATATAATGCTTTTCTAGTCTCTCTGACAACTCATGGGGCTTTACACTGTAAGTCGCATTCACCCATTCACCCAACATTCACTCCCAGATGGTAGAGGGAGGCTACTATAGTTAGGAACCATCAGTATTAGCTAATATCATTCATACACATTCACACTGCTGAACAACAGCGGGGGTAATTCAGGGTTCAGTGTCTTGCCCAAGGACACTTCAGAATTTGACTACAGGAGCTGGAATTGAACCACCAACCTTCCAATTGATAGATGACCAACTCCACCCACTGAGTCATAACTGCCCTGTGTCTCTGGGCTTACATGTTCACAGTGACAATGCTAATGTTTAGGAGATACATTGTACAAAGTGTTTGTCTTCTCAGTATGCATGCTGATGTTTCATCATTAGCAATAAATAAAAGCACAACTCATTCTAATGGGAATGTCCAAAACCAAATTATTGAACTTCTGTACACCATGACATGGTGAAGCAGCATTTAGTCATTATGCACCAGATATCTGGAACAAACTCCCTGAAAGCTGTAGGTCCGCTCCAACTCTCACCTCTTTTAAATCAAAGACTAAGACCTTTTTATTTGCCACTGACTTCCTATCTTAGTTTATTTCAACTCACTTTAAATGCAAATTTTGATGTAATTTTTAATGTATTCTAATTCTCCTTTTCTTTTCTGTTTCATTATATTTGTCATTTTAATTGTGTTCTTTTATGCTTGTCTGAATGTTTCCAATGCTTTTAATCTTTTAATGTAAAGCACATTGAGTTGCCCTCGTGTATGAAATGCGCTAAACAAATAAAGCTGCCTTGCCTTGTCAATAGACACCACTGGAAGGATTAACTTAAACATTGCTACAACCAACTGCTCGCACAGTTAAAAAGAAGGATTTAGTAAATTAGCTAATTCTAATGCAAGAAAACACAGTTACTTGATTGTCCATTTGAGGTTGGCAGCAACAGTCAAGGAATCCCAACTAAAGTCCCTTTTTAAAGGCCATGTAAACACATTATAGCCTGGTACAGAAATCAACATAGTTTGGGTTTGTGACAACTGTATTGGGGATGAGTTCTTTTTTAATAAAACTAATCTATTTCAATTATTGTTACTGCATTATTATTATTTCAATTCTTTAAATTATAATTTTAATCATTATTATTTAATCATTATTATTTTAATCATTATTATTTTAATCATTGCTTTAACATTTATTTATCTTATTTATAAAAAAATATTATTTATTTATAAAATGTAACCTTTTTTTAAAATCTATTTATTTCTTGTGTTCATCTGATCTATTTTTAACTTTTCTTTCCACTCTTACTTATTTCACTAATTTTACTGTGTTGTTTTTTTTTATTTATTTTTTTATTTTATTTATTATCATGCCTTTTATAATTTTACCATTGCTGTTGTTTTCTGTCTCTCTGTTATTCTGTGAAGCACTTTGGGCTGCATGTTTTATGTATGAAAGGTGCTATATAAATAAAGTTGAGTTGAGTTGAGTTGCTAAGAGTTGTGCATTATTAGACCTATTTATAATTATGCCTATACAAATAGGGGCGTTGTAGCTGTTTGCCAGGTAGCTAGGCTATGGCCTCATCTCCGCCTCTTACCAGTTTCTATATTAGCTAGTTGTAGTAGCATTTCCAATGCAGAGTTTACCTCCTTAGGGCTTAACGCCTCTTCAGAAACTAGTGGGTGGCGTCAATAATCAACAATGACACTGTATTTACTTCTTTTTTTAAATATATATATATGCAAGAATGGGCACTTAGCAATTAAACTGCGCACCTCATGTACAGAGGCCATAGTTCGTGAAGCAGTCGATCCATATTCTAAAATGCAGCCCCTTGCCCAGCATCTTCCTCCACTCTCTCTTCCCAGATTCCTACACTATTCACCATCTTATCCTCCCAATTAAGGCATCGATCCATTATCTATAACACTGGGAGGAAGCCAAAGTACTCATGCATGCACAGGGAGACTGAGAAAACTCCACACCTGCTCAGCTGAGGATTCAGACCAGGTACCCTCTTGCTGTGAGCCACTGTGCAGCTCTCAATCAAGGCCTAAAAGCCCAAAAATTGTGAAATAATAATATGAAAGCAGGGAGGTTCACTAAGACCCTTTGACACTTCAATGGAAATTAAACAATGCAACTTTTGCTGAACAGCGACCGCTTGTTAGAGCTAGTGGTGGTTACAGGATAATTGCTACTGCTACAAAATTAGGATGACAGTTGGCAAGTTAACAAAGAATAGGAGAGTTTGCTAACATTAGCTCTCTTATGACCCAACATATATTATACTTATCTGTGTCACTGTACTATATCAGCTACTGGAGAAAATACAGCTTCACATGGAGCAATTATGCAAATGTTTTTGTACAACTATCATAATTGTATCTCTGCTAGCAGAGTACCGGAAAGTGACACCCTGTTCCAAACACTGAACTCCTGTTCCTTTATATGCCCCCAATTGTAATTGTATCATGTTTGTGAATATTCTCATCTAAAGAGGGGCCTTATGTTTGGTATACATGCTACTTAAACAGCAGTATGCATACAAAAGGTCCAAGGTAAGTCAACACAGCAGCCACTCAAACAAACAGCATGGTGCTGAAATAAATGTCTGATTGATTCAGACAGAGACTGCTACACAAACATGTATGCCCTGTTTTCAGCTGCACCATGCTTTATTTTCTCACAACTCCACACATTCACACCTGGGTGCTGCCAAGTTGAACTGCTGTCTATCGAAAGCTACCGAGCAGCTGGGATATTAAAATGGTGTGGACGTCGCAGTCCAAATACTAAAGCACGACAGTCTCCAACTGTCATTCAAACGTTAAGATTGGCAATTTTGAAAGTTGTTCTTCAGAGTTAAGTTAAATTATAAACTGGTTTGATACTCTGACTTCTTATAAACAGTTTCTTATAGCTCTGTTGTTGAAGTTTAAGAGATTAATATTCAATTGATGTGGTAACACTCTTGCATAAGCAAGCACAATTCCTCATATTGAATTCAGCCATGACTATCAGGCTATGTGCTATCAGGGTCAAATACTTGTTAGAACAGCAGGGTCAAGTACAAATTCTTTGAATAGGGTTTCTTCTGCATTACTTCAGTGTAACAAGAAATACAAAGCCCTTCAATGGTGCTACAATACTTGAATCAAGTACAACAAACCCAGCAAACTTACCCTGAAGTGCTGCTTGTACAAATACTTGCCTTGAATTTTTAACTTAAAGGCTTTCTGACAAATAGGAGTTTCTTTTCCTGACCTCTTATACTTGTTAACTCACCCCTTGAGTCTGGTAGCTAACATTACACATGCTCAACAGCTATCCATAAATACTGAGAGGGAAAATGATATCACAACAAGGACCCATGGCTGGAGCGACTGCAGGGCAGCTTGCATCATTACCTGTCCCAGTGCCATGGCTCATCATGCTGTACTTGTAGGGGCGAAACAAGTGTTAACGTGTTGCTACAAAGTGGTATCGCTGTCTGGACATATTGGAGGGGGGGGGCAAGTCTGTCATGCCCTGATACAGGCGAATAGCTAAACTCTAAGTGCTGAGTGAATGGTATGCCAAGGTCCAGTAACCCCTTGAAGCAGCAAGGGAAGGAAATGAAGATTCTACCAAGGACTGAGTGTGAATTAGGAGTTTCTGTGGGAGTTCAAGATCTCATTTGCAGCTATTGAGGTAACCACTGAGCAATGGAGGTCGCGGGCAGTCAAGGCAATGTCAACAAGAGGGGAAAAAAGGCACTATCCAATCTTCCCTCATTTGTACATTTACAAAAGCATTCCTTTGCACATGATCAATGACTACTATAGCGATGCATAACCAAGAACTATCCTAACCAACCAACACACATCAATCCTGTTCCTTGGACGGAGAAAAATACTCCAGTCCAACCTAACAGAGAAGCTTTTAAGAACATTTTAGCCTCTGTGCTATTGCATTGGTCAATCAGTCCACCAATGAAAGATGTCAACAATACTTTGTAATATTTCCACCACATTTCAGTCCCCCAAAGGGTGCCCCTTTATGACTATGTTGAACTCTAAACTTGTCCTCTTGTAGCCTACTATTAGTTTTGTTCAAATTGTTGATGACAATTAAATGATTACTTCATTTGGTATTACAGATATCTATACTGCCCAAATGAAGTATCCCAATGACTTTCGTGAACTTGACTTACTAAAGTACGTTTCTGGCTTTTCCAAATTTTAAGCTAATGGTGATATACATTGTCCCCAAGGGATGAGTCTTATTTACTTTGGTGACCCCAAAGGCTAACCTTTTATCCTTGTTGCTCGTGCATTGGTCATTTGATATCATCACAGATTCTTGGAAGATGGTCAATCCATATAACTCAAGTGATATACTCAATACTTACGTTCTCCGTCTCCTAGCTGGATGCTGCCATTGTGAAACACGCACTGTCTCTGGAGAGTTGCGTTCAGAGCAGCCTCGGATTTCAGCGTGCTGTAATGCACGCACACCAGTTTCGTGGGTCTCATACAAGCAGAGCTTTAAGAACAGATTATGAGTTTCACAACAATGCTAGCTGGATTCATTTCAATAGAATAAACATGAGACATATTTTAGTTATTTTTTTAATTACTTATTTTAACCCTAACCCTAACCCTTAGAAGAAGAAAAAATCAGTGTGCAGCTCAACTCTCTTCCCTCTTGTGTAACTATTATCTAGTCAAACACAAGTATCAGATCGGGACTCGGTATCAGCACGTATTCAACATTAAAAAATTGGGATCGGGGGCCAAAAAAGCTGATCAGGACATCCATAATTACAGGTGGTGGCACTCAAAATACTTTTCCTATTTAGAGGTTGAGGCCAGAGCTCATACACCTGAATGGGGTTTGAGTTAAGTGGCTGCGTCCTGTGTTGAAATGAATAGCTGTAAGGATTTCATATACTATCTGTCCTGGAAGCATCTTGGGAACCCAAGTGTGGGGTTGTAAAGTTGCTTTGGAGAAGCATCAGGAACAAGCTGCCATCGCAAACCAACCCCAGACAGTCCATTTGATAATTTGCCTATAGTTTACAAATTTTACATTCTGATAGGATTATATTTGTTTGTTCTAAAGTAAGGGTAAAACATTGTTTTCTTACCAAAAGTAAAGAAAAGGGTGCTTCTATCAAATCTCTACGATGTAAAATAGATCTCCTCAAAAGTTAAATGAGGTTTGGAAAGTAAGATGAGTTCATGGTGTTCAGTCACATATTAAGACTCAGCTTCTCCTTTGCCTTTCATACAGGAGGCATCATCATTATCCTACTATGAGTCAACAGCAATTGGAGCAGAGGGATATTATGCTCATGGTAAACTGGGTCAGCTGAGGACACACTGTAGCTGTCTAGTCATTTCACCATAGAATTATTTCCATACTGATTGGGGTTAACATGCAGCAGACACAAACACACCCACTTGCAGATTAAAACCTAACCAACACTAGCTTCCAAAGTAGATAAATCTTTTGCTTGTTGTAGTTTTTTAATGCTTCATAAGTTATGGAGATTAGGGCTTGATCTTTTAAAGGCTTATTGAGATACTGTATTAGCACAACAAGGTTATTTAGCTCTTAGGCCAAGGCTGAACTCTCATCCCATCCCCCTTAGTATCTATCTAAGTTCACAGGGACAATAAAGACAGTCTCTTCAATAAACTATTTCCAGAGAGGTGGGTTGAAGAGAAAGTGTACAAGGTCAAGTATCTGCACTCACTTGGCCAGACTCCTGCTTTCCTCCTTTGCAGTCAGTTTTGCCATAGAGAAAATATTTCCTTGTGCACACTATGCTGTCAAAAATATGAACAAGCTAACTGTAATGCAATTGCGTTAAAATGTGATATTTAGATGGTATCAGCTGGAAAATCTGGTGACATAAAAGACACAGAAGGCAGGGAAAGATATCCACTGAGAAATAAAAATGCACCCTGTGCCCTATCTGAAAGAGAACATACTTTGCCCTGAGCAAATGTCCCTGCACTGCCACCTTTGGTCTCTCAGGCTTTAAAAGCACAAGATGGCCCATACAGGTTAGGACAGCTTCATGCTTAGTTGACAGTTTCCCTCTCCCTTGATGAAGGGTTTATGATGCAATTTGGAAAGGTAATGTTGGTTTATTGCAAGGAAAGGAAGGAAGGAAACAATTGTGTCAAAGTGAGTGAGGGAGATAACATGAGACCTGTATATCTCTGGACAAGACGACAAGAATCAATGACATTGTTGTTGGAAAGCTATAAACAGACGCATTGATTAGGAAATAGTCAGAGAGGCATGGCAATTCTGTTACTTTTACACAGGAATGTGTCCAAATTTATGGAGTCAAGGAACTGTAAGAGGAGCAATGGCGTAATCAGGCTGTTTGAGGGGCAGGGCCAAAAATAAACAAAAAAAGGGCCCCCTCCTCTTGAACACCTGGTATTCATGGTTTACGCTGAATTTAAATATATTGAGGCAACGTTAACAACAGGGGGGTCTGGAGGAGGGGAACATTTTGAACGGCTAACACTTAATTCCCTACATCGTGGTGCATATTGATGAGACCATTTGTGCTGCAAATTGAATTATGAAAAAGGAAAACACAAAACTATTTATTTATTTCTATATTATAGATTATATTACATAATTACCATAACATACAATTACATAATGCACTACACGGGCATCCAGAGGGCACTTTTTTGCATTTTATGTATTACAGGGGCTTTTAGAGGGCATTTTTTTTGTTTTTTTTTTATAGGTGGGGCATTTAGTGAGCACTTTTTCACAGAATGGGCAAGACACTGAACCCCAAATGAATGTTGGTCAACGGTGTGTGAATGTGTATGAATGAGATTAGCTAATTAGCTAATACTGATTTTTATATAGCAGCCTCTGCCATCAGTGTGTGAATGAATGAATGTGGCGCTTGGCCAAAAAGACTAGGAAAGGGCTACATAATTACAGTCCATTTACCATATAGTGTGTGGTATGCAACAACATGGACAACTCAGCACACCACACACCAAGATTGAATTCACAAACAGTCAGAGTCCTAATTTTTCAAAACTGGAAATCTCTTGCAGTGAGTCGTAACCTTAGAGTAAACAAATGTTGTTGATGGTGGGATGGTTGTCGAGCTAAACCTTGCTAGCTGCTAGGCTATCTGGTTCATCCATTGTGGTAGCAATTTCTGTTCAACTTCTCCTCCATCATAGTTACATCAAACCATAGACTGTATAATAAATGGACGTAGTATCCGTGCGTCACCCTTCTGTTTTGAAGTTTACCGTTGCCGGGTGCCATATTGGAAATGCTGAACTTAACCTAACTTCTGTCAAGCTAGTTTGACGTAAAGAGGCAGGCTTTGATCCTCCTCTCCCACAGCTACAGCGTTCCCCCCAAGCAGCAACCTCCGGCCGCGAGAATCGAAGCCGATGCGGAAGTGTTAAAAACTGCAGTTCATCGAGTATCCGCTTGAGGCTGTCTCCGGAGGTACTGGAAATCACATACACACAAATTCAAAAAAGCCGATCTTTACAGCAGAAATAAACATGTTTACACCCTGGTTCAAAAAACGAGTGTAGTCTGGATAGCTCATTTCTCAATCGGCACACACTGTACGGGGGGTGAATTTTTTCACAACACAGTATTGAAGATATTAAGATTACGAGTTATCCATTACAAAAGGCAAAGCTGACTTGACTGACAGGCGGGAACACTGTACCTGTTGGCTAGGAGACTCAAAGCCCGCCTCTTTACATCACACTAACTTGATAGAAGTTAGGTTCCAATATCCAATATGGTTCCATCCAACGATTGGCTTCAAAACAGTGCTTCAGAAACAGATGGGTGATGTCACAGATACTACGTCCATTATTTATACAGTCTATGGTTCCCCCCTACCAGCCTCATAAACATTTTTATTTCTGCTGTACTGATCAGCTTTTTTAAATTGGTGTGTATGTGGTTTCCGGAACTTCCGGAGCCAGTCTCAAGCGGACACTCGAGGAACTTCAGGTTTTAACACTTTAACATTGGCTTCAATTCTCACAGCCATTTGAATGAAACACTGAAAGCATGAAAAGGAAAGGTGTGGAGTCTGACTTTTGTTGTCCCCATTGCTCATCCCAACCTCCTCCCTCGAAGGACTTTGTCAGTCTTCTAACAACATGACACTATTTCTAGTTTTACACCCTGCAGGGAGAAGCCTTTAGAAGGTACTAGAAGGCTTCGACACATTGATGCAAGTCATTGTCAGTTGTTTTCTTAAACGACTGATCCTCTAGGTTTTCTTGGAAGGGCACACTCTAGCAGAAACCCCAGAGTCGACCCAGTGTTAATATTAAGCACAGCATCAGCATGTTTGCTGATGAGCTTAACATTAATGTTTAAGCTGCTGCTGTGAGACAATTTATTTCACAAAGCAGCTCTGATTCTTGCTCTCCATGGGTTCTATTTTTGGATCAAGCTTCAAACAGGTTACGGCCTGTTTCCTGATTAACCACAGTAACAAGTCCCTATAGCTAAAAATGTGGCACGATATCCACCGCCCTACAGCTCCAAGGATTTAGACATAACAAGGACACAGCAGGTAATCAATTATATCCTCGATGGTCTCCCCTCTGTCAAAGTGAGGGAGTAGGAATTATGAAATGGCTATTGAGGACAGGTTCCTTTGCCAGCTACAGTTTGGACAGGTTTGCAGCCAGACCTTGAAATCAATCATCATGGTTGAGCGAAGAAGGGAAGTTAATTCCAGTCGAGGCACAAGTGGTAGAGTCTGCTGAAGGATTCAGTGTGCTACAAATTGTACGCTCAGGTTTGTGGCTTGGACCTTGGATTCTGCTGCAATAAGGACAATTTTTCGAGCAAAGTCCCAAATGCTAGGCAGAAAATTTTGTCGAGATCTTTTCTGACAAAGCTCAACTTGCCTGTTGGTGTGCCTATTGGTAAAAAAAGAAAAGAAGACAGAAAACAACAACAACTGGAAATAGCTTTTTATTCAGATGGACATCTGGGCTCAGAGGCTTTATTACCAATCCGCAAGGTCCCTCCCCTGCTGTCCCCACTGTGCCTCCATCCTCTCTCTACTCTTTTCTTTTACTCCGTCTGCCCTCCTATATCAGAACCACTGCTTCTGTTGTGCCCCCAAGCACAGTCACAAATTGACATGCTGAATTCTCAACCGGGACATTAAACCCCAGGGATCAAGCATACAGAGAAAGCTCTTTTATATCCTCTCCCTTTGGAACTTGTTTATGTTCATCACATGGCGCACTAGGTGGATTTCCACACAAAGGACCCAAATCTGCGGTAGCACTGCAAAGAAAAAAAAACCCTTTCCCCTCCTGAAACTCAAAGGCAGATGAGGACAAGTGGGATTTATTTTATATACCGACAAACAGCTTACGTGAAAAGCACCACCTCTTTGCTCATGCTCTCACTTACAATGCACCAAGACGGATAATGATCCCACCCAAGTGGCCTAACAATCACCTCCAAACCAAGTAGAGATTGCCAATTTGAGATGGTGTATCCATGCCTTTATTTTATCTTTTAAGTATTAGTGTTATCACTATCATCATGCTCCACTTCACATAACTGCCACTCACCTGCCTGCTACTTTATTACGGCTGCCAGCACTATATTATTTATACCCTTTTGAGGTAGATGATTTATCCAAGTTGAGAAGGACAGCTGGGACAGGGGGGGAAACGATGTAAAAAGGTGTCAGTTTGATGCCTCCATTTGGTGCTGGATGGTGTATTCAGGAATGCACTGGTTTTTGCCTCCAAAGATGCCGTGAATAAAGGTCGATGTTCGATTAACTTATTAACAGCCAGAGAACAAGTACAGTAGCTTTTGTTGTACAAGCTCGCGGATTTGTACCTTTCAACTAACTAGAAAGGTATGACTAGAGCACATTAATACTATATGTACATTCTCTCAAACCTACACCTACACACACATGCTCTCCCTGTCTTTTCAGGTCAGCTCAGTAGAGAGCACTCTGCGATAATGAGCTGCTCCACTTTCATGACAGATGGAAAATGTGCAGGACGCCTCACTCTGCTCCTCCCTTCCCTTCTCCACTCCACTTCGCCCAGCTCTACCCGGCCATCTAACCATCGCCGCAGTCGCTGCCCCAGCACAGCATCATATCAAATGATCGGGACACGCCAAACAAGAGGAGGAGCTGGCCGACAATTTGAGGCAGTGGAAAAACCGCCTCACCTCCCTCATCAATATTTCAGTCTTACCTGGTGAAAGCTAACACCAGCCAACATATTCCATCATGTCATTGGAAGAGCGGATCAGATGCCTTGGCTTGACATGCCAACATTGTTACCTGTACAAATGATGACGCAAAGCTTGCTTCATTATTCATGGGTCCTTTAAAGGAGGAGGAGACGTTTGAAGGGAATGGAAAGCAGGGGATGTTCAAGAGTCCAATTATCAACAAGTAGGTCTTGTTTGTTCCCAGTTGAAAAGGCGAGAAGCAGCAGAAAGGTGAACACGAGCTCCTCCTGGTGCAACACGATGGGAAGATTCACTCAAAGTGGCAAGATCTGATGGTGGATCCCAAAGTACTATTGCACATATTCAAAGATAATTTCAACAGCAATACTGAGAATCAGTGGAAAGCTGCATGTTCAACAGAATAAAGGCTGAATAAAATAAAAAATTGGTGTATTTTTTCCTACCTTTTGGACACCCAAATTTTACTAACACTCTTCTTTACAACAGTGAGCAAGCAAACCATGGCAACTAGAGCTAGCAGCAAAACTTCCCAGATATTTCACAAGCAATGCTGCAGTGCTGAAAAGGAGATGAGATTGTTTTTGGGGGTGCTGGTTGTGTTTTCTCTCTCGACAAATGAAACACTTTGTACCAAGAACTTTGCAGAGGGTGAAGCAGTGAGTGGATTTTAAAGCAAGAGACAAATCCATAAGTCTGTTGGCCTTTGACAGAGGGTAAGGACACAGTCATCGACAACAAGTGAAACAGTCTTATTTTTAAGGAATTTTAAGTACAGTAAATACATGCCAGGAAACATTTGAGAGAGGGAGACAACACAAACTGCTGGATGGAGTTGAACCAGTGACATTACAGTTTGGAATAAGCACCTGAAATCCCCATGCTACAGTCACTATCCGTTAATTTTTTGAGAAACATTTAAGTAGGATTTTAGCAGGTGTTACACCTCAACAAAAACCTGACCAATGCAGTTAGCCTTCCTTTCTTTAGTTCCTTTCTTTTATCCTGACATATCCCTTTGTCCATCATCACAATCAGTGTTTCCAGTCATGAACCTGCTCCTCTGAGCTCCGGTAACTTTTAACTTTTTGAGAAACACTGAAGTTGGATTTTAGCGGCTGTTGTACCTCAACAAAAACCTGTTAAATGCAATTAGCCCTTCCTTTCTTTAGTCCAACTTGTACTTATCCTGACATATCCAGCCCTTTGTCCATCATCACAATCAGTGTTTCCAGTCGTGAACCTGCTCCTCTGAGCTCCGGTAACTCTCTCTCATCTCATTGGTTGGTGGGAGAATGATGTCATTGGCACAGACCATGAGCATGTGAGCGTGTGTCGGTGAATGTGTGGGTTTGTAACACGGTCTGGCCGAGGTCAGGGTTGGCGCACATTTAATCTGCTCTCTTTTTCCAGGCCACTCCAAGGACTTTGACACATCACGTCTGTATCTATTATTCACAAGTGGCCTGAGACTCAAGAGTGTGCGTATGTCTCCCTGGGCGTATGTGCTGCACAATGAACAGTCTTTCAGCTGCATAACACAGCGCGAAGATTCCTCTGAATTTTATTTGCAGCTATAATACAAACTCTATTGCATAATCACACCATTTCCACCACATACAAACTTACACTCACACACAGGCACAGTGTGCTCCCACTCCAGTTGCACAACCCTTGAATTTTAGGATAGAATGCCCTGGTTTCATAAGCGGTCTGTCTCTACTGGCAGCTGGGCTGTCAGATGAGGTCATTACTTGGGGCGGGCTACAAGCACAGACTGGACACATCAGTATAAAGCCAATGAGTGTGAAGAAGAATGACAGCCAGGGGCAATTATGGAGCTCTGATGGAGTTCGCCATGTGTTTGTGTTGCTCCTGTTTTGAGTTGTGGAGCTGCAGCGATGCAGCGATGCATTTAGGCACACAGAGCCCAGAGCAGTCGAATGATGCTTGTGTGTCAGTGTGTGCGTGTAGGCTGGTATTACTAAGAGCTCAGTGCCAGGGTGGGGTGAATGGCCTCTGTGCTATCTCTGGAGCACAGCTTGTTTACCCTAATGAACACAACTCCAACTCCACTCCAACCAATCGCATGGAGGAGGACATTTGCCTATTGAAGCTGCTCCAAAGCTGGATATGAATATATATGAAAACAATGCCAATGCTTGGAGACAATTTCTTGGGATACTTAGAGCGTGTTTAGGGAAACCAATTTTAACCAAACACTGATGGCTCTTTTATTCTCTGACCCCAAATTTTGAACAAGCTCAGATATCATTTTTTGCCATTCTGAGAACTCTTTTGTGTTGCCTGAGTGCGGCCCTGTCAGACGCACTACTTATTTGGCGTCTGTACTAGGAAATTGTTTTAGCTCTTTCCATGAAAGCAGACTTAATTTAATGTCAATATTCAACATGTCCCTGAAGAAGACTTCTGCTAATACTGCAGGGCAGCGGAGCACTCAAATCGTTTCATCCAGTAGCTAAAGCTTCTTTAAACCCCTCCAAACATGAATTTTTTTGACCAATAGGAAAATAGTTAATACGATGGGAGTAAAACGTCCCTCCATCCAATAGTCGAGCACCTCGGATGTTTACCCAAATCTCTGAAATCCCTCCGTGAGTGTTTATTCAGCCAATGCGAGGGCAGCTGCCTTGGCACACAAGGACGAATGTCTGCCTGCGGATGTGTGCTGATGTTGTGCTGCATAAGGCTGTGCCATGGCGTGCGTGTGACCATTACATCATGGCTAGTCTCTGAAACTGGTCGGTGCACGATCACGTGACCTCCTGCCGACATCTCAGGAACACTGCCTGGTTGATGCGATGACTTTTGCGATGAGATGATTCCCTCACCGGTGTCCCGCTGTGTGTGCGTCTTAATTCCCCCCCCCGTGCAGCCTATTGTTTAATGAGAACATGTGATTGACAATTCAAAGTGTGCACATGCTCGTCTGCCTTTTTACATAACAGTTGTTGTGTGTTTTTAGATTTGAGTGTGTTGATCTTTCCTCTCATTGTGGATTGTTTTCTATGTCACCTTTTTAACCTCTAGCCTCCCCACCCCCTCCTCTCTGCACCCCGCCAAAGCCGCTTTGAGCTCTTTTGCTCTGACATCACCATAGTCATCATCAGTGGGCATGGATCGCACCATTAGTTGACTTAAAGGGGGGATTACACTCAAATCAGAGGCTATAAGTCTAACTTTGACACAAAATACATCCTGGAATTCCAATTTTGGAATGTAAAATGCAACTTCTCAGTCTGGGGGTCTTTCTTTAAAGCTACATGTATACACAGTTGATGCATTAAGAAACATCATTTAACCCTGTGTCCCTTAGGTGCAGAAGGAATGCTCCAAAAATCTCTGCATCAGCAGAATAAATCTGCCACCCTCCCTCTGGCTGGCTCTCCATCGTTTTGTTCTGTTACTGAGGGGTCGTGACCCGTGGATCTGTGTTGGTATGTGTGAGGAGAAGAAAACAGTAAAGAGAAGAGACAAAAAAGGTCAAGAATTAAAGGTGAAAAAGTATCTGGACCATTCATTGAGTGGCAACTCCACAAATGGCTGCCCCAGTCTTTTGACATTTCAAGAAAGTACTGTACAACAGACTGAGGTGAAAGTTGCACGTATTCTCAGCAGGAATGTGGAGGAGAATCTGTCTCTACAGGTTAGTGTACAGGTAGTGAAAGCAGCATGACGGCAGCAGCAGCAGTCGCTTCAGTCCAGTTCAGGCTCAGCGTTGCGTGCGTATCAGCAGCATTTGGGCAGCACTCAGAGGCCAACACACAATTAGAGTAAAGAAAATAGACTTAAGCTCGGGGATTTGTGCAAATTTTATGCTCCGACAGGGACCTTTGTTGCATGTTATCCCTGTTTATCTCTCCCTACATCTCATCTCTGTATATGCCTGGTGATAGAATAAAGGGAAAATATCCAGAAAATATTAGAAACAAAGGAAAACAAAAATGCTTGTACAAGTTCTGAGAACTATGGCTCTGTTGTAACATATGTATAATGAACAAAAGGATTGAAACAAGGAGAAAATTATTATTTAAAGCACGGATTTATTGTTGTTGGGACAAATTATTTATCAAGTTTTTAACATTTTTTTGTACAAAACAAGGATTGTATAAAATGATGACACAAGATTCTCAGATCATAACTATACCGTAATAATAACTTGATATTAAAATGCCAATTGATATTGTGAAATAAATATTACTAAAAATGTTAATTTTGTATTTGTAACCTATGTATAAATAAAGTTTATTATCTTTCTTGATACTAATTCTACCAAATTTTGATTTTTTCCTTTTTTGATTTGGCTTTCCAAGCTGTATTTAAAAATGCATCAAAGCCATAGACTGTATAACAAATGGACGTAATATCCGTGATGTCACCCATCTGTTTCTGAAGCCCTACTTTCAAGCTGATTGTCGGTGGGCGCCATATTGGAATTGCTGAAACTTTGTCTAAGCTAGTTTGAGGGAAAGAGGCTGGCCTATAGCCTCCTCGCTAACAGCTACAGGATGCCTGCCTGTCAGTCAGGTCAGACATGCCCTTATTTGGGCAAAACTTTTATGTTTAGAATCTTCAAAAATGATGAGTTATAAAAAAATTCACCCCCCTACAGTGTGTTGAAAGAACAATGTGCTTTTCAGACCTTAATCATTTTTTGAATCAAGCTGTAAACACGTTTATTAATGCTGCAAAGATTGTCTTTTTTGAATGGGTGTGTATGTGGTTTCTGGTGTTTCTGCAGCCAGCATCAAGTGGACGCTCAATGAACTGCAGTTTTCTAGCACTGCTGCATGGGCTTCATATTTTAAGACCAGAGGTTCGCTGATCGATCGCAGGCTATAAAAACTAAACAAAGTGATCTAGCCCTTCTCTCTTCCTCTAAAATACGGGTTTAAATCTGCCTGCTCAAGAAACAGGTAAATTGTGATTTGTTCAAAGTTGCTGCATGGAAAACGCCATTTATCAACTTGACAACTGAGAAGGATTAAACAAAGTCTACCAAAATATTTGCAAACACCACTGAACATCTTGTAGTAACATGGCACAAATGTGACGTAGAAAAACTCCCACGAGTCCAGGTGTTCACAGACGTTCAGATACACAACAGCTGCTGGAAATGCAAACACATACTGACAAGATACCCATGTTTCACTCCCTCTTTCAGCCTTGACTATTTGAAAACAACATTTTCAAACGATATTTGAAGAATCCACTTTCCTCCCCAAAATGCAGGAAGATAGGCTAATATACTCATGTGGATTGCCAAAATGTGTGGATTCTAGAAATCTGCAATACATGGCAACTAGAAATGGGCACAGTTACTTGAAAAGCCAACTTCATTAACTGTTAATCCGTTAACAAAGATGTTAAGTTTAATAACAAGGAATCTGTGAATTTTGTTGTATCTTAACGGAGGTTAAAATTGACGTTAGCATTCAAATCTGTTGAGGGTCCAATATAAATCTACAAAGGCATTATTATCTTACATTTAGATTTAACATTCAACATTAAGATGTAACATTTATATTTAACATTTAGATATATATTTAACATTTAGATTCAACAATTTCATTCATATTTAACATTTACATTTATATTTGACATTTATATTTAACATTTATATTTATATTTGACATTTAGATTAAAATCTAGATATATATTTAGAATTTGGAATTAACAGTGATTGTAACTTAAATATATATTTTTCACAACAAAATTAAATGTGTCAAGGATCACAAATATTCCTCTTAATGTGATAAAAAAAAGTGACTTTTAAAAATGAGCACTATGTTTTTTTGATGCTTTAACAAACTGTGCCCTTCCCTTTGGCAGCATTACATGATACAGTTGTATGCAGAAGTGAACCTGGTCTTCAATTTGCTGAATAAACATCCATGGATCACGATATGTCCTTAAGTATGCCGATAACTCTGTTATTGTGAGCCTTTTACATTGAATGGAGCAGGACCATGGTCCAGTCCTCAATGACTTTGTGCACTGGTGTGACCGATCCTTCCTCCAAATTAATGTGGCCAAAACCAAAGAGATGTTTATTGATTTCTGGAGGAGTAGACCTCTCACTTCTTCTCTTCTTCTTCTTCTTCCGCCCCACCCCCATGTGTGATTAAGGGTGAGCCAGGGGCAACAGTGCAGGAATATAAATATCTTGGAACTGAACTTGATGCTAAGCTAAATATGATTTCAACACTGATCTTATTAGGAAAAAGGCAAACCAGCAGTTGTTGTTTTTAAGATAGTTGCAAAGTTTTAACGTGGATTTTACTCTAATGAAAATGTTTTATTCTGCTTTTATTGAGTCTGTTTTAACTTTTTCTATGATCTCCTGGTTTGGAAGCCTCAGTATTAAAAACAAGACGAAGCTTGTAAAAATCCTCAGGCAGTGCTGCAAGATCACTGGTGCCTCCTTTAATGACCTTCGTCACATTTATAAAGTGAGCGCAATCTCCAAGACAAAGGCCATAGTTATGGACCCCCAGCATCCTTTACATAAGGAGTTTCACATGCAGCAGTCAGGGAGAAGGTTCAGTCTTCCCAGGTGCAGCACGAACAGATATAAACTGTCCTTTTTTTTCCATCGGCTGTTGGTTTCTTGAATAATCTGTAACGACTGTGATCCATGTGTGGACAATGTGTGGATCTTGTCGCCGTATTGTGTGTGTGAGAAACAACTCTTAAAATTCTCAACATAAAGCACGTTTGTTGCTCGAATTCAGATTTTTAAAATCTACAATAGGTTGTTAGCTGCACTTGCACACACATATTTGATTATAGAGAGTTAAACATTTTCAGATCGCAGCCAATTGAGAGGACGGATTCAAGTATTATGGATTTCGTTCAGCCTGCTTTTGCTCTCCATACACAGACTGTTTTCCTGCATATATCAGTACTTGCTGATTGGTCAATACTACTCCAACTACAACAATAAAGATAAATCAGAATACTTCTAATATTCAAGTCTGGTCCTGTATTGTATATATTCTACATTTTTATATAAAATCTGTGATAAGAGATTATCTACAAACACACATACAGATAATTTGAACCCAGATCTTAGAAACTTAAATCAATGTTCTACCCCTGTACTCAGAACCTTTGACAATGCAGACTGAACTCCAACACCTGTTTTACATCAGGAAGTGGAAACATACCTATACGCTAAACCCAGTGGACACAGATAGCACTTTAAGCTAGCTAAAATCCCCCATCTCCACTTAGGACTACTTGTTGAAGGACATTCTTACTTGCACTGTGCTTCCAACACTGGCTGGCATAATGCAGCATTAGCAGATCATGAGGATGGATGATTCACATTCCTGTTAGGACACCCTTGGCATGATATCACTACAGCTGGGAAGCCCCAACTCTGGAAGCCCCTGAACATCCCCAGAAACTTCCCCCCAGCAGTTTGACTTCAGCCCTCCTTTTCCTTTTTCCATCGCACTGAGCTGGCACTGACAGTTAAAAATAACCTGCCAAGACGCCACATGACACACGTCTCCATGGAAACCCGAGATGACAGGTTGTGGGAGGTCAGAGGTGGGATCTTGGGAGAATCATGTGACTGCAGGGACGTGGACGAGTAAGGGAACTGGAGGGGGCAAAGAGAAGAGGGACACTCATCAGATAGGCAGCTGCAGCAATGACGAGGAAAAATCCCCTCAAAGAGAGAGAGGGGGGAAAGAGAGAATGGGAGAGAGAAAGAGCTCTGCCTCCCACTATCACTCACTCGGAAATATAAACATGCCCTTTGCAATCGAGCTAAAGTCATTATGTCATTAAGCTCACAGGGGTTTTCAGCTGGACATTTTCAGTTTTTGAAACCAAAAGTAGAGGCAGATCACTTCCTCTACCCCTGGGTATGACAGATCTTGTTCTTTTTGGTGCTTGAAAAGGTGTGAAGTTTCACCTGAGGGAGATGCAGCACACTATCATTTTGTCATGTCAATGGGAACTGAAGTTCTGATGTCAGTTTGAGTCTAGTTTCTGTTCCTGTTGGATCTGTTGAAAATGACTGAGCTTGCAAGTGAACTAAAAAAAAGTATTTAACTTTTAAACTTCTTTGATTTATCAAAAAAGTGAAGACAAATAACGACAAAACTAATGACATTCCTATCAACTTCAGTTGTCCTTTGTTTTTAGTACCAGGTATTAATTTGCAGCATTCTAACAAGTGAAACCAGAATAGCTAGCATTGTAACTTGCTGATTATTAGCATTCCAGAGTTGTCTTTGTTAAACTCTTTTCAGATTACAAGTCTACAGAAAGCCAGTAACAAAGCTCCTCAGTTAGCCTTTAAGCTATGCTTTGAGCATCGCAATCCCAAAATGGCGTAACATTTGTGTCCTAGTGTGGGCATTCACATTGCGTTACAGCGCCATGGAAGTACAAGACGCCTCTGTTCCTACCTCAGATGTCGTAAAAGCGTTGGGACAACATGGGCCCCTGCTGTTTACCATGTTGCCCCCCACGTTATTCTTATATAGAGATTTCTGAATAGATCTGTTTCCATGGATTTATGAAAATATGTCTGTATGTGCTTCTTTGTGGTGGAATTTTAATGACTTTTTGTTTTCATGCTTTTAACTCATACTGAAATTAGATGTGCAGGGGCCTTAATAATGCACCGTGAGCTGGTAATATGAACACGGCTTTTCCATGCCAGTAGACTGTTTATTTTGTTTATATTATACTTTATAATTTTAGGTGTTAAAGTTACTAACCATAAACCTTTCTGGATTCCCTGAGCTCCCTTGTCTCGTAGGTTCCTCTGAGTAGCTGCCGTAGACGGCCTGCTGCTGTTGACGTTCCAGACTTTAGCGGCAACAGCTATTTCCACTACTACTACTACCACCACCATCCATCTCATCACAATCATCTCTCTCTTAATCTCCTCTATCCTTCTTTCCAACCCCAACTCTGTTGAGGAAGATGGCTGTCTAACATGTGTCTGTCTCTGCTCGAGGTTTCTGCCTGTTAAAAGGATGTTTTTCCTTGCTGCTGTAACTAGCTAAATACTGTGAGGTGCAATGCTCATGGTGGATTAAAATGAGATAAGATCAAGTCCTGTCAGTAAGAGGGGACTAGATCTTGATGTTGGGTCTTTGTTAATAATTTATCATAGAGTATGGTCTAGACCTGCGATGTTTGTAAAGGTATGTTGAGATAGCGTTTGTTGTGATTTGAGATGGATTGATTGATCGAGATGTACTTTTTTTAAATTATTATTTTAAAGTTTTCATGAAGGAATTTCTTTATTTTGTTAACCAGCCTGCATCAAATTCCACCACTTACTGCCTATTTCAACAACTGTCTAGACATTGGAGTAAATATTAATGTTTTCCTTTTTATATGATGTTCCAGTTTGACTCTTGCTCTGGATTAAGCCTGGGGAAAACCTGTTGTAAAAGAGGTGAAACCCCCTAGAGTCCCCTGTGATGTAAAAACCTAAATGAGGAAGCAAGGTGACTGGGGGAGGTATGTGTGTGTGTGTGTGTGTGTGTGTGTGTGTGTGTGTGTGTGTGTGTGTGTGTGTGTGTGTGTGTGCGTGTGTGTGTGTGTGTGTGTGTGTGTGTGTGTGTGTGTGTGTCTGATGAGAAGGGGGTTACTGTACAGGAAAGGTTAGCTATGAGGGTGAGCTGAGGGGAAACCCTAAGCCACAAATGTCAGTCTGTCTGTTTCAAAGCTGCCCATCCCCCTCACCACATACACACCCCCTCATACCTTCAACCCCCAACTGACCATGGGTATTTTCAGCTCTGAGTGTGACCCCATCCCCTGTTGTTAAAAGAAAGGAATCACATGTCTGAGTTGTGTAATGCTGTCACCTTTTTGGAACATCCAAAACCAAAGGCAATTTTTCACACAGTTTAAACCCAGATACACATTTAGACTTATTCCATTTTTCATCACAAGGATGTTGATAAATACATGTGACAGCATGGTAAACTACCACACCACCAAACTATTGATCATAGTACTTGGCTCTGTTTTTGACCACATTTCTCCCATGTCACCAAAATAGATCTCTTTCCATGGATTTCTGAAAATATGTCTGAATATGCTTCTTTGTGGTGGAATTTTGGTGAGTTTTTGGATGTTGTTATTCCCATGAGTCAGAGAAGAAGGGGACAAAGAGTGCTTGACAGCCTGGAAAATTAAAAGAATGATTAAAATGAATATAACTGTGACTTTAAATTGCGTTTTTAATTTGTTTTTGGTACACACTGGAATCAATGACATTCCAGCAACTGGTTTATCAGTCCAAGCTGGTGGAGAGATGGTTTGTGTTGGCTACTGAAGGAATGAGACAACTGTCTTCTATTATACTGACTAATTAAATGAAATCTGTCTCAAGAAAAATTGTAAGTGAAACTGGACGGGTTTGGCGAGGCTGGCAGGCAGCACAATTCCTGCTTTGTGATGCAAACTGGCAGCCCTGAGTTGAATGACAATGACTCCATTTACACAGCAGACATGTGTGTAGAGAAGGAGAAAAAAAAATCTGCTTTCATGGGTTTTATGAACAACTTTAACCAAGGCAGAGATGCTAAGCCAATTGAGAATGTAGACATGATGATAAAATCCCAGCCTTAAAACCTCTAACATGCCTATTCTCACCCTGGTGCTTTGACATCACTGCCATGTGACCAAAAACAAATACATTACAATGACAACCATCAACAGTCAGCTACCACTATAACTACCACCTGCTGGACTCCAGTGGCAACAGCTACTACTACTATCTGTCTCATCATTATCATCGCTCTCTCGTGCTCTCTCTCATTCTCCTCTATCCCTCTTTCCAACCCCCACTCAGTCGAGGCAGACGGCTGTCTAACATGAGTCTGGTTCTGCTCAAGGTTTCTGCCTGTTGAAAGGAAGTTTTTCCTTGCCGCTGTAACTTGCCAAATACTGCGTGGGTTAAGATGAGATAAGCTCAAATCCTGTCAGTAAGAGGGGATTGGATCGTATCCTGTCTTGGTGTTGGGTCTTCGTTAATAATTTAACATAGAGTATGGTGTAGACCTGCTATGTTTGTAAAAGCGCCATGGAGAAGTTCCTTTGTAGTGGTCGGCAACTTAGAGATGTACTCAACAGCTGTTGTTGCCTTGGTTGCAGGACAGGATGTTGCTCCACTTTTTCTGAGATGGTTGAGGTCCAGTAGCTCTTTTGGCTACACCAACATCTGTGCCCAATAACTCATTATTTCCCAACTCTTAACAGAAGCCTGAGTCCTAAACTAACATTTTCTGTTTTTACTGATTTAGAATGCTAACAGAAAATAAGGTTATTGGCACAGTGCCAACAGGCAGCTCTGAAATATGCTGGAATCTTGTCTAAACTGGTAAGATTTGTGTCATCCCTGACATTATTGCTATCTAAGGGGTCTTGTCTCACCCTGTCGGGATTATGTTTCCCATAACTACCTGCTAATCATACATTATCCCACTCATTACCCGGCTACTAACTTAAAATACAGACACGGAGGCAAAAAACCTTGATTAACCCTAGAACACTATCGCCAGGTGATTTTCACCCCAGCAAACACATTTACATGATTTTCATTATGTTGCGTTTGTCTGAGTGTCATGGGTTCCTTGGTAGCTTCAGCATCGTCTTTGACGTCTTTGAAGGCGTGGGTGATCCCCTACTCCAAAACCTGCTTTTCCTACAGGCAGGTGTTCGGGTGATTTTCACCCTTTTTTGTTTCTCTCTCCTGCAGCTGTTTTTTTTTGTGTAAGGGAGACTGTCTTCACCAGGGAAGTCTCAAATGTCCCAGGAATGGGTGGACCAAACACCAAGTTTCCAGTTTCATAATTTTTTGTTTTAGAAATTTTTGGTCCCGAATTCCAAATTTTCAGTAATTTTTGAGTATTTCTATAGGGTCCCCCCCATGATACATTTTTTTCATTTTTGTTAGACATGGCACAGTTTAAAATAAAAGAACACTACTCTAATTTGTCATGTATTGTCATATTTTGATATATTTTGATGACAAGTACTTTTTATTGGATATATTATATCGAGTAAAAAACACCCAGCGTTAGTGATGGTGTTACTAATTTTAGCGATAGTGTTCTAGGGTTAAGAGATAATTGTATTGATATAAATTAATTTATGTGTACACATTGCCTTGGATTCTTATCTGCCTGTGGCAATTGATTTAACATTAAACTGTCCTCATTCAGCTCTCCTTCACTGAGCTCTGCGGTTCACACACCTTTAAAAATAAACGAGGCAAAAGCCACAACTTTGAACCCTGCTGCTATCATCCCCACCGCTCATGATCTAAGTTTGTTGTAGCGATCGGTAGCTCAAAGTTGCTCTCACCTGCTCCGCTCGTTGCTAGGAATGCTGGACAGGATCCAAGATGTAAATATTCATGTTGTTTAGCCGGCCACATTAGCATGCTAACCAAAACTAGCATTTTAGCCACATTGTTTTGATGTGAACGGTTTTACCTCACCTTACAGTCTATGGTGTCAACAAGCAGAAGCAAAATGAGCCAGAACTCTTTTCCTCGGATTGATTTGACATAACGTGATCAGTTTGTCTCTGGTGTTGCTGATATAAGTGAAAGTTAACAACCATTGTTAAGGGGTTGTCAAGGGGTTTTGACCAATCAGAATGAAGCATCTTACACAACCGGAAGATCAGTCAGAAAGCTGGATAATAATGAAAGTTAATTACTGTTGTTCTAAGGTTTTGACCAATTGGAAACAAGTATACAACACAGCCAGGTAATGAATAACAAAAATCAATCTCTCTTATGGTCTTGTTTGCATTTGTGTTGCTCATGTTTCATTACCAGCTCAAACCTCTTCAAGGTAGATAATAACATTTGATCTTCAGTCAAGTATTATTGGCAAAAAAGGAAGACCTTCTTTGAATGTGGAGCATCCAAAAGAAATAGGGCAGAAACATGTAGCCATGTGTCTGAAACTCAAGTGGAAATATGTGTTAAAATGGGTGCTGTTGGTTTGATCACTGTCTAAAGACTTGTTGCTTGGGTTGATAAATACTTCACTTCATCCTTGACATTTTCACAAATCTGACAACTTTCCTATTGAACTGTTACCAACCACAGTTCTGCATGCTCAAAGTCACGCAGGCACTCGAGAAGAGCTCAAACTGGGTCAAAGAGGGTGAAAAATGACTCCTTGAGAAAAATCTGACAAATGTTTCAGCAGTAGCGAGAGTTCTCATATTAAAAGAAGATGGCTGTGAATAGAGTGGAAGGATCTTGAGAGGAGTGAGTTGCTAGAGGTGTGAATGGCTGCAGAGGTCACAGGTCCTTTAACACTGTGGATCAGTTTCTACACACTCATACCGACGCACACTTGCTGTAACACCATTGTGTGCTCGAAAATGTATTTCGGAACCGTGCTGCAGCGAAGAAACTTGACAAATACATATGCAAATGTGTAGAGCTGTATCTGCACATTAGATCACAAAAAGACATGAGAGTTAATATGCAGAATGCACACACTCTTCTGAACGCCTCATATTTATTCATGTGATCACAGGGGAACAACACTGACTCACATATAATCTAAATGGAATGGATTAGGGTTTTGCCAGCTTGGATGTTATAGGAGATCCACCAAAAGAGGCAATTTCGCCATCCAATTTACAGGCCACAATAGCTCAAGTGAAAGCAGGGTTGGTAATGTCTTGCTGGTGTTAGCACCCCAAGCAATTATCCCTCAGGCTATAAGGTATGATTGCACTGAAAAAAAACGTGCAAGAAGAGCTGCTAACAGTGTCTGCTTGGTGTGATTTCAATGCAGTGTAGGTGGAAACGTGTAAGTGTGGGTGCACAGTTTGTGTTAGCTTAATGAGTTGTGATTACTGTGTTGGCTTTTGGATTGTGTGTTGATAACAAGCCCGGTGGTCCCTCTCCTCTTTACAGTGGAGGATGCAGTGTCCAAGATTTCCAAAAAGAATGTCATATCTGGTTAATCAGACCACAGGACAGTTTTCCACTTCGCCTCAGTCAATCCTAGCTGGGCTTGGGCCTAGAGAAGCCACAAGTGTGTCTGGATCATGTTTATACATGGTTTCCTATTTGTATGTTACAGTTTTAACCTGCATTAGTGGATGCAGCACCAACTTTGTTCACAGAAAATGTTTTTTGGGATTCTTTTTGAGCAAAAGCAGTGATTTCCACTACAGAGTCATGTCTGATTTTAATGGAGGGCCGCCAGGAGGCCCGGAGATCACAGCCATCTGGTACTGGTTTTCAGCCTTGTCCCTTTTGTACAGAGATTCATCCTGATTATCTGAGTCTTTTAAAGATATTTTGTCCTGTTGCTCACGTAATCTCTCACAGAGTGATGAATCTCTTCTCATCTTTACCTTTGAGAGACTCAGCCTCTCTGGAATACCCTTTTTATACCCAGTCAAGTAACTAACCAGTAGCAAGTTAACCTAATTAGTTGGGTAGTTTGGAGATGATTCTCCAAGTTTTCTTTGTATTTTTTTATCATTACACAACTTTTTGTGTTTTGTTGTCTCTGTCTCAACTTTTTTGAAACATGTTGTTGGAATCAAATTAAAATAGCATATCTTTTTCATAAATGTCTGCTTTCAACATGTAAGTACGGGTGCACACATGTTTGTTAGCTTAGTGTACTTGATTGCTAAAATGGCCTGTGTTGAGCAGAATTATACCTGTAATAATATCAGTATATATATCATCAGTAGCAGTGGACATACAGATAGTTTAAGCTTGTATTGAAATAAGTACCAGTTTTTGTGTCAGTGGTATTGGCCTGTAATAATACTAGTATAGGTATTTGGAGTTTTGCCTGATATCAATAACAGTATCAGTATCAGTATTATTGACAGATATCAATAACAGTATCAGTATGTGTAGTATTTGCCGATATCAATAACAGTATCGGTATCTGTAGTATTGCCCGATATCAAAAGCAGTATCGGTATCTGTAATATTGGCTGATATCAATAACAGTATCAGTATAATTAGCCGATATCAAAAAGAGTATCAGTATCTGCATTACTGCCTGATATCAATAACTGTACCAGTATCTGTATTATTGGCCGATATCAAAAACAGTATCAGTATCTGTACTATTGACCGATATCAATACAGTTTTTTTTAGGCTTTATCAGAGGCTGATTTGGATAGATACCAGCTCATTGGTAATATTGGTAATACTGATCAATATCAATACAATTTTTGGGGCTGCATTGAAGGCTGATACCAATACTGGTAGGCCTATTGAAATCAGCCAATATTACAGATATCTGTTTCCTATACAAACAAAAATCTATCTACAGTACATGTACGTATGCCATTTGCCAATGCACTAATTCAACCTATTACCAATAAGCCCCAACCTGCGCAGTATTCTAGTTGCACCTTAATCATCTTGAAATGATAACTAATTATAACAGTGTGGTACTTTACATTTATTGACCAATCTTAAAGAGCTAGCAAAATGTCAGCAATCATTGTATTTATATCAATATTACATACACAGTTCATATTTTTAATTACACTAGTATCAGAGGAGTATCCAGTATCAGCCGATGCTCAAGTCTAGATATCAGAATACGTATCAGGAAGAAAAACAGGGTATCATAACATCTCTAATAAGGGGTTAACATCTCATGGCCTAGTTCCTCATTCTCTCCATGCCAAAGACTTCAGCCATCACTCAAGCAGGTCATGGTTTCTAAATAAAGCACCACCAAACTTTCTGAAAGTCTCTGCTCAAACTGGGTTATATATTCAGTAAACAGGAATTCCAAGAACTTACATAGGAGATAAACCTGCTCCTAACCTTTGACCCCAAGGTCCTTTCTATCTCCGCTGACCTACATAACTACCCAGAAGTCACTTATCTCTGAAATGGTTGTTATTGTATGTGTCATGCTACAGCATTTAAGAAGTAATAAAAGAGGTCAGCAGACGTAGAGCAAAAGCTAAATCGTTCCATTTATGGCTTTATTATGTACAGAGTACAGTCTAAGTTTGGCTGCCAGTCCATCATAATGAATGGTGGGGGCAGAATATTCTATTAAACGCAACCATGACCCATGTCCCAATTGAGTATTAGTCATCTTTTCACAGGATACTGTGAATAAAAGAAAGAAAACACAGGGGACAAAAGACAAGCTTAGTCACTGTCTGGTCACATGGACCCAGTAAATCACTGGGAATCAGCGATCAGGATATGCAATGCAGTGTCTGCGAGATTGATATGAGAATGTTCCTTTTTGCTTATTATGAGGGCACTTACTGTAGTTTTTTTGGAGTGGACAAACAATGCTTACATGTGACTGTGACAAATTCCATGTTGGTTTTTTGGTTGATTCACAAGGATACAGCATCCTGGTAAATACTGTATAATGAAAAATGTGTACAGCTATCCATGCTAGCCGGAGACTTCAATGCAATGGATGAAAGAACAGGTTCATCATTATCAAGTCTGTCTTGAGAACAAAGGCAGAGGTTCCTGTGTACATTGATTTAGTCTTATGCTCGCTTTAATCAATCCATTATTGATTATTCTCATTCCGCGGCAAACATGTTTGTGGTATATGAGTTTTTAAGATCCAGTTTAGCATAAAGGAAAGACAGGCATCCTCAATAAAGGGTTGCGGTAACTCATAAGATATGAGGACATTGAGGGTGGCCTTGTTTTGGTTCTTTACTACATTTTTTTTTTTTTTACTTTGTTTTGATTCTTGAGGTCATTTTACAACATTGCCTTTGTTTGACTGTTTTTTCTGTCATAGTTAACATACAGTTTACATTTGGAAAATCAATTTCTGTAAATTATTTTGCTCAAATTGCGAAAAAAAAAAGTTGTTCAGCATTGCTTTGTATTTCAGACACTGAAGAATGCAAATGCAGATCCCACTGTGCAGTCTAAAAAGAGATGACCCTAACCCTGACCGTACCCTAACCCAAACCGTACCCTAACTGTACCCTAACCGTAACCCTACCCTAACCCTAACCCTAACCTTAACCCTAACTGTACCCTAACCCTACCCCTACCCCTTCCCTTCCCTTCCCTTGCCTAACCCTAACCCTCTTTTGACTACAATTTTATGTTTATGGTGGTCTGGTCTTCATAATATGACAGTTTCCACAAAATTACTTAAGATAGTTATCTATAACCTTGCTTATTATACTACAATATATCAGATTTTATTGAATTGTAATCCCTTAATTGTGAAATGTGTATGTTTGCATTGGTGAGGATGTAGTGGGACAAGGGAAATGACAAATCATCTGGGTTTAAAGGAGATTAAACTGCATCAGGAGACAATGAGATAGAAAATGACACATGCACACACACACACACACACACACACACACACACACACACACACACACACACACACACACATATACACACACAAACATACACACACACACGCACACATATACACACACACACACACACACACACACACACACACACACACACACACACACACACACACACACACACATATAAATACAACACAGCCTATTGAGACAGCTACTCTCTGACTTCACACTCAAAGATGATTAAATTCACATACAGTGCACACAACACACACATCAACACACCTGCCATTTCCTGGACTGAAACCTATTTCTTGGCTGGCGACAGCCCAGCCCCGGCCTTTTGGTCTTTGTAGCATTGCTTTGCTCTGATTGGTCGACGCAGCATAGGCCTTTGGGGACCCGCAGGGTTGTGAAGATGAGGTGGCTGCTAAGAGACTGAGTCACAACATGCAATGCTCCCTGCTCACAGCATCTCCTGTGAACAGCAATGACAGTTACATAAAGACAGAGAGGCAGGCTCAAGACAAACACTTTACTCTGACTGTTGCGTGCTTCAAACGTGCGTGTAGAAAATATTTTCAACTTGTCCGAGCCTTGCAGTTATTTCCCAGATAATTAACAATGTGACAATAAAAATGACAATAAACAATTTGTATAATCAGCGCGTAAATATATGACTCTTTCTTGCATGTAGGTAAAGTATAGAGTTGATGGTAATCCTACAGAAATAATGAAAGTTAACTTTTAAGGCCATAAAAAATAAAAAGGTTGCAACAGACTTTTAATTTCTTGGCTCACTGCGTAGAGAACCAGTTTCAAATCCAGGCTGTCAGCTTCAGTTAGAGTCCATGTTCATCCAATTTGGCAGAAAAGGTGAAGTGACAGTCGCTTTGTATTTGATCCATTTTACCATCACACAGATAAATCGCTACTTTAATACATATAATCTCTTCCTGCCCAATAAATTTGGCATCATCAAGGCATCAGCTTCCAGAAAGACTCTTTCAAAGATTGAACTCCCAACCTCTCTAACCAATACACTACATCACTCCTTAAAGAAATATTTTGGCATTTGTGAAATCAGCTTATTTACTATTTTTCTGTATGTTTGAGACTGTTTAAATTAGTCTTGTTGCTGTACTGCAATTTGACCACAAGCAGAGTCCAAAAGCAATAGTAACTGCCCACCAGTAACTCTAAAGCTAGCTTTTACACCATATGCTGTATTTGTTTGATCTATATGAAGTAGCAAACAAATTTGGATCCCAACAAAGGGGTACTTTCTTTGTCTGAGTGTAGGCAATAGATAGGTAGGGCATTCTTTCAGGTAGGGTAACTCATTCTAATGAGCAGAAAGATACTATGAGAATGGATGACAACCTATATAGATGTAGGTAAAAGAAAAAAGAAAGGTATCTCATTATTCCTTTGTTTGGTAGAAAACTACTTTCTTTTGCATGTGTCACATAGATAGCTCAGGTCACTTCGTTTGGTAGGAATTATCAACCAGAATGGACCAGGTAGGTTTAGAATAAGGTAGGTCACTTAGACAGGTCATGTGGCTTAATCTGTCAGGTAGGGAAACTTTACCAAAACAGAAAACTACCCCTGTCAGTGTTTACTAAATATAGGAAGCTAGCTAAGTCAGATACAAAATATCCATTGAAACTCACCCCTAACTCTTAAAGGGTAAAAAGACAGGTAGGGCATTTAATAAGGTTGGGCAGTATATCCAATCTGTCATAAATTACTCTCTGAATGGACTGTTACCTTTACAAAATGTAGGTAAAAGAAAGCCCAGTAATTCTGTCAGGTGTGTTAGCTCAATTTTGTAGGAAATGTAGGAAATGACTACTGGAATGGACAACTATGTTTGACAATGTTAGTTAATAGCAGGTAGGTCATTTGGTTAAGTAGGTTAGCTCAATTTGTCATGTTTAAAGAATCTATCAAAATGGAAACTTAATCAGTGAAGGTAATGAAAGGTAACTCATTTTGTCAGATGAAAAACAATGGACATCTACCTCTTAAAATCCAGGTAAAAGAGAGGTAGGGCATGTGTGCAGTAAGGATGCTCATTCTGTCAGTTCGTGGAGCTCATTTTTTCAATGTCTATCAAAATGGAAAACTACCTCCATGAATGTAGATTGAAAATGTTGCTCTAGCGAAAGTTCAGAAAGGAAGATCATAAAAGCAAACACAGCAGTTGTTTAACTCTCCTCTCCCTCGTCCAATAGCTCACCCACTCCAGCTGCATGCTCCGGAGCTGTCATTGGTTAATCAGCAGCAGCTGTCATCAAATAGCTCAGTGACACGCCCTTATCGTCAGCCTATCAACTTTCTGCTGTCTTTTTAAATGTTTAAATGATGGCGCGCAACCCTCCACCTCCACATCTCCACCTGGTCTCTACAAGTCTTCAATTCCTGGAATTCATTAACCACCACCACCAGTGTCTGGGGAATTTCTTCTGTAGCCAAATTCATACATCCTACACTCACAAAATGATCCCCATAGAGTCCTTACGCCAAAGATTTCTGTCAAGTTTCATTATTCATTAAGTTGTAATAAATAACCTTTAATCTTCAAATTGTGTCTCTCCTGATTGAAAATAAGGTAGCATATTCTGTCAGGTCGGGTAGCCCATTATGTAAAAACTGGCTTCTTTCTTCATACATTTGAATAATAATAGTAAGGGCATTCTGACAGGTAGGGTAACATATTCTTTCAGGTAAGAATTAAGTGTCAAAATAGAAAACTAACTATGAATGTAGATTGAAAAAAACTGACCACTTGCTACGGACTACAAGGTCATTATCCTACTTGGCAACCACAAGGACTTTATCACACTCTTCAGCTGTTGTATTGATGGATGTTTTTCAAAATGAAATTGAATCTGGTATTTGGTCTATAGCATAAAGCAATCAGCAAACTGACTGAACTTACTCTCCTTGAAATATCTTAAACTTATTAATTAAATAGGGTTCTTTGACTTCCCAGCACTACTAATTCTGTAATAATTAAAATGAATTACGTTTTTGGCTTGGAAGTTTTTTTTTTACATATACTTTTTAACTTTTTATTTTGTATTTATTTTAATTTTTTATTATCATTATCATTATTATTATTATTATTATTATTATTATTATTATATTTTTTTAATTATTATTATTGTTTTTTTGTGTGTATGTGTTGTTTCCTTATTTATTATTGTTATTTATATATTTACTAATTAATTATCTTATTTCCCCTTTTGCTTACTTACATATTATGTAACATCTGGGATGTGAGGTTGAAGGGAGGGTTGGGGTGGGAAGGGGTGGGATATGGTGGGATATGGTGGAACATGGAAGGGGAATAGCAACCTTAAATACTGCAGCAGCTGTTCTATGTTTTTTTTTTTTTTTTTTATGTGTTTACCAGCAATGTATGCTGCAAGAAAAATGTATCATGATTTAGTCTATGGAAAACTCAATAAAAAAAGTTAAAAGAGAAAAATAATCTTTTTATTATTTTTCACAAAAAATATTTTAACTATACTTAAGTAGCTTTATTTAAACAGACAACATGTATCATCTGGTTATGGGCAACATGCTTTAAACAGAGGGTACCACAGTAAAATGTTTAAACAGAGCTAGGATACTCTCTTTTTACACCATGTAACTTAGTAATGTGTTTGTCCTACATGAGAGGAAGAGTTTTGCCATCTCTACTGATCTCCTTAATTAGGCTATAATAAGAAATGAGGGCATAAACAAGGACACACACACAAACACACACACACACACACACACACACACACACACACACACACACATACACAGAGCTGTGCAGCACAGACAGCGAGAAGTCAGCACACTGATTCCTTCTCTCTGGCATTTCCTATTCCTCCCTCCATCCAAACAAGCCTGTCGTAGCTGCAATTATGGGAAGGAAACCATGTATTTATAGCCCGCCGAGGATCAACGGCAGAACAACTAGTTGTGTGTGGCACGGGAGGCGGTTATATTTAACATTCTGTGATGTCAACACGTGGCTGGTGTGTTTCCATGGTTTCTCCTC
Organism: Notolabrus celidotus; assembly: GCF_009762535.1. NCBI lineage: Eukaryota > Metazoa > Chordata > Actinopteri > Labriformes > Labridae > Notolabrus > Notolabrus celidotus. The sequence goes on from NC_048292.1 coordinate 18,782,504, forward strand.
CGAGACAGGGCGGGCACTTTCTTATCAGTGCAGCACAGAGACAGATGAGGCGGAGACAGAGGGAGAGACGGAGGCATACAGACAGACAGATAGATTGACAGCCAGACTCAAAGGGCAAGAGTCAGAAAAAACAAAGATTGAGGACTGTGATGGTCTAAAAAGGGAAACATTTTAACATAATGGACAGCCTGTAAAGGACATTGTTCGTCTCTCAGTGGACTATTCATTAACCTTAAACTGACAACCCTACTATCACTTTTGGAATCTGTGACGAACTCCTTACTTCTGTCTTCCCTTCCTTCCCTACTCCTGCAAAGTCCTTTTTTTTTTTCATTCCTCCTACTCACTCCTACTTCTTCCCTCCCTCTGTCTTTTAAGGTTATCTGAGATGCTATCTGCAGTGTGATAAAGGGCAAAGAGGCTTCTAGCTGGCAGCACCTTCAGTCTCCACAGTATAAAATAATCCCTGTCTCATCACTGCACCACATGCTGTGGATTTCTGGGAGATATCTGGGGAAATCTATAAAGAAGCTCTACACTCAACTTCTACTGGCTTACTGTAAAAAAAATTTTTTTTTATTGTAATTTACCTTTTTATTCTGCTGATTCAAAATACAAAGGTGAATTGTGACAGGTTATACTTAAAGTGAAGGGAGACTCCAGCGCAACTATAGCAGGTCTAGATCATACTCCATGTGACATTATAAACAAAGACCAAACATCAAGACAGGATAAGATTCAGTCCCTTCTTACAGACAGGACTCAGTCTTATCTCATCTTAATCCAGCATGAGCAGAGCACTTTGCAGTATTTAGCAAGTTACAGTGGCAGGGAAAAACCTCCTTTTGACAGGCAGAAACCTCAAGCAGAACCAGACTCATATTAGACAGCCATCTACCTTGACCAGGATGCCCCTGCTAAAATGTCTGCTCTTCTGAATTTTTTGATTTTGGTGCTAATATTAGCTTTGGCTACTACTATGTTGCTTGGTGCCGCTCGAGTGGCTGCTTGTTGCAGCAGCTCTCTCTTCGTTGTTCTTTTTTCTTATCTGTTTAGTTAGTTTGTATTTGGGGCCTGTCATTACTTTTAATGACTCATTTGTTGGCCATGGACACCAAACTGGCTACGTTTACAGTGGTTTTTTTTGCTATTTTTGTTCCTGTGTGTGTCCGGAGATCCTGCGTGTATCCATGGTAACATTGTTTACATACGAGATCAGCTGTTAGCAGCCTGTAGCATGTTGATGCTAAACGATGCTAGGCCCGATGTACCCTGCGAACTGAGGAGAGGGAGGCAAGGACGACGTGCTGGTACTGAGGTGCAAGCTCAAAAAGACGACATCGACCTGTCCTTCCACCCACTGTTATGGGGACTGTAAGATCTATCTACGATAAGGTGGACGAGCTAACCCAGCACCAGAGTAGCATCATGCTAACAGAGCTAACACCAGACACAAACGCCACATTGGAAGGATTTCACCTGCTGTGGGTGGACAGGATACAGGAGAGCAAGACTGAACTAACTGGTGAAGAAGGCCAGCTCAGTCCTGGACCCTGTGGAGGTGGTGGCTGACAGGTGAACTATGGCCAAGCTGTTGTCTTCTATGAAAGTTTCTTTTTCTATATATGATCTTGTTGAAATTCTTGTACTGTACACCTTTTTGTTTGCTGCTGTAACTCCATGAATTTCCCCGTTGTGGGACAAATAAAGGAGTATCTTATCTTATCTTATCTTACTGCTTCTCATTTTCTTTATACATCTTTGTTGCAATGACATCTTCCTTTTAACAGGCAGAAACTTCGAACAGAACCAGACTCATGTTAGACAGCCATCTGCCTCGACCAAGTTGGGGTTGGAAAGAGGGATAGAGGGGAATAGGGGAGAGAGATGATAGTGATGAGACTAAGGCATTTCTGATGCTGTGCAAACGATTCTGAATCAAACACTGCCGAAGGTGTAAAGTTATTATGTTAAAAAGAAAATATACAGAGGCAGAGAAGCCTGCCTTTAACACAGCAAATTTAAGAAATGCCTATGTGTGCACATTTCTGTGTTACTAATGCATAGAAAGCATAACATACACAGTTAAAGACAGAGCAGAAAGTATTTCATGCAATTTTTTAAGGAAAATATACTGCTATAATCACATGCTCTAAAATAATAGTAGTAGCAGCACATTGTGGGTATCACCATGTTTTGGAGAAGATAAAAAAGTTTTTTTTTTTCATATTTATGTAAAAGACGGGGACACAGATTACAATGTTAGTTTCTGAATCAACACTCCTTTCATAAAGTCCAAAAAGATGTATATTACCAGTCTGAGAGGTTATAAATAGATGTCTTCTCACCCGCATGTTTCTGAATTCTCTTCCCCAACCACAGTTCCCCCCCTGCGCCCAAAACTGTTGCTCTTTGTCCGCTAGCTTATGTAGCTCTCCTTTAGCCATGACACCTCTCATCCTCTGTATAGTCTTGCTAATGAAACCAGTAAGTTTAAGGCGCTTAAAGCTAATCGCTGCATTTTTACAGCTGCATTTCTCTCTCTAAGATGCTCGCCCATTCCCTTGCTCGGTTCATTGCACATTTCAGCTAAATCCACACAACCCCTCTGTGCTGTTGTAGATAACCCAGCCTTGGCTCTGAGTCTCAGGGATCTGTCACTGCAGAATTATAGAAAATATAATGTAAAGGCATGACACTGGTCTTGACGTCTACTGTAGGGGTGTGAGTTACACGACGGGCACACGATGAACTGTTTGTTAGCTGGATCTTCCTGCAGGGAGCTAATGGCATCTGTTCATTACTGCACTCTGCTTTGTAGTGTTTTGAAGCCTGGTTACACTTATGTGTATATCAGCACTGTCCTCTCCCATCAGGACTATTTACCCTGAAGAAACTATGTGTAATGTTGTAGAGAAAAGGGAATAGACGCATCATGAGTCACAAACTTACATACTTAAATTTCTATGAGTTGTCAGCTCTTTGCTTGAACCACTGGCCAAATCTGTCGACAATTATAATTATTGTTATTCTTCAATGGTGCACTGACATGATAAACATGCTAAACAATAATATTTTTAAGGCACTGTATAATGTACATTGAGCAGGTTACTATAACAGATAGAAACCTTGAAGGAGGGGTGTTCGATTTTTAAACTACACATTATCCTGCTTAAACATGGATCTATTATCAATTATTTTACACAAAAATGTATTTGTAAATAATTGTTTGCTTAAGAAAATTAAATAAATTCCTTCCCTAAATGATAGAACATTAAATCTTATTTGAAAAGCATCTGTAGCACTGGTAAACTCAGTTTCCTCTCACATCAGTTGAGTTATTTTTATTTTATTTTAAAGCTCCTATGAGGAGTTTTTTTAATGTTAAAAAAGGATTAATTTAATACAAATTCCTCTTTTTGAACAACAAAAGCAAACATGATTTTAGAAAAAAAGATTGACTGTATTTTTAGTGTCTGGAAATGCTGTGGTGTCAGACAAAGTGATAAACGGCACTCTATGAAAACAACCTTTTTTTTAACATTTTATGTGGCAAATTTCTCAAAGAGTTATACATTTGACTGATTTAACTGAAACCAAAGCAAGATGAGATTTTTCTTTACAAATGTAAACAACAAAGTTACCAAGAAGAAAAGAGTTACTCTTACGTCAGGAGCCAAAAGTTCCTCCCAGGAGCTTTAAAACAGACATTTTCATTGATGTGACATTTGACAAGTTGAAAGACAAATCCCCAGGACATCTAACCAAAACATGAATGGCAGTTGTTAATTTGCAATGCATTGCTTGTGATTAAACTTTATTTTCCATTCAATAGTCTTAAAACCAAACCACATTCCTCTCTGTTTAGTGTAAACTTTGTGTTGGTTTCATATCTCTTTACCTCTTTTGAACTTTCTACTTGTTTTTTTCAACTGTAGAAGCAGTCCCTTATTCACAGGAGTGTTCCGTTATACAGCAATAGCAGAAGTTTGTAAAAGCATCTTGAGATAACGTTTGTTGTGACTTTGGGCTATACAAATAAAGATTGATTGATTTTTATGTCCCATAAGAGGCGGTTATATTTCCAACAGAAAAGTTAACTCCAGACGGGAACATTCATATCACTTGTGTGCTGCCGTCGTACTAATATTATATTACGTAGTATCTGTGATGTCACCCATCTGTTCCTGAAGGCTGTTTTGAAGCCAATTGTCAGCGGGTGCCATATTGGAAATAATGAACACAACCTAACTTTGTCTGAGCTAGCTTGAGGTTAAGGGGCAGCCCTTTAGCCTTTTCGCTAACAGCTACAGGGTGCCCCCCTGTCAATCAAGGCAGACATGTCCTTATTTGGGCAAAACTTGTAAGTTTAATATCTTAAAAAATAGTTATAAAAATATGCACCCCCACCACAGCCGAAACAGTGTGCTAAAAATGAAATTAGCTACTCAGACCTAAACTGTTTTTTGAACCAGGCTGTAAACATGCTTATTATTGCTGCAAAGATCGTCTTTTTTAAATGGGTGTGTATATGGTTTCATATTTTAAGACCTGAGGTTGCCGCTTGATCTGAACACAATTAAAGAAAATTGTTAAATCATACTTGTGAATAGATTGGATCAATTAAGCAATTTATTGCATCTGAAATGTCAAGAATGATTGCTGCTGGTAAAATTTGGGAGGAATTGGATCCAAGGTGGCAAAAGTGGTAAAAAGTGTCCAACACTTTGTCCAATATTTCAGAAATTCAAATATTGCCAAGTGTAACTCTGAAAGTGCGGATGTTGCCTTTTTTATGTGGGGTAAAACTGCTTCATGATGAATTATGGAAGTGCTTTTCTACCGTTTTTTACTTTCATTATTTATAACATTTTATTTGGTACAGACCCTCAGTTTTTAATCATCAGGTATTTAATAGTTCTTTTGAGTAAAACTCCAAATTATTTTTTATGATTATTTCTATTGATCATGACTCATTTCACATCCCTTTGACTGTCAAAATAATTGCAGTTTAAACAGTTCTCATACTGTGCAGCAAAGTTTCCAGGTTGGAGAGAAATAGTTCCTCATTTTGGGGATGCACATTTTTTAACAAGCGGTACATGAAAGGATTAATCCCACCCTTTTTTCCATATACCAAATATAATGCTACATCCAGCAGCTTATTAGCTTAGATTAGCATTTAGACTAGTATTGCTGGTGAAAGCACTGGTCCAGCTCTGTTTTTTAGGTGACACAATCTGCCTCCCAACCTTTACAAAGGCTTCGTAACTCCCTCATTGTTTCCCATGGAACAAATTCTGCCTTTTGCATTTCAGTGACCACAAAATAAAGACACCTTTTGACAGTCCTGCAGCATAAATGTGTTTTTGCACAACAGTGCAGAAACAGTTTGGAGAGGTATAATAAGGAAGAAGTATAGTATTTTGAAAGATGACAGAAAGATGACAGAATCTCAAAAAACATTACAGGCATTGGTGAGATCCTTTCCCCTGTCTCTCACCTTCCTGTCGGGGCTGCTCTTCGTTTCTATCTATAATCTCCTCTCAGCCCTGGTGACAGGACTCTCATACACAATTACATCACACAGGCTACTCAGGGTGCCCTTAGAGAGGAGGAAAAGAGGAGGGTGTCTGGAAGCATGTGAACTGAGTTAAATAACACCAGGTAGGCATCCAACATCCCAAAATATGATTGAGATAGAGTTTTCTGTATTGATCTGTACATATTTTGAAATGTGGGCAGTTTGATAAATGACAGTTTACAAGAGATTATTCAAGTGTGACAGAAATGTCTTACGATCTAAAGGTTGTCGTCTTCTTTTTAAGTAAATATAATGAGCTAAGATGTCAGCTCAGCTTTAATGATACTGTTAGCATCCAGCTTTCATTGAGTTTACAAGGAGTCAAATTATCCTCACAGGTCTACCGCTCACTTAGAAAAGAATCAATACAAATGAATGCATTACTAGAAATAGGGCTTCATGATATATCTTTGACCTTGCACGATAGTCACATTGCAGGCTGTGTGATGTAAGTAATATGACACAAAACCCGTCATGCTGTCACCATTTATTATTAATCTATATTGAAGCCTGTCTGACATCACTTTGCAGCAAACCCTCACTTGAACACACAGATCACTTATTCAGCCCTCTTTCCAACCCACACTCGGTCAAGGTAAATGGCTATCTAACATAAGTCTGGTTCTGCTCGAGGTTTTCTGTTAAAAGCACAACAAATCTTTAGAGCTACCTGAAAAGATAAAAGTGCAACAAAGATGTATGAAGAAAATATGAAGTGGAAGTAATGGAAGCCACAGATAACATTAGCACCAAAAACAAAAAAACAGTAGGTGTTGAGTCAACACTCATTTCAGAATGAGATATTTTAGCAGTGACAACCTATTCGAGGCAGATGGCTATCTAACATGAGTCTGGTTCTGCTTGAGGTTTCTGCCTGTTAAAAGGATGTTTTTTCTTTGCTGCTGTAACTAAAATGTAAAAAAGTGCTCTCTGGATGTCCCTCCAATTATAAAACGTAAAAAAGTGCCCTCTGGATGTCCCTCCAATTATAAAACGTAAAAAAGTGCTCTCTGGATGCCCCTCCAATGTATAAAATGCTTACCCCCAGACCCCCCTCTTATTACAGCTGCATCAATATTTAAATTCACCCTAAACTGTGAGTACAGGCGTTTGAAAGGAGGTGCCCCTTTTTGTTGTCTCTGCCCTTCAATCAGCCCGAGTAGGCCACTGGCAAGTATGTAGAGAGATGGAAATGTTGAATATTCAGTGTACAAGCAAAAAAACAAATTTGGACTTGCTTCACCAACTAGCCTTAACAGGATGACTCTAGAAATTCCACGATGGCCCATGCAAATTTTCGTTTTTGTTGTTGGTATACCAAAATAATTAATAAAGACATGAAAGAATGAAGGCGTGAAATAATAACATGAAAACAATGAGCAAAGAAGGAGACGCAGAATGACTGAACAACGGTATAAATCAGGACAGAAAATAGAGAGCACAGAGTGAATGGATGTTGGAGAGCAGCCACAGTGAGTGATTCACATCTATTTTTCCACCAGCAGGCAAATGAATCGCACAGTCAAAAAGAGAGAGGAAAAAAAAGTCATCTCAAAATAGTTTTTCCCCCTATTATGTATTCATGTGTGGCTTTCTCTGCCTCTATGAGACAAAGGGTGCACATCAAGGGCGGTTTTATTACCCAGCACGTGAGTCCCATGTGCTGTTATAAAAAAAGATCATACATTTTCTCTGGCATCAAAGTAAATCTATTCTCCTTAAATGCTGATCCATAAATAAAATGCTGCGCTCAGTGGAGGAATGGGAATAAAGAGAGTGCGGAGGGAAATCTGAATGAAAATGGTTGAGTGACAGGGCCCTGCAGGATCTATTTAGGGAAGTTCATGAATAAGGAAATTATGTATTCACAGGAATGATTCAGTTATTCATTGACCTTTGGATTTTACAATGCATACACACACAAAGGCTGAGAAAATGAGCTCCATAAAATCCTCTGAGGATTTTTTAAGAGGATGTCATAATGCACAAAGAAGTTAGGGGGGTTGCCGTAAATTATTTTATGTAACACAAGCAAGTTAAATTGTTTTTTTTTGCAGGTGATGAGGGGTAGGAACAATAATTTGGAAGAGGAAGTTTGTCTGTCCAAGCTCTCAGACAGCAGAGAGCTAAATGGGTTATGTAAGGATGATGTTAAAGTTAGTGGATAATTGAGCTGATGAGGCTGACATTTGGAGCCTGGAGATGAGGGTGTGGTGTGTGTGTGTGTGTGTGTGTGTGTGTGCGTGTGTGTGTGTGTGTGTTTGTGTGCGTGTGCGTGTGTGTGTGTGTTTTGTGGAAAACGATGTAATTACTTTGTATTGTACAGAGGAGGAGAAGGAGACAGGGTGAGAGACTCGGATCATGTTGTTATCAGCACCGTCATCTTACACCGACTGTTGGAGGTGGACAAATTGAAAACTAACTGGCAAATTTTGATTTTCTTTGACAGATCTGCAGGGGAGATGGTGTGGCAGCAGAGATGACCTATCAAGGGTGTCTTTTGGCTCACCTATACCAGCATGTGATGGACATTGGGCTAAATCCCAAAGCCCTAATGTTTAAGCTTTGCATCCTTCACTTGCGCTGAAGAGAAACAGACAAATGTTTCTGATCTGTTTCAAGGCACCCCTTGTTGACTGTTTTGAAGGCTGTCCATTTTCATTATTCTCTTTGATTAAACTCTGGTGAAATGAAGTTTAATCTAAATCCAAGTTGCTGCAATGTCAAATCAATGAGTGATATTTGATTAAGAGGCGTGTCATTCAGTAAAATGACTCCAGTGAAGGCGACTCGCGTGTATTTTCAAACATCCCTCCTCTCTCCTCGATCCGCTGAACATTGTTAGGCATCCAAGTTCTGTAAGTACTTGCGGTTCAGCCGAGGACCATGGAGACAATATATGAGGACATTGGGATCCAAGAATGATGGCTGCTGCACCTCTGGATAGGCAAGCAGCTGTATAAGTGTGCAATATGCAAATGAATCATGCACAGGATCACATTTGCACACATTAATCAATTATGTGTGCAGAGTGGTATATGCACAGTAACATGCACATTATTACGCACAACAACTGGGGCATGTGAATATGCCAGTGCTGCTTTGTGTGCATAATCCCCCCCCCCCCCCCCCCCCCCCCCACACACACACACACTCACACACACACACACACACACACACACACACACTCACACACACACACACACACACACACTCACACACACACACACACACACACACACATTTACACACTCACAAAACATACATTTATTTTTCCCCAAGCCTTGAAATTGATTTATCCATGTGATGGTTTGTGAAGTGTGAACTCAAATGGGGCCTGCAGTGCTCCTGGCCACAAACACACACATACAGTATACACACACACTCTTCATCCTGTTCTCACACATATTTTCAAATATGGCAGCTTTGTCAGCAGCTTTGCGCCCTCAAAATCTGACTCTACAGTAAAGGTACCCCTTGGGCAAACAGATCTTGTCACTGTTGTTTAGCTTATTGTTTTCATGTGTTGTTAAAGTCAAGTAATGCAGTATTAAATGCACAAACATACTGTTTCTGCTTATTCCCGATCCTTAACTTCACAAACTTTCACTTTAAAATTTGTTGGATGTTGCAAAATGTATTGTTTCTACCTTGATTGTGAACCCCTGCTGTTCAAACCTGATGCAGTAGAGGTATTCTGAAGCTTATGGTCTTTTCATTGCTGTAGGCGTCCTGCTGCTGTGCACGCTCCAGACTCAAGCTGCTAAGGACGTGCCGGACTCCAGCGGCAACAGCTACCATTAATACTACTGCTTTCCGTCTCATCCCTATCATCTCTCTCTCTCTCTCTCGTAATCTCCTCTATCCCTCTTTCCTGACCCAACTTGGTCGAGGCAGATGGCTGTCTAACATGAGTTTGGTTCTGCTTGAGGTTTCTGCCTGTTAAAAGGACAATCTCTCTCTCGCTGTCTCTTAAAATCTTGTATCCCTCTTTCCAGACCCAACTGTCAAATTTAGGAGATAGAAATGAAAATATGTCGACTTATGTCACACAGACAAACTCAAAACTAAGTATACATTAAAACATGGGGTATGAAATGATTAACTTTGGTCAAAATGGACTCACGATGGAAAAGAATGTTGAAATCAGGACCATGTATGGCCACAAATAAAAAGAGAGGGAGGGAAACCCTGCAAAAAACAGTGCAAATTGACAAGTTACGGACAAACAAGTACAAACTTTAGAAGCCTGCAGCAACAGCCAAAACTGTTTTAGATGCAAAGGAACAAAAGCGTACATTTTCCCTTCAGTTGGTGCTATTTCAACACCAACGCTTAATTCATAATACAATAATTCCTGCCAAAGTTTTTTACTTTCAAGCACAGCACTTATGGAAAACTATGCAGCTAAGGATGCATTCAATTAAGTGAGTGGGTGAGTGTAAGCATTAGCATTGACCAAACAAATAAGCCATGAAGGTTGCATTAATCAGGTTGTATAATCAAAGCTTTAGAAAGACTGTCAGTCTTCTTACACAAAGCATTCCTTGGTAATAAGAAGTACTCGACAGAGCCTTGACATGAGTCAGCAGAGACACTCATCAATTAAATAACGTCATGAAATGTAAGGTTTCTGGAGTCAAGGATCTATCAAGTAGGAAACATTTGTATCAGAGTTAAGGATGGCAGAGTTATTTTTATGGGTGTAAGGTACCTATTTTAAGTTCAAGCCTCAGAGTAGAGGCGGCCCTGCAAAACTGTTTAGCCTTATCTAAAGCATTACCCCCAAGCGCAACTTTCGGCTCTAAACAATGAAGCAAATGTAGAAGTGCCAAAAACTGCAGTTCCTTGCGTGTCCACCAGAGGTTGTCTGTTCCTCTTTGTCCTCCTTTGAGAAAATTGCGCTTCGGAATAAAGCGCAACGATAGTGAGGGGGTTTGTCAGCTGTTGAAGGCCCCTTACTGGCCCGACTGGGATCCCTAACAGTTGCGCGCCTTGTCTGTTCTGCCTAACACTTATTCGATTGTATAATTCGCTTCATTCACGTTAATGAGGTTGTGTAATTACCGCAAATAATTTGCGTCACTTGCGCCGCCAAATTTGCATCATATGCGCAGCTAGACCAGAACTTGCATCTAATCACATCTTTACATTGACTTTATGTGTCATAAATGTAATTCATTACACAAATAATTGTATTCATGTTTACTGTGAACGCCCCATAAGACCGTCTTACATGTACCAATTTCAAACTGTTTCATAAGGTAACATTTCGTCCTTGAAGCTGATAGTTTCCTCAGACATCTTTCAAATCCCTCTAGTTTTTATGAATGTTTCTGACCAACAGAACCAGGACTGGCAGCAGTCAAATGAGACTCAACCAGACTTAACATTTACACTGACTAGAACTTGGACTTAACCCATGTTTTCAATTCCTCAGAACCTTCTCACCATTATCATTTAAGCATTGCTGACTCCTCTATGTGCTCCTCTTTGTCCTATGCACCAAAAGCTACTTCTAAGATCTCTTGATACTCTTTAACTGACAGACTCATCTTACTTTGAATTAAATAGGACAGTTAACGGATGACTGTAACGAGGACAGCTGGTTTCCTCATGGGTTTTGTCATGTGTCTAATCTTGTAGGTTTTTCATTTTTAACTTCATTTGAAAAGTAATCAAATGTTCCTTAACACTATTGCATATAAGCTTTTTGGAAATGTACAATACTTCTAAATTCACTTCATGAAAAACAGGATATCTATGTAATATATGCATCTATGTGTGTGCATTTTTTCAAGCATGTGTGTTAAAGAGTGGGAGACACAGAGTGCGTATTATCCTTGAAGGGGCAGTGTGATGTGATTTTAATCCAATGTGAACATCACATTAAGTCACAAACCGCCCACAATCTTTGCAAACTTGCATTAGCGTCAGAAGAGGAGACCATGAAAACACACACACGCACACACAGGCGTGAGCAAAGTTACAAATGCTTTCAGACAACACAGCCCACTCTGCCTTCCCCTGCAATTTTTCAGAGGTAGCAACCTTTTATGAACCATGTGTGTGCTCATTAAGTTAAATGGCAGAATGAGAGGATGCAGTCTGCAAAATGAAAATTTTAAAATACTTTTTTCCTACATGTGTACTGATGCTCTCATTCTTGCCTGAAGGGATTCTAAATTTTAATTTGACTCCTTAAATGTGCAGTCACAAGGAGGCCAATGTCAAAGCTCCTAATACATGCATTCTTTCTGATGGCCAGCAGAGGGCAACTACAGTAGGTGCAAATAGAAGTCCAACTGTATCAACTGGAAAGCGGTACTTCTAACTTGATCTACGGACAAAATGTTAAATTTTCAAAATGATGGATCAATTAGGAGTGGAATACCAGATAAAGCAGGCTATGGTCTATGGCCTAATGGACATTTCAGGGATCCGTGATGGCAGTGTGTTTCATTCGGCCTTGTTTTGTTGTTGAGTGTTGAATCTATTAAATTCTTGTGTCTTGTTCATACCAGATCCAATAATAACAATAATTTGCTTGTTAATTTGCACAAATTTGAATGACAGAATATTTTGCGTGTATTTGCTTAACTCACACAAATAACTAGCTCCATTAGCATGTACACGTATACCGATGGACGGGAGGCCGGGGTGATGCTAATTGGGGCAGTGCCGATAACTGAATGAAGTGATGGACAAAGGTTTTTACCATAGACTGTATAAAATATGGACGTAGTATCCGTGACGTCACCCATCTGTTCCTGAGCGCTGTTTTGAAGCAAATCGACGGCGGCAACCATATTGGAAATGCGGAACTCAACCAGTCAGAGTGTGACGTAGTTTGAGCCTCCTAGCCAACAGCTATGTGTTCCCAACCAGGAGTCACGTCAGTCATGTCCTTATTTGGGCAAAAACTCAGAATCTTAATATTTTCTGAACCGTCATGTCAGAAAAAAAATCACCCCCCGTACAGTGTGTGCCATTAGAGAGATTAGCTTCGTAGGGCCAAGTTGTTTTTTGAACCAGGCTGTAAACATGTTTATTAATGCTGCAAAGATCGTCTTTTTCCCATTCATGTCTATGTGGTTTCTGGTGTTTCTGCAGCCAGCCTCAAGCGGATTCTCGATGTATTGCAAAATAAAATTTTTCCTCCATATCCAGATGAATTAACCTCTGCCAGTACCTCTTCAATTAATCAATCAATCTTTATTTTTACAGCGCCAAATCCCAATTAATGTTGTCTCAAGACGCTTTTACAAACACTCTATGTCAAAGTATTAACAAAGACTCAATATCAACACAGGATCCAATCCAGTCCCCTCTTACTGACAGGAGATGATTTTATCTCATCTTAATCCACCATGAGCATTGCACCTTGCAGTATTCAGCTAGTTACAGCGGCAAGGAAAAAGACCCAGACACAGAGTGGTATGTGGATGTGAGAACTGAGCACAGTCAAAACCATTTTTTAGCATTGTCTCCTGCAGCCCTACTGACATGGCTCTCATTTCCAAACTGTTTTTCAATCTCCACCTCGCATCCACCCGCGCGTGGTACAGGCTCCTTTTAAAATGTAATCTGTTACGGATTACCGAGCACCCGCTCGAGATTTGACCCAGCAATATAATCCTTTGTGTTGATCTAACATAATCTGATTTCTCTCAATTACTTTGTCTCCAAAATACATGGAATATGACTCTAAATGAACAATGCACTCTGTTTATAGACTCTTTGAATAGCATTGTTATCTAATATGATTACAAACTCCAAACAGTGACGCACAATCTAAAGATGAGGCATGATTAATATCTCCTGATCACATGTTTTGCCTTGATTGAATATCTTTTTTTGAATTTTTACATAAGAACTTACATATGAAAGTGACTAATTTCGATTACTGTAATCCTAGTTCATGCTTTGTGTTATTCATCTTCACACTTTCACACCACAGCCGCCCACTGTCTCCCCCCTGCAGTGATGTTTTTATCACCCTCCTGCTCACCAGGAGTCATTTTGATTTTGCTCTCCGCTGTGGCACCTATCTGACAACCTGCTGATCTGCATCACATCTCTTTATCTCCCTGTGTGTCTGAGTGGAATCAAAGCAACACAGAGCACCTCCAATCTGATCAGACCTATACAAAATTCAAGGACATTAAAGAGGTTGTCAAGATTGATTCACGGGAGTAAATGTCATTCTGTATTATCTAAAAATCATCACATAAACAAGAGCTGGTACATTAATCCAAGTGTGCATCAGGATATACGAGGCTATCAAATATAAATACATGCATCACACTGAAACAAGATGGTATTGTGGTAACATCAGGGATATGTTCTATTATCACAAGACAAAGGGGGGTAACCAAGCGACAACCTCTGGTCTTAAAATATGAAGCCTATACAAAAGTGCTAAAAAACTGCAGTTCATTGAGCGTCCACTTGAGGCTGGCTGCAAAAACACCCATTCAAAAAAGACGATCTACAGAGTATATACATAGATATACATGCATTTTTTATTACATATATATATATATATATATATATATTTATATACATATATATAAATACACATGTATCTATATATTTTCCCCTGTTTTTATTGATAATCAAGTAGTGGAGATTGTGAACTGGCACAAATATCTCTGCACTTTTATTGATAATAAACTTACATTCAAGCATCAAGTTGACGCTGTTTGCAGAAAGGCTCATCACAAAATGTATTTTTATCGTAAACTCAGGGGTTTTAATGTTTACAAGACTTTTATGCAATTTTTTATTCCTGTTTTATTGAATCTCTTTTTAACTTTTTCAATGGTTTGCTCGTATGGGTCGAAAAGTTTGAAAAATAAAAAGAGATTTCAGGCTTTTGTAAAGATATGCAGCAGAGTTGCAGGCACATCCCTGCCTGACATGTCGGGCCTTTATCTAGCCAGGACCCTCAGCAAAGCCTGGTCCATTGTGGCTGACCCGTGCCATCCTCTCTTTAGTGAGTTTTGCTGGCTTCCCCCAGGCCACTTAATGATGCCACATAACACTATCGTTTTTATGTTGTTACTGTTTTAAACGTTTTAATGTTGTGGTGTAATTTGTTGTACTGTTTTGTTTATCTGTTACCACTGACTGAAAAACAAATTGCCCCCCAGGGATTATAAAGAAACCTTGAACCGTGAACCTTGATATATATACAGTATATGTATACATATCTATGTATATTAGCAAATACTGATGGTCCCTTACTATAGCAGCCTCTACCATTGAGATTGAAGGTTGTGTGAATGTGACGAGTAGTGTAAAGTCTGAGTGGTCAGAAATACTAGTGTGGTGGAAATCTGGAAATGATAGACTCAAACAACAACTAGATAAGTGCTGTAAGTACATGTCCATTTACCATTTACCATGGTGAGAGGGTGGTTATGTAGATCAGAATCATTTCAGGGTGAGTCTCCCCCTTCATGTCGGGGTGCTGCTAACCCTGCCAGGATCCCAGTTTGCATAACCACCCAATAACTTTACATTATCCCTTGCATGTGATTCAGTATTTCTACACAATGTTATACTTATTTAGAACACTCCTTACATAACAGATTCTAATGTTTAATATTTTCTTGTTCTATTCAAAACAGACGTCAGGACCTTAACAGTCAGAAAACAAACCACTTGGCTAGAGCTGCGTTCATTCAGCAGCCTGAGGGCAGGGGAATATTAGCTGAATATTTATAGCCTTTCCAACACTGGAAATAATATCTCACACACACACAATAACACACACAGATACACAAAATGAGATTGCTACATCTCTTGTTGCTGCAGGCAGATCTTTTAGCAGTAGCTGTGAATCAGCTGACCTAAATATGACATCAAAGCTTTTTTTAAAACATTTTTTGAACAACTTATATTTGTCCTTTCATTATCTTTACTGGAGGGGGGGGGCATAATTTTGTGCTGAACTGAATTACAGAGGCCTGTAAGAAGTCCAGAAATTGCGTCAGCAGCCATGAGGGCATTTAATCCTTTTGTACAGTGGAGCTACAGCTCACATCCAAAATGACTTATGAAGAAGAGCTTTATAGCCTCATCATTGTTCTGATTGTAATGATATTGATAACCTCCTCAGGTCTAGAAACTATTGATCTGATCCTCAAACTCATTTCAGGCCAGATAGGAGTCTGTAATATTGCCCTCATAATGCAATATGGGATACATGTCCCTCATTTGTCATGGTAACCAGACAGAGATGAGTTAAATATAGAGGCTTCCGGTTTAGCCGAGGAGGGTTTTAAGGTCTATTCTTAGCATTTAGAGCTGGTTTATACACAGCAGCATGCAAGCCGCCCTCTGTAGCAAAGCAGAGAATGATATTTCAGGAAATATTACACATAAGTGTAATTTTTTTTATTTATGAATAAAAAATATGCCAAAGTGAGCTTTCATGCTGCATAAATCTTAAAAGACTGTTCTGTTTTAATCGCATGCTTATGAGTATGTCAAATTAGAATGTCAAACATGATAAGGAAGTGAATCATTACTGAGTTATCATCTAATGCGATTTGTGCTCTGTTTCATCATTTGTATTACATATTTTGACTATAATTAACATTTTCTGTTATTTTCTATCACAGATTTAGAATCAGTCTAAATACATATCTACAATTGATATTCACTGCACACATTAGAACAGATGTACTTTTGAATTGTAATACTAAATGTATAAATTTTGATAGAGTTGATTGTAATTAGGGATGGCCCAATCAGCTTTTGGCCCCTGATCCAGATCCAATTTTTTTATACTGAATATTTGCTGATACCGAGTCCCGATCCGATACTTGTGTTCGCCTAGATAATAGTTGCACACGAGGTAAGAGAGTTGAGTTGCACACGTTTTTTTTCCTTTAACAAAAGTCATTAAAAGAATAACTAAAATATGTCTTATGTTTATTCCATTCAACTTAATCCAGCTAGCATTGTTGTAAAACTCATAATCTGTTTTACAAGCTCTGCTGTATGAGACCCAGAAAACTGGTGTGCATGTATTACAGCACGCTTAAAGCCGAGGCTGCTCTGAAATCAACTCACACAAGAAGGTGCGTGATTCACAATAGCAGCATCCGGCTATGAGACAGAGAACGTAAATATTGGGAGTGACAGCGTGATCGAAACACGCCCGGTTGTAAGCCGCTAGCTACAGAGTGGCATGCCGGTATAGCGAACAACAGCTGCTGCTAGTCAGGAAGTTGCTAATGCTAATGTAACAGACTGTCCTGTGATTTGTTCTTTGAACCACATGTCCCTGAAGAGTTACCGTAGGGTGCGTAGAGCATATGCTTTTTTCTGTAATGTGTCTGGCGGTGCACACGTGAGTTCTACAATAACATTTTAATAATGGCTTGAGTTTAACATCAATGTCCCATTTAGTATTTTCTCCTTATGTAGCCTACACACGGTTAAGAAAACTCAGAACGCTCAGTTACACTCGCGCCTTCAGCTGCAAATTGTGTTCAGTGACAGCGGACGTAAATGATCAAATGACGTGATCGGCTTAAATGCCGATCACCGATCAATTAAAATACGTCCAGATCGGCTCCGATCCGATAGTTCAGATTGGGATTGGGGCATCCCTAATTGTAATCGAATTAACTGATGTAATAAAAGCTCCATTATGTCACAAACGGTGACTAGAAGTGGAAATAAGAGTTAGCCTTGTCAAAAACTGGGGTTTAATACATGTAAGAATCACAGAATGATAACAAAAATGTATTCAAACATATACAGCACATTCACAGTGCCTGATGCTCATACAGCACATTCACAGTACTAGATGCTCAATAGTAGCATAATACAATGAGGCTTAGGAGTTACATATTCAAAGAGTCTCCTCTGAGTGTTGTAAATGTCAACAGGGGGGTGGTAGCTTGGGGCTTGTCATGTCTGATGATAATCTCTGATGTAACTGTAACTTTGCCATGGCAGACATCACGTCAATATTTAAATTTGTTTCAAGCCCCTTTGGGATGTGACAGATATATCTATCTCAGACTGATACAGCATATCAGCCAACAGATAACATGAAATGGCATGTTTATCAGCAAACGGGACATAAATGACATTGATAAAATGTTAAAAACAAGTTCAGTAGTAAGTTGTTTGTTAAGAAACAGTTGTACCTTCAACAAAAATGGTTGCAAAGAGAACATCAAACAAGTTTATTGTCTAGCAGTAAATTTAACTGAAGTTATAATGTGCATTTTTTTTCTTGAATTTAATACCACGTTTTAAGCTTTGAACCTTTTGGTCAACTAACTTTTATAAATCTGCTATCGGAATAAACTCTGACCGTACTTGATTTATGTAAAACAAATATAATCAATATTTGCAAATACATTGTTATTGAAATGTTTTAGATGAACTCAAATTACAGCTGTTCAACTGACTTCACCATTTCTGAATGTATTTAATGGAGTATAAAAAAACATTCTATCAACTTTGCAAGTGATAACTTAAATTTAAAAAAAAAATCTAAATTGGCTTCAAGAAATTGTATTTGGGTTTGTGATTTTTTTTCCATCTGTATCTTGTTGCTGTAAAATGTTCTAGTTTATAACTTCATTTTTGTTGCTTTCTTTCTGTGTTTTAAATGTTCATGTGTTTTTCTTGTTAAGGATGTTGTATTAAATTGTGAAGGTTGCAATTTAATTAAATTCATAACTCTCCCTAAAATGTTAACAGGTGTATAAATGAACCATGTATAATATAAGCATTTAACTAAATAAAATAAATAATAATTAATATTTAAATAAAAACAATCTGTGTGTAATCAATCAATCAATCTTTATTTGTACAGCGCCAAATCACAACAAACGTTATCCCAAGATGCTTTACAAACAAAGCAGGTCTTGAGCTTATGCTTTGTTATATTATCAACGAAGACCCAACATCAAGACAGGATACGATCCAGTCCCATCTTAAGACAAGACTCAGTTTTATCTTATCTCAATCCACCATGAGCAGAGCACTTTGCAACATTTAGCAAGTTACAGTGGCAAGGAAAAACTTCCTTTAACAAGCAGAAACCTCAAGCAGGACCAGACTCATGTTAGACACATATCTGCCTCAATCAAAAAGAGGGACAGAGGGAGATGAAGAAGAGAGAGGCAAGTGGCTGTCTAACATGAGTCTGGTTCTGCTCGAGGTTTCTGCCTGTTAAAGTTTTTCCTTGCCGCTGTAACTAGCTAAATACTGCGAGGTGCAATGCTCATGGTGGATTAAGATGGGATTAGATAGAGTCCTGTCAGTTAGAGCGGACTGGATTGTATCCTGTCTTGATGTTGGGTCTTCGTTGATAATATAACAAAGCATAAGCTCAAGACCTGCTTTGTTAATTTAACAAAGAGTATGGTCTAGACCTTTGTTTGTAAATTGCTTGCACCATTTGTTGTGATTTTGCGTTATATGAATAAAAATTGATTGATTGATTGATTGATTGATTGATTGATTGATTGATTGATTGATTGAACTGAGATGATAGTGGTGAGATAGATAGTAGTAGCTGTAGTAGCTAGAGTCTGGTACATCCTTCTGGTACATAACTTAACCCCAAATTTAACCCTGAGTGTATAATATAATCCAATTTTTTTTGGAAAAAAAACAAATTTGAAAAAATTATATTTTATCCAGGTCAACAAGGACAATGGCAATGCACAAAACAAAACAAAAAAAGGAATACTGCAAAAGAGATTTGAACAAGTGTGATGACCAACAAAACCTGCAAACAAACAAACAAACAGACAGATCACTACAGAGGGCTTTCTAAAGAATGACCTGACAGGAAACTAATGACCAATTAGGATGAAGCTGGTAAGAATAGAAGGATCAAGCATCAACACCAAGTGGCAGGTGCTGTGGAGAAGAGGAACTCACCCTTCAACAAGGGAACTCACCTACACACATATAACCACACACACACACACACACACACACACACACACACACACACACACACACACACACACAACCACTGGGGCTCAGGTGTTCCTGGGACTTGCTTACACACTTGCCATGTGCCATGTGTCTAGCTGTCTCCCCTGCCAACAGCACACAAAACACACACAAAAGCACACACTCATGCAGCCTGAAGTCGGGTTTGGAGGGCACACGAACCCGCACGCACGTATACAAGCCTTACACACAGTGACACTATTATCCTCTGGCCTTGGATGCCAAAATGAGTACAGGGGAGCAGTTTGCGTGTGTGTGTGTGTGTGTGTGTGTGTGTGTGTGTGTGTGTGTGTGTGTGTGTGTGTATGTAGCATGCGCGTTGACAGTTGATATGCTTAAAACTGACACCACCCACACTCTCTCAGTGACAGCAGGTTTCATCGCAGGGCCCGGACCTTTGTGAACTTGGATGGTAGACAGTAGATTGGGAACAAAACAATTTGTCATGGTCACCTTTTCACACATTCAGCCGCACTGTACAGCGTCTGTGATGGAAAACTATTTCTTTCCACGTCCTACATAATTTATGAACTGCAGAGTTGTAGGCGAACAGGATGTGATGTAGATCTGCTATTGAATCAAGAACCGAGTCCTCCTTGTATCCCATAAAAAAAGGTAAAGGTCCTTAAAGTGTCCACATATTTTTGCTCTTTCACTACACAAGGCTAATGTTGCTATTACACACTGGGGAAATCTAGCTTGCCATGCTAATCACAGCATACTATCATCTAAATTTCTGAGAGGTAATGTGGGGAAACATTTATATTAAAATACAATACAAAAAGGGGGAAATGTTAAATAAATGTGAAGTCATAGGAGCTGCTTTACGTAGCATTAGCTTGTTGATAATGCGAATAGGGCAAGGGTGAACAAGGGTTGTATTGATTTAATCCTGTGTGGGTTTCTTGCAATTAGGAGGTAATTGTACGGTGGCTAGTGTTTATTTCACACTTGATTGTTGGATAAAAAGTCAGTCTTAAAAAATACCAGCATGGCTTCAGGGTTGTTGGTTCACAACTTTGGTTAAGACAGAAATAACTTCCATTACACACAGTTGCAAAACCAAGGAAATATCCACCAGTTCCAACTGTATCTTAAGTTAAGAGTCATGCCAACATTGTCATAATATCTGTTGTCATTCTCCAAAACAAGATGTGAAATATGTTAAAATATCCATTAGCATGCTATAATTGTTAACTTACATGTGAAAGCTAAAACATTAAAGTTCAGTCAGACAACTCACGTTTACTTAAGATAAAGTTTATTTCAGCACACAGTATTGTGTTTGGCGTATGGGCTCCGAACCTCATTACTCCTCGTAGATTATTTAAATGCAGACATTTAGGATTAATGAGATTGGACTAACCCCGTCAGAGCCCGCAGGTGGATGCCGGGGAGGAGGTGGGTATGAAATTTGTACACAGCACTGAGCAGGACAGCAGGAGCACTGGCAAAGCAGAGGTAGAGACAGGGAGACTTGTAGCTTAAATAGACCGCCAGATGAGGATGTTGAGATCAGCTGATAGGGAGGATGATGACGTGTCAGTATGAATGAGCGCAGCTCAAGTTGTCTGCCCGAACTAGCTTGCAGTTCAGGCAGACAGGCTTGACGCTCAATTTTTCACATATAAGGATGTTACCAAGTTAACATAATCAAACATCTATGTGGAAAAGTAAACATTACAGCTTTCACTAATTAACATGTTGGCATGATAATATAATAAAACATATATTAAAATGGTTAACACAATACCTGCCAAATGTTAGCATTTGGCATGCAAGCATTCAAAGTAAATATTTAACAAAGTAAGCATTTAATATAAATAGTAGAGTGTTAGCGTAATAGCAAGCTGATATGAAATCTTAACCTGATTAACTTATCTGTAATACCATAGCATGTTAACATGTTAAGATGCAAGTACCGTTAAAATAAGAAGTACCAAACATTGGCATATTATCATGATAAAACTCTATACAAATATGTTAGCATGGAACAATTAGAACTGCTAACCATAAGCATGCTAATACCACATACATGCTATATTAGGATGTTAGCATGCTAATATAATGCTAACATAATAAAATAGATTTTAAAATAGTTAACACCATACCTTCCAAATGTTAGCATTTGGCATGCAAGCATTTCAAGCTAAATATTTACCAAAGTAAGCATTTAATATCGATGATAGATTGTTAGCGTAATAGCAAGCTGAAATGAAATCTTAACCTGATTAACTAATCTGTCATACCATAGCATGTTAGCATGTTGGGTCCGGTATTGTGTCCATTTACTAATGACATGAGACTCTGTAAGTCTGCCAACATGAAATTGATTGCTCTCCGTTCTTAGCGAACATGAATTATTAACTATAATATTTAATAGTATCAATGATCTTTGAGTTTTAAGAAGAGAAAAATACTCCAAGTTCTTTTGTGAAGCCAAAGAAATAAAACCTACAGAGGCAAAGTCAAACTAATAAACCAACTTTCAATACCAAGGTTTACTTTTGATTAAATATTTTAAAGGGCAAACTCTCTGTCATGCCAAAAAAACAAAACAGAAAGACTTCATTATGAAAGATAATTTAAGGGAATTCAAACTGTGGCATTTCTGTGTCTGGGTTTTTGTCCAAATGTTATTAAGACAATTACTGTGTGTGTGTGAGAGTTTGTGTACGCAATGGCCTCTGCAGTTGATTAAATAATTGAGAGAATCAAAGCAGCATTATGAGTGTCCCCTGTTTCATTTGATGAAATTGCATTTCATAATCATGTGGTGAGATAGTAAATTTAACCTCAAAGCAGCAGCGTGAGTCAGCGACCCCTTTTATCTCTGCATTTCATCTCAGGGAGAGAAAGAGAGCAGTTGTTACTTGCTTCACACATCCATCTCTGTATTACATAATAAGACAATCTCTTCACTCACTACTTTCAGGTTGTCACTCATGAGTTATGGCGAACAATTGCTGTGAGCACCAGTTTGACTCAATTAAATGTCGCTCCATGAAGCTGAATTCCCCTCTGAGCTGCGTCTGAATGAGCGTGATAGGAAATGCTCTCCTTTCACACATGTCCTCTGCTAGGATGTGACATGTCTCCTGCATTGTTCTGCAAACTGAGGCAGGGTGTTACATTAGCTAAGGCAGCAGCTCGAGATCTGATGTGCTGGTAATTAGTTTTCTTTGGCACGGTGGAGGCAGGTGTAGAGGGGTGTGGGCAACATGACAATACCAGCTGTCAGAGTGCCAGGTACATCAGCCTCAGCTCTGTCCCTTTTCCTTTCTGCTTTTACGCCTCTCATGCCTCTCCATTGAGACACTTCTCCCTTTTATTCTCTCCCCAAATCTCGCATTGCTCTTATTCTTCTTGTGAGACACAATAGAATATTGAACTTCGCTTTAGTATTGGGGCATCCCGAATTACCAAGTCACATACCTATGGAGCGCCGTTTGTAAAGTTGTGCACACTGAAAATAACAGCAACAATTCTCCACATGTAGCTTCCAAGTGTCATAAAAACCTAACTATGGTTGGGATATCTGTATCACATTATGAAGCTTTATTTGGTACTTCCACTAGGCAGAAGGGTGAATTTGTATGGGGCGCCATTAGTACCAAAATAAAAGCTTCATAAAGTGATACATAGTCTGTCAGTTCTGACTCCTATGAGTTAGCTGGACTGCCCGCCGTAAGAATGTTGGAAAGGCTGTTTTGAAGGCCACAAAGAGATTTACAACATTCAGAGACAATACTGAACCTATGGTCTATAGCAGGGGTTCCCAAAGTGTGGGTAGGGACCCCCTGGGGGGGTCGTGAGACACAAATGGGGGGTCGTGAGATGTCTTCCAGAAAGTTTTTTTTGAGTTATCTAAAAATAGTACATTTTACCAATTATAGTAAAAAAATATTGACAAAAAAAGTAGCTAACCTTGAAATAAAACCTTAAATAGAAAATGTAATGTGTTTTCTGCCTTTCTTTGTGCAAGATGACTCCTAAGTTTAGTGTTAGTGAACAGTTAATTATCAAAAGCATCAGTAGCAGTAGGTTAATTCATAAAGGTACAGGAAACACAGACACATGCTCATATAGGTAGGCTAATTTTCTGCTAAATTAAGCAACATTAAATCACTTTGAGGGACAGTTGGGGGTTGGATTTTTGGCAACTACATTTTGGGGGTCGTGGGCTGAAAAGTTTGGGAACCCCTGGTCTATGGTACGGACAAGCTAAATTGCTAATGCTAAGTCTGTATTGCTTTAAGAAGCTTTTATTTTGGCATTTCCACCAGGCAGCAGTGTGAATGTGCATATTAGCTAAATATTTAGGATTGCAGAGTAACATTTAACATTTCTATTTAAAATTTAACATTTCTATTTCTATTTAACATTTCTATTTCTATTTAGTATTTTGATTTAACAGTGATTGTAACTAAAATATAGTTTTCACAACAAACTTCAATGTGAAGAAGATCAAAGATATTGCTTTAAATGTGTGAAACAAAAGTGACTTAAAAATTCACACTATGTTTTTATGACATTATGGAGCTAAATGTGGATTTTTTTTTATTTTCAGTGGCACCCCATACAAACCATCACACTGAGTGCAAAGTTTGACTGATTTCTGGGAGAGGCTTAATTTCTTCATTCTTTTTTAAGGAGCAATTCACTTTTCTATTTATTTATTTTCAAACTTCCAATAATGAAGGCTTTTGTATATATATCGCAAAGTTTCACAATATATTACAATATATCACAATATATTACAATATATTACATATATCCTGATATATTACATATGATGCAATATATTACATATATCACAATATATTAAATATATCTCAATTTATCACAATACATTGCAATATATAGCCATATAGTACAATATAAGGCAATATCACAATACATTGCAATGTATCGCCATTTATTACAATGTATGGCAATATATCACAATACATTGCGATATATCGCAATATATCACAATATTGTATTGATATACTCAGTATTTTGCAAAATATTTTAAGTTGCAATAGTATCCTATCCTGATTATATTGCACTATGGGGTCACTGGTGATTCCCACCTCTGGTAATATCTAATTCCATTGATAAACATTCATACACTGATGGCTTTGGACTTATTCAGTGTCTTGCTAATTGACACTTATACATATACTGCAGGAGCCCCATGACATCAAGTCCTCACTGAGTTCTGTTGTTATGGCAATGAAGATTAGTCATTGTGGGAATTAGCCAAGAAATATACAAATATCTGGCCAACAATCCATATCCACTTAGTCATACAATAAATTAATGGAAACTGTAATAAAAAGAAATACCATAAGAAGTTAAGAATATAGGGAGGAAATCATTACCATAGTATACACACACAGTATAGAGATTTATGACAAACTACAACTCTATACCTAATCTAAAATTATAATTTAAAGCTACAGTGTGTAGTAAGAAGCGGCATTTAGCAGAGCAGACTTGGTAGAAATTAGATACTATATTTATTTTTGAATTAGTGTACAATTAGCTGAGTATAACATTTTTTAGTTTCTGTTAACTTGGAATTAGCCTCTTATACTTACATACTGTAAGAACATGGCGGTGCAAGATCCACGTAAGGGGACCTACTGGGCACTGCCATGTGTATTTAAGTGGAGGATCATTCTTATACTTATCAAAAATGTGTTGTATATACAGAACTTTACGGTAGTTTCTACAATACAATGCTGTATTGTTTAAGAGGTTACTTAGAGTGTGGAGTACAGTATCTGTGGTTGTGATATAACAGGCAACTTTAGGTCATATCTACCCTGCTGTTCCTTTTATCCTCTTCACTGTTGTCCCCACATACTTGAAATACTCCATTTAATCCTTAGAAGACATAAGACGCTTTTGACCTTTGATACAAATCCATAATTCCACGCAATCTCACCCAGCGTTGGTGTAATCCATCTTATTTGATAGCAAAATCTCTGTGTAGGAGATGGTAAAACAGAGATAGATACAGTGGATAAACAGGAATGAAGGGGTGATGTGGGGGGAAGAGAAACACAAAAAGGTTGATCTATTTCAGGACTGGTAATCTGTCTAGAACACACAACGTCAGCACCGCCACATGTGTCTTTACATGTCACCATGACACTGAAGGAAATAGCGGTGCACTCAGTGGTGGGGATGTGCTAGAAAGGGAAATAGATTGCAGAAATCGATGGATGCAGGAGCTTTTCTTAGCATGGACTCACTTCACAGGCCTGCTGCACGCATCATGTGGCGGCCTCCAGTGTGTGTTTGTAGCAGAGACAAAGCAGAGGCTTATGTGGGTGTAATTCAGTCATACAAAGCACAGTTGCTGTCCGTACTGTACCTGTAGAACATATATCAGAACATGTATTTCTGTACATCAGGGAATTTAGAGTCTGCTGACATTAAAGGGGAGGTGGGGGATTCAAGGTTGGTGGTCCAATGTCGATGTAAGTGACAGATGAACCGTGAACCTTTGGTATTCTCACATCAAGAACATCATCGCCAGGGCCTGGAGAGAAGAAATGCTAAGAATAAAATGTGGAGCATCTCCCCTGGTGGATGGTCTGCGTAGGAAATAGAGCAAATGAACACAGAGTGTGACATTCAACAGAGTGTGACTTTGGCAGGGTTATGATCGCCACCGGTCACCACCACTCAGAAACTGGTCCTCCAAAATGAGCAATTTAACTCTTCAAATAATGGCAAAAAGTAATGTAAGAATCTTTAAAAATGACTGGCTGTGTAGATGCTTAATTCTGATTGGTCATAACTCCTTGACAACAGTTATTAACTTTCATTATTATATGAATACATTTGTTTGTTCTCTTTGTTTTTTTATATGATGCAATTTTCACAGTGTTTTAAATGTAGGCGTACTGTAATTCCAGCTGATTTATAAAGGCTGTACCTTGGAGCAGCAGCATCTTGTATCAAGTCACGCTCACATTTTATTGGCTATCTAACATGTAGAAATGGACACCAAAATAAAAATATGCACTTCCAAAGTAGTCATCCAAAAAAAAATTGTTTTGCTTGTGCTATACCAATATTTGAACTTCTTACTCTGCGATGACGATAGATAGATAGATCGATAGATCGATAGATCGATAGATAGATTGTCCTTTATTGTCCTAAGCAAGGAAAATTGTTGCCATAGTCTCTACAAGAATACAGAAGATGAACGCCATTGCAATGCTAGCATGCCAATTGCAAAAAGCAAAAACTTGGAGTTACTCTTATCCCAGCCGCTTCGCAGCTGCAAACTGCCCCAATGCCTGCTGAAGGTCCCAGCTTGAAGAAGCCAACAGAACCACATCGTCTGCAAAAAGCAGAGATGAAATTCTGAGCCCCCGAACTGGAGACCCTACACCCTCAAGATACTGTCAATAAAAATGACTAACAGAATTGGTGACTAAGGGCAACCCTGGCGGAGGCCAACACGCATTGAGAACATGTCCGACTTTGTGCCAAGTAAGCGGACACAGCTCTCACTTTGGTCACACAGGGATTGGATAGCTCGCAGTAGTGGCCCCCGCACCCCATACTCCCGCAGTACCCCCCACAAGAGCTCCCTGTGGGTAAACTCCCATGCCCCCTCCAGGAGCCTTGCAAGGGTAAAGAGCTGGTCCACTGTCCCACGGCCAGGACGGAAACCACATTGTTCCTCCTGAATCCGTGGTTCGACTTCCGGTCAGAGCCTCCTTTCCAGCACCCTGGGGTAGACTTTCATCAGGAGGCTGAGAAATGTGATACCCCGATAATTGGGCCACACTGTCCGGTCCCCCTTTTTAAAAATGGGGACCGCCACCCCAGTCTGCCAATCCACAGACACTGTCCCAGACCTCCACACAACATTGAAGGCGTGAAAAATAGCTCACTCAGCTAATAAATGTATTTGCTTGAGTTTGTCTCACACAATGTGTGAAGCAGAATAAACATACCAGCTTTAAAAAAATAAAAAACAACACTGGAGAGAATCATGCGTTTTAGGTAATAAGAATAACCAAAAAATGTCCACAGAATCCTAGAGTGATTGGACTGGACAATACATCTTAGTGTAACCATGACATCTGAACACAAGATGCAAACCTAATTGCTAACAGTTGGATTTTTTGATCAAGTGCATGGTTTTGAGTGAAAGGAAGACAAAATACGAGCATGAAATCAATAAGTCATGCTTTTAAACTGAAAGCAGTCCTGACTTACATCTCACACAATCAGAAGCAGTTGCCTGTTCTCAACTCAATAAGTATTCTAAAAGCATTACATAAAGCAAGTGCAGACACAACAAAAAGACTTATTAGATATTGATAAAATCTTGACTAAGACGACAAGAGCAAGTGATACAGAATGCAGACAGTCTCCATCTTTTGTCAGACTGTTCGTTATACAATAAGGCTTCTATGAAAAGAGAGACGTACTGCTGAACACCAAAGACCGATTCTGATACCCAAATCTGTTTAAGCTGATCCAATCCTGCCTGGCTTTCACTGCGGATGAGTGAAATATGATGAAGTCATTCAACACAGCCTGTTTCTCTGCTGGATCTCTCTAAAGTCCAACAAGAAAATTATCTTGCTCATCCAGAACTGTAATCCATCTATTCCCCGCACAATGCTCCCCTTGGACTCGTCTGAGTGAAACACCTTAAACTTGATCAATCAATCTTTATTTGTATAGCACCAAATAAAAAATAAAAAAATGTTATCTCAAGATACCTTTACAAACATAGCAAGACTAAACCATACTCTATGTTAAATTATTAACAAAGACCGAACATCAAGACAGGATAAGATCCAGTCCCCTCTTACTGACAGGACTGATCTCATCTGAATCCAGCAAGAGCATTACACCTCGCAGTATTTAGCTTGTTACAATGTTACAATGTCATTTAGCAGAGCTTTTATCCAAAGTGAGGTACATACGAGAACAAGAGCAACGCAAGCAAAGATCTAGACAAGAGGAAACAAGATCAGTAAGAGTAACAAAGGGCTTCAAGTCAATTTGGGTGCAGGTACTGCCAAGCAGTGTAAAGGCAATGCACAAAAATAACGATTTTTTTTATTTTTTATTTTTTTTTATATGTATATAAAATAAGGAACATCTACAATGAAGCAACCAAACCATTAAAGACCTTCCATTATCATCATCATCAACAATTAACATCACCTCAATAATGACCAGAGTACCAAGTGCTGGGTCACTCAAGAGCTGAACACAGATTCCCAGAGTAGAGCAGGACAGTGTGAGTCAACTGTAGCTGGACAACATGGTCTGCCACTGGGGACAACAGTGGAGAACAGTCTAGCTAAGTGCATAGTGCTTCCTAAAGAGCTGGGTCTTTAGCTGTCTTTTGAAAGTAGAGAGGGACTCTGCAGATCGAATGGAGTTGACCAATTCATTCCACCATTTAGGGGCAACAGAAGAGAAGAGTCCAGCTAGTGATTTTGAGGCCTTATGTGCTGAGAGCACTAGGCGCTCTTCAGAGGCTGAGGGTAGCGGGCGAGAAGGGCAGTAGACCTGGATGAGGGGTTCCAGGTAAACTGGAGCGGTTTTGGTTACTGCTTTGTAAGTCATGATTAGAGTTTTATATCTGATGCAAGCTGCAACTGGAAGCCAGTGTAGCGAAATGAGCAGGGGAGTGACATGAGCTGTCTTAGGCTGGTTGAAGACCAGACGTGCTGCTGTATTCTGGATCATTTGCAGAGGTTTAACTGTGAATGCAGGGAGGCCTGCCAGTAGAGAGTTGCAGTAGTCAATGCGTGACATTACAAGAGCCTGAACCAGGAGCTATGTTGCGTGTTCTGTCAGGTAGGGTCTGATCCTCTTGATGTTATAGAGGGAAAAACGGCAGGATATTGATCTGTGGGTCCACAGTGGGACTGGCTGGAATGATAATAAGCTCAGTCTTGGACAGGTTGAGCTGTAGGTGACGTTCCCTCATCCATTTAGAAATGTCAGCAATGAAGGATGAGATCCGAGCTGAGACGGTTGTGTCCTCAGGTGGAAAAGACAGGAACAGCTGTGTATCATCTGCATAGCAGTGATAGGAAAAGCCATGGGAGCGGATCACTGCACCAAGTGGTGTGGTGTATATTGAGAACAGGAGGGGACCAAGTACTGATCCTTGAGGTACCCCTGTTGATAAGCCATGCATATTGGACACTTCTCCTCTTCATGATACTCTAAAAGATCTCCCTGTGAGGTTGGACTTGAACCACTGGAGGGCAGACCCTGAGATATCATGTGAGGAGAGGGTAGAGAGGAGGATTTGGTGGTTTACTGTTTCAAAAGCAGCAGACAGATCCAGCAGCCAGAGTACTAAGGACTGACCCGCTGCTTTAGCCACACGCAACGATTATGTTACCAACAAAAGTGATGTTTCAGTAGAGTGGCCCCGCCTAAAACCAGACTGAAAATGATCAAGTAGATCATGGTTCTGTAAGTATTCTGAGAGCTGGTTGAAGACTGTGCACTCCAGTATTTTTGAAAGGAATGGAAAAAGTGAGACCGGCCTGTAAGTTTCAACCTGGGCTGGGTTGAGAGTTGGTTTTTTCGAGCAATGGTCTGACCCTCGCTTGCTTGAATGTAGTAGGGAAAACACCAGTGGCCAGAGAGGAGTTAATGATGTTTGTTACAGCCGGGCTGATTGTGGGCTCAATCGCCTGCAGGAGATGTGAGGGTAACGGATCAAGCGGACAGGTTGTGGGCTTAGAGGCAAGCAGAAGCCTGGTGACTTCGCTCTCATTCAGTGTAGAGAATGAGCTGAGTGAGGAATCACTAGCTGGTGGCCGAGAGCTGAGTTGGTCAGGCTCAGAGAATTTATTACTGATGGTAGCAACCTTGTCAGTAAAGTACGAGGCAAACATGTCCGGGGTCAACATAGTGGAGGGTTGTGAGTTTAAGGGAGAACGAAGAGAAGTAAAAGCAGAGAAGAGTTTGCGTGCATCTGTGGCAGCACAGATCTTTGCATGATAAAACGCCTTCTTAGCAGATTTTAAAGCAGCGGTGAACGAGAAGAGTTTTTGCTGATAGTCTGTCAAGTCAGTGGGTTGTTTGGATTTGCGCCACTTTCTCTCAGCCGCTCTTAGCCCTGCCCTTTGCTCTCTGATCACCTCAGTGAGCCAGGGACAGGGTGGAGTGTTTCGGGCAGGCTTGGACACCAGTGGGCAGAGTTTGTCCAGAGAGGAGGTCAGTAAGGAACAGAATGTGTCTGTAGCTTCATTAGTGGAAAGTGTGAAGGACTCGTTACATGAAGCCATAGCCGCTGAGACCTCATCAGACAGCTTAGTTGGGTCAAGTGACCAAATGTTTCTGCGGTATGATATGAACTGAGCAGTGGATTGTTGAGATTCTGGTAATCCAAGCGAAAACTGAATAAAGTAATGGTCAGAGGAGTCACACTCAGATAAGCTGTGGAGCAGTTCCGTATCAGTATCAGATCCAGTGTATTGCCAGCTTTGTGTGTTGGAGGCGTTGCAATCTGTTTTAAGCCAAAGGAGGAGAATAGAGAGATAAAATCAGTTGCCTGTGCTTTATCCATGTGGATGTTCATTTCTCCCATAACTACCAGTGGTGCGCCATCATCAGGTATGTCTGATAGTAACATGTCCAGTTCCACAATGAAGCTGTCCAAGTGTCCCCCTGGTGGGCGGTACACAACAACCATGTAGGCCTTTATAGGTGCAGTGACCTTTATTGCATGGTACTCAAAGGATGTGTTATTGCTCATTGGTTTAAGCTGGTTGAAGTTCCAGTCATCAGGTAGGATAATGCCTGTACCACCTCCTCGTCCCGTAGAGCGAGGTGAATGAGAGAAGATTGCATCGACTGAAAGGGCAGTTGGTGTTACAGTGTTTTCTGGGCGGATCCAAGTTTCTGTCAGGGCTAGGACCTGAATGTCGGACAGTTTAGTCAGAGAGTTAATGAATTCGGCTTTGTTAACTGCAGACTGGCAGTTCCAGAGGCCAACTGTGACGTAAGGTTGCAGAAAAGGAAGCAAACTGTAGAGAGGACAGATTTTGAGAGTTGCATTTTCTGCCATTGCAGCGTTTTTTTTCTGCTCTGATTTAGGACTTTGATATGTTCATAGCACATGATGCGTTTTTAAAGGTGACACTGCTGGTGAGACAGTGGCCTTGCTCAGTGGACTCGCACAGGTAGACTCGCAGATCAGAGCTTGTTCTGCTGGCAAATTCGCATCAAGCTCTCTTAAAGCCAAGATTTCAGTGAAACTCCGCCCCAGTTGTTATCACTGTAGCAATCTATAGAGGGTGCCACACGCGTCAGCTGCCTCTCCTATTGTTGTTGTAACAAGAGTGAAACTAGCGTGCTCAGCCTAATCATCACCTGACAATAACTAGCTTCCAAAAACAACTTCAAGCAGTTTCGCTTACCAAATAACTTCTTCCTTCCTATCCCAAAGATCAGAGCTTGTTCTGCTGGCAAATTCGCTTGTGACAGCGGCAAGGAAAAACTTCCTTGTAGCAGAAAGTAACCTTGAGCAGATCCAGACTCATGTTAGACAGCCATCTGCCTCGACCGAGCTGTCTCTGCCAAAATTTATGCCCTTCTTAATGTTTAGTTTTTGGTGCTAATGTTAGCTGTGGCTACTGCTACCTGTCATTTTCTTTATACATCTTTGTTGCAGTGTCATCTTCCTTCTAACAGGCAGAAACCTTGAGCAGAACCAGACTCATGTAAGACAGCCATCTGCCATTGATCCAAACCAATCCTCCCAAACAGCCCAGTCGTCAGCCGGCCCAATGTTAATTCCTGCGGTTCATTTGCATATGGTAATGAAGAAGATGGTTCACAGTAAAAGACAAGCAAAGGGCTTGTTGTGTGTCAGTTTTGCCTTCTCCCTCAGTGCTGAAACTGCTCTCTTTTGTGTGCTGTAATACAAGTGGATGTCCCTCGGGAGGAGAGCCAACCGATGACACATGCAATCTCAAAAGATTAATGCAATTGTGTAAGCGTGTGTGTTCGTAGTGTATGTACTGTTTGTATCTGCACACAAGATAATGCTGTGAGAGACAAAAGAGGGATGTTTCCTCAGAGAGGCATTTTGTTTTCCAAAGATAACATGGAATTTTCAATGAAAACTAAATTGAATTGAATAGTAGACAGCATTAAATTGATTTGGGAGCTGGCTGGTGAGCACAATGCTGGTTTTGTTTTGTAACAACAAGCACAAAGTCTATTCATGTCACTAATTTTACGTCACTATAATGACACATCAGGGCGCAGATTGATTTTTTTCCTCCTGAGAGTCTTCAAATGCCGTCAAAATAAACTCACATTTATCTTTTTCTTACTCTGTCCTTCACTTTAAAAAAAAAAATCTCCAATCTCCACTCCAATCGCCCTCCTCCCAACTGCTAACACCATGATTTGTATTTGCTGTGTTGTCTAGCACTTGATTTGTTTCAAACTTTCACACAAAAACCAAGTTAATGAGATTCCTCCCTCAATACCATCCAAGGGATTTGCTTTCTTTCTTCTTTTCCATCCGTTTTTTCTCCCTATTTCCCTGTTTTTTTTCCTTCTGATTTGACCAACTCATTCCCATATAACATATTTTGTGTGTTTTGTTTTGTCTTGCACTTATATTCTTAAAATATTTTCACACTTTCATTAATTTAATAAAGTAAAGACATGTTTTATCAAATAACACAAATAATTTAACTCGCTTTGGTTCCTCACTGGGTTTCTCTTCTCTCTCTCTGTTCTTATCTTTTTGTCTGTTCATTTTTTTTTGTTGGTTTTATCCATTATTCTGTATCTTTATTTTTCATCCACAGACAACAACTGGTATTGTTTAGACATCCACAACATGGATTTTTTGGAGCTGATAAAGATAATTGAAAATCTAGACTAGAATTTCAAATCATTCTTCTGACCTACAAAACTCTTAATGGTCAGACACCTTCCTATATTTTAAAAAGGCTCATAGTGCTCTATTACCCCTCTAGAACGCTACGCTCCCAGCATGCAGTCCTCCTTGTTGTATCTAAAGTCTCTAAAAGTAGTATGGGAGGTAGAACCTTCAGTTATCTGGCCCCTCTCCTTTGGAATCATCTACCAGTCAGGGTCTTTACTTTTAAGATTAGTTTTAAAACCTTCCTTTTTGATAAAGCTTATAGTTAGAGCTGGCTCAGGCTTTGACCAGCTCTTAGTTATGCTGCTATAGGCTTAGACTGCCTTGGGAACTAGTATTACATCTACTACCTGTCTCATCACTATCATCTCTCTCTCTCTCTCAATTCCAACCCCAACTAATTCCAAGCAGATGTGTGTCTAACATGAATCTGGTGCTGCTCGAGGTTTCTGCCTGTTGAAAGGAAGTTTTTCCTTGTTGCTGTAACTTGCTAAATACTGCTAGGTGCAATGCTCATGGTGGATTAAGATGAGGTAAGATTAAGACCGGCCAGTAAGAGAGGACTGGATCATATCCTGTCTTGATGTTGGGTCTTTGCTAATAATTTAACATAGAGTACGGTCTAGACCTGCTAGGTTTGTGTTTGTAAAAAAACGTCTTGAGATAATGCTTGTAGTGATTTGGTGCTACACAAATAAAGATTGATTGATTGATTGACAGCTGGAGAGAGACAGGAAATGTGGGGAGTAGAGAGTGGGGGAAGACATGACCTCTACAAATGGTAGAGGGAGGGAGTCAAACCTACGACCACTGCGACGAGCACTGTAGCCTCAGTACATGGGTCTCATACTTAGACTGCTAGGCCAATGGCGCCCCGTTATCTATATTTTTATGTTCATTATTACGCATTTTCCTTTTTCTTTACTTTATTGACTTTTGTATGATTTGCATTGTGGGAAAACTTGTAAGAATAACAATTTCAGACATTTTGAAAAAGATGAAAACCACCAAATATAAAATTTTCTTTCTTTCTTTTTTTCCACACTACTTTTTTCATTTTAGTTTGATATTCCTTTTTGTGCTTGTTTTCATCACGATATACTATAACTAACTTTCTCATCCAACATCATGCTTTGAATGTTTTCTTTTCTTTTACTCATATTTCTAAAAAAAATACAGCAATTTTCAAAAGTTAATGAATTACATAAAGAGGCCAAAAACTTCCTGCAGGTATAAATGAGTCCAAAATGGACTGAGTAGCAGAAGGCATTTAGCCCTTTTTCTAAAGTACCATATGCCCGAATATGGGGCAGTAAATCAACCTCACTGCACTCATTCAAACAACGTTTTATCCTGACCCTGGCATTCAGAGAGTTAATGAAAGCCATCCCTCTATTAAAGACAGAACATTATTCCTGTCTCTCCAGAGGCCATGCTGCCTCTCTGCCTCGATGAAAAGATGCTACCTTGGCAGACGACTACGCGAGCTTCTTTTTTAGACTCTGCTGCCGTCACTCGATTATGTGCTGCCTATTCAGTGGAGGTCTTTGTAAAGCTTCAGCCATAATGCAGCACATTCGTCCTGCTCTGCTTTGAAGGGAATGCAGTCATTTCTGTGTTTTTTTTTATAGTCCATCATGGTGGATTCAGGTGGCTGTCCCTTATATTACGATAAAGCGATGTTGACTCCTGTCCTCCTCTTTCAAGGGCACGTTGTCGCCCATCGTTGGTGAGTTTCAGCAAACACGTCTCCCCTGGGAAACATTTTTCTCAAAGTGGCTGTGCTCAACGTTGGAAATTCATAAGTAGAGATGCTGAGAGACATGAAACGCTACACAAACATGACAGCATAGAAAAAAAGCTCCCCGCTTAGAGTCAACATTTATTGAAAGAGTCAGCTGTTGTGTTACGTGATCAGTTTTTATTGATACTCTTCTGTGTTTGCTTGAAGATAAAGACTATGTAAACCATCCCTACAGACAAACTGGATTGTCCCTGGTTAATGTGTGGACATGCAATATTTGATCTAACTACTAGTTAAACCTTTTGTTGAGTAAATTAAGCATATAATGAGTGTTGTAACCAAGACTACCTAAACCAAGACCAAGCCCTGACAAAGATAAGTGTATCGTGACAGACAAGACCAAGAACTTACTGGGAATATGTCCAGACCAGACCTCAGAGCACTGGCAATAAAATGTGGATCATGCAAACGAAGGATGCTTCTCAAATCGATTCAAAAGTCAATCCATCTTCATTTGTATAGCGCCAAATCACAACCAACGTTATCTCAAGATGCTTTTACAAACATAGCAGGTTAGACAGTACTCTATGTTAAATTATCAAGACAGGATATGATCCCGTCCCCTCTTACTGACTTGCTCTTATCTCATTTTAATCCACCATGAGCATTGCACCTCACAGTATTTAGCTTAATTTCATTATCATGTGTAGATTCATCAGTAGCAGGGTGGATGTATAAGTGAACCACAGCAAATCCATCCATCCTTCCATTTATCTGGGTTTAGCCTGGATTGTGTTGCAGTCTGCCAAGCAAAGTTTCCTAGGTCCTCCTGGCTGTTCTGTAGTGTTACCTGGCCTGATGGGATGCATGATCCTTCCTGTATGTCTGGGTCTATCTGGGGTTTCTAAGTTGGACATTTTGGCACTTGCCTAAGCCATATCATTCTGTCGGTCACAACCCAAAGCTAATGACTATGGCTGAGGGACACAACATGGATTCAGAATAAGAATCAGAAATACTTTATTTATCCCGGGGCGGGAAATTCGGTCATTACAGAGCTATTATAAACAGTATGTAAGAAGTCAAAATATTAATAGAAGATGGAATAAAATCAGATATAAATAAGAATAAAATAAAATAAAATTAGGATCAAATAAAACAGAATAAAATAAAATAATAAAGTATACAGAAGCACAGAATAGTTAGAATTAGCTATGTTCTAAAGCACTGGGAATTAAGGTATTATATACAAAGATGTTAAAGTGGATGTTAAAACGCAAGACTTCTACTTTTGCCAGACGTCGGAGCACAACGCATCAGTAAGCACAGAGCAGATTGAGCAGGACAGGAAGTCAGGCACCAAAACAAAATGAAACATCTGGTTAATTTTCAGAATAAAACACTCTGTGTTATCACCAGATCGTATTTCACTTAACTACAACAACAAACCGTCATGATGAGCAGAGCCAGGCCTGGAGTCAACAGGTCAGAGGTTTTCAGAGGACCAGAAAGACAACATGGATATCAATTAATGCAGTAACCTTGGTCACATGACTCCAGCTGTCTGACTGTCCTGCTTCGTGCTGCATTTTGAAATCGTGAAAACTGATCAATTTTGATGACGGATGCTTCAAGTCTTGAAGCTGACATCACGATATGTCCCAGTCTTGTCTGGTATTGAAACTAAATCCCAAATTCACTTTGTCTGACAGTGAGGCTGTTGCCTGAAAAGTCATAGAGGATATAATACAGATAGAAGAAGACATGAATAGGCGGTGTATTATGACAGAAAAGATGGAAGAAGTTAGCCAACAACTTATTTGAAATGTATTCAGGCAAGGAAGGTCAGCAACAAGAAATTCATTCTTTTCAAAGTATTTCTTCTCAGTGTTATTAATCGCTACTTGTACTCAACACTCTGACTAAAACCCCAGATGCCAAGCAACAGTATAAAAATAGAGAAATTGCATCACATGAAGTTGCAGGAATGGGCAATTCAAACATGGTTTCCATGGTAAAAAGCAGTACTAATCTGTGTAGTTTGACATTGACTGACAGCTGCACAAGCCCAGTATGTGACTAAGTAGTATCTAAAAAGCCATATTTTCTGCCTCAGTATGACGTTCTAGTAAAGGAAATTGATCTGTGATTACATGCTGCCATTGTTTTCTGCCATCAAGGAAACAATTAATGAGACAAGCACACACAAAAGACCCTTGGGTACTTGTTTGTTTCTGTGTATTTGTGGTTCTATCAGTAAAGTGCTCCATGCTTCCACCTACAAACATTTAGACTCTCAGTGAGACTCTTCCGCCTCACACTGAGCACTCAGATGGAACATCAGCCCCCGACTGATGGGCACGGAGCAGATCAGATGCTGAGGAAGGTTAACAACCAAAACAGAAGTTCCCGTAATGTATGAATATTTACTTTCACTGCAGAAAATTGATTTATGCCGATATAACAGATCATGAAAATTGTGTTTAAAAGACATAATTTGTTATTTCGCCAATTGGCTTGATTGTTGAAAAAATTATCAAAAGTTTTACTTGGCATTAAAGCAATATGAGTCCTTTCTAGTGAGGTTAACTGAGATTTAAAAAAAAAAAACTACATTTGGGGGGGTAAAAATGCATTTGGACAAAAAAAATGTATTTGAAAAAAAAAAAAAGGAATCTAGAATATTACAACAAAGTTCAAAGAACATTACATTTGTAAAATTCCCAATCCTCATATGGATGGTTTGGGTTCCCTTTTCTAACCTGTAAATAGACATCAGTATTTTTTTCCGTCTCTTTCATAACTTGTAAAATAAACTCCAAACTGGAGCTTCCAAATATTCTGAATTTGTTTTTCCAAGATAACTAGATCAGTTTGGTTGTTTTGCTTTCATACAGTAAGCAACTGTAAAACATATAATTCTTTGTCAACAACAAAGAGGCATTCAGAATTGCAAAATAACAAATAGCAACTTACTTAAAGGCCAGTCGTCTGATTCTCTGTCAAACAAACAGTCGATTAATGGACTCATTGTTTCTGCCATACTCAATGTTTTCACAACTGGTGAGCGTTAAAAACCTTCCTCATTGTTCTTATAAGAAAAAACATTGTGGTTCATTATGTATTCATCTGGGACTCTGAATGATATGACCTTTGGTATAGTGTTGCCAATTAAAGTGTTGTTGATTTCCCTGAGATTGACCTTACGCACCTCTGTTGTGTTATACACGTCTCTAATTACACAAATAATGCCAGAAGATCCTATGTATGCAGATTTTTAGTATAGTCATGAGTCATTATGGGAGCAGACACACAAACACAACACACTGATTACAACTGAGCCGACATTACGAGCATAAGCCTGAAAGGTGAACTCTTTTTAATAGTATTTTGCACTCTCCAGGCTTAATTACCGGTGCATAATGCTGCCTATTTGTATGCATCAATTTTTGTTAATTAGCATTAATCAAACACTATGAGGGGCGATTATGTGGAGTCAACAGAGCGTGGTGTTGTTTATCTCAGGACTGAGATAACGGAGGGGCATTTTTGTGGAAAAAGTGAAAAGTCACAGAAGAATCAGTGATGGGAACGAGTCAAAATAAGCGGGGACAGTTGAGCTGGCTTTGCAGGTAGAGGTGGGCGATATTGAAAATGAGGTTATCATGATAATTTTTTTCACATCAGTCGATATAGATAATTATAAGGATAAAAACCGAATCATTGTTTCATTTAAATGTAAAGGCAGATTTTTGCTCCTGAGTGAAAAGTTGAAGAAACCAGACGGTTTGTTAGCTTGTATCTGGATTTAGTTCTCTGATAAGCTTCTTGAATCCCTCATTTTTGACAGTGCTAACAGGAAGCAGGTCTTTAGTGTACAATGGGATTTTTGTGAAGTTTTAGTTTGTAGATTCTTATTTTTCTCAGGTTGAGATCGTTTGTATAATCTGATTTATTTACCAACATCCTGATAGTGTATTTAATTAAGTGTATTAGGTTAGGAGTCAGCACAGTGTTAGACTAACAACTCTGCTTTGAGCTGGTAGGTTTTGTGTTTTCTCATTTCAAGGATTCAAGGTTTTTTATTGACATACCAACACAAGCTGACACATGATATGCAACAGCTTGTGACGAAAAATATAAAGAAATTTCAAATCTCAGGTCCCGTATGAAGCCACTTGTTACAGCTGTGTTCCTCCGCTCCAAATGTCTTGAAGACTGCCTACCTATTACCCTGCAACATGATTGGCTGTTCAATGTCGTCTTCTTCTGCTGTCTAGTGTTGGGGGGCAACTAGCGTTTAAGACACATTAGCGCCCCCTCCCTTTCCAGTTGTTGAGGGGTGTAATTACAGGTTTAAATAAATATATATCGAAAAATTATATCATGATAATTATCGTTATCGAATTATCGCCCAGTTGTATTTGAAGGACCTCGAAAAAGCTGATCTAAAAAAAATAAAAACACTCTTCTGTTGTTCCCCAGTGCTCATGTTTATTCATTTTGGCATCATGGCCAAGAGGTCAGCAGAGATGTGTAAACACAAACTCCCCAATTCCCATAATGCTATGCGGGCAAATAGATACAATCATAATACAAGGAGGCAGGGCAGGCAAGTCTGAGCCCTCAGAGGCCTCGTGATCTAATGGCTCGTTTGCTTGAATTAGCATGAAATCATATCATCTGAGTTTTTGAGGTGCCTTTGAAACGCTTTGTTTGCATTGCTGGAACGCTTTGTTTGGATGCATTGTTTAAACACTCACAGGACCTTTGGCTGACCTCGAACATTTAGTTTAACAACTGCTGATGTGACCTTTGAGCTTTTAGTGGACCAGGGCAGATCTGAGGCGGCTTCACCTGGCTAACCCCCCGTCCCCATCCCCCACCCGCTGGACCCCCTGGACTCCCCAATAGCACAGATGTAGCACAATGGTTATTTTGGACAAATGTCACCCTACCTCCCCTCAACCCCCACCCACCCCTGAGTTCAGAGTGAGGTACCCTTATCCCTCTGATTCACTTCCTGAACCCCCTTAGCATTAAACATCTCACACCTTTATGCATGTTTAGCTTCACACTCGCTAAGTACAGCACGTTTCAATTAGCACACATGCAGATCAAAGTGTACATGCATGCATTAATCCACACGTCTTGCTAATTACACATATGAACCACACTTCACACACACACACACACACACACACACGCACACGCACACACACACACACAATCTTGTTGGACCATCCTTCAAATGTCATATGTGAAGTGCCCGCGTCCCAGGGACAATGAGGGGTATAGGGTTTCCTGGCAAGACTTAGCAGCACCCAAACTTAGAACTGACTCCCTAAGGATGTTGGTATGTGTGTGTCTGTGTGTGTGTGTCTGTCTGTCTGTCTGTTGATAGGTGGGAGAGACACACCAAATAGTAAAATTAGCTTCTTGCAAGTAGTCTCTTGACAGTATGTTCAAGTGACATCCTTCATGTCTTTTAGAGGTTGTATGTGGTTTGCAGTGACGTATTTTTGAGGCTCCTTTTAGTTCAGCTGTCAGGAATTCCACTGAAGACCAAATTTACACAGTCTGTGCTTTATATTTTGGTAACAGTGATTACTCTCCTTTCTTTTTGTCAGTACTTCAATGTTTCTTTAGCAGTCTTGAGTTCGCCAAAATCAACCTTAAAGCTCCTGTGAGGAACTTTTAGTTTGTGTTGATTTTGGCGCCCCCTTGGGGACAAAGTGTTTGCAGATTTTGTGCCATAAGTGTATAGTAATCTCATCCTGCCTCCTTCTAACAGTCAAATGTTTCACTTAAAAAAAATTGACTATATGACAAAGTTCTGTATCAGCAGCATGCAGGTTATCACCTGGTTTGACACCTATAAACTCACCAGAGGTTTCCAACTAGAGCTGGGCGATATTGAAAAAGGTGTTATCACGATAAAAATTTTCATATCAGTCGATAATATCGTATATCATAAAGATAATTATCAAACATTATTCCATTTACATTTAAGGCACATTTTTAAAAGTTTAAGAAGCTTGTAACTGGGATTTAGTACTCTGATAAGCTTCTTGAATCACTCATTTGGGTAAGATGATATATTTTGTGAAGTTTTAGTTTGTAGATTCTTATTTTTCTCAGGTTGAGGTAATTTACATAATTTGATTTAAATTCACAACAAAGATATATCACATACTGTGTATCAGTTTATAATTGTTGTGAGCAGTGCACTCCCTTTTAAGGTTAGTATGGATTACGGGTGTTTAAATATATCACATTTTTATTGAATATTTTTTATATTTATATTGAGAAAAATTATATCATGATAATTAAAGTTATTGAATTATCGCCCAGCCCTATTTCAGACATAGAAGATAACTAAGTAGGAACAGTCACTCCTCTTGTTGAATGTCTTTTTTACATCATAAAAAGACATCAATCATAATTTCAGTCTGTTTTAAAACAGGCCAAAATATCCCCATAGGAGCTTTAACTCTATAACAAGAAATTATATTTTATTAGGGATGCATGGTATCAGCAAAATTAATTATCACCCCATAATTGGAATGGAATACTCCACTATACAATTTAAGCCACTAAAAACAAACAATAAAAAATGATCTTATTTACTTTTTGACAAGTCTACACATTCGGACTCAGATGGTGGTGTTTTGCAATCTGCCATTACATACTGAGAAAAGCGTAGCTTCAACAAGCTGACAATTATACTCATCATGCTCAACCAAATACTCATAGAGTAGGTGTCCAAACACATCATATTCATATTTTGTACTTTTGAACTCTGTTGATGTAATAACTGTATTTATATTAATTGTTAATTTTGTATTTCTTATGTTATTTTATTTTTAGTATCAACTATTGTCTTTATATGTGTCAATTTAGTATTTTTTATTTCATTTTTGATATTAGAACACTATTTGAGTGGAGGCTTCAAATAAGCTCTCTGAGTTTTCTGCCTCTTCCTGCACAGTATATTATTTAACTTTGCTCTTTTTTTGTGTGTATTTTCTTTTAATTGTGCAAATAAATAAACATAAACATAAACAAGAGAGTAAAAATGGTATCACCAGTGTGTTTGTCACTCAATATTTCAGAGGAGGATAACATAATTACAATTTGCAAAACATTTGCCACAAGTACCCCTAGAGGAGGACAAAGTCGTCAAGTTTTAACATGACAAATCTTGATATCCCTGACAAGATGTCATTGCAACAAAGAGGGACACAGAAATGTGAATCAGCAGACGCACGGCTAACGTTAGCACCAAAAACAGAAATACAGCAGGTGTCAATTGAATAG
The DNA here is from genome assembly GCF_009762535.1 of Notolabrus celidotus. Taxonomy (NCBI): domain Eukaryota; kingdom Metazoa; phylum Chordata; class Actinopteri; order Labriformes; family Labridae; genus Notolabrus; species Notolabrus celidotus. Next base: position 18,825,062 of record NC_048292.1, read on the forward strand.
GCATTTCAGAAGAGCAGAAATTTAAGCAGAGCCAACTCGGTTGAGGCAGATGGCTGTCTAACATGAGTCTGGTTCTGTTGGAGGTTTCTGCCCGTTAAACTGAATGGGTTTGATGGCCCAGTGGATGAATAAAGAAGTTAGAACTTTCTGTCTTTTGTGTTAAAAATAGAGTTAGAGGGGCGCTGGTGGCCTAGCGGTCTAAGCGTCCCACGCATAGAGGCTATAGTCCTTGTTGCAGTGGTCGCCGGTTCGACTCCCAGCCGGTCGACCATTTACTGCATGTCTTCCCCCAATCTCTACTCCCAACATTTCCTGTCTCTCTTCAGCTGTCCTATCCAATAAAGGTGAAAAAAAGCCCAAAAATAAATCTTTAAAAGAAAAAATAGAGTTAGAACTGTTGGGTACAAAATACGAAGGCATCTTCGCTAACCTGCAAGCCTTTCTTACCCTCAAGTGGAAACACGCAACACATTTTCAAATACACAGAAAACACAACTCAACATTGTGCTGTGTATAAAGGACAGACACACATTTTCAGAAATAATTTGACCCTCTTCCAGGCACAAAGTAATGCAACTTCACATATGAAATCCAAAAGACCAGTAAGAATGGGGGCAAAAAAAGTCACCAAATGCAGCACAAAAAAATAAAAGCTTATCCTACCTTCTGGACCAGATTCAATTTGTAGATCCAATCCCCTTCTTTTTGTTCAGTCAAGCACCGCTCCAAACTTCTGTGTCACCCTCTGAAGTCTCATGTTTCGCCTGTAAGACACCAATTACATCAGCCATCTGAAAGATATCTAAACAATTTCAGCACAAATACACTCTTTCTGTGTTTCAGGTTAAGGCAGAATCAGCTTTAAGTATTTGATTTAACGGGATAAAGGATTTAAGTTGTATGACGTCTGGAGACAAAAACAAGTTTTTCATAAAAATGTCTTACCAGTATTTCAAGGTTACTAAAAATCCAATGCTAAGACTTTAATTTTAGGTTTATTGTGCCCTTGTTGCTCAATACACACAGAGGAAACCTGCTTAACAAATTAATGTACACAGGTGCACCACTGACTGAGAGATCGGCTTCACAGGGTGTTTGTTTTCACCAAAGGTCCACATTTTCAAAACCTATTATCTGAGATGAAAACATTGATTTATGGGATAATAGTAATGGCTGTTTGGGGGAAGCTACGGCAGTATTTTGTAAATGCTCTCTATTAATTTGAATCCGCTGAGGTGGTTATAAAACTGCAGTAATCTTGCCTATCTGCTAGGTTTTCTTTCCTTCTTTTTTGCGCAAAAGAAAATCACTGTAATTTGAAGGCTGACTCGTTTCCTCTCACAAACACTCATTTACTTAATCTTGCGTTGTTCACTTGGTCTTAGTCCCTTCCACCAGAGATGCAAGGAAATGAAGAGATTTGTTTGAAGGGACATGATATGTCCTTTCCTCCGAAGCGTCACGTGAAGCGATTTCGGGGTTGCGTTGCCAGCATCAGCTGATTACCCCTGGATCAGCTGTCAGTCAGCATTACCATCTGTTTGTCCCTGCACACATCTGCACTGTAATAACTCTGATAATATAAACAGTAACAGAGCTTTGTCTCTGTGCTTTACCTGTTTCACAAACACCTGCACATGGAGAGAATTTGCACTCTGTTCATTTTGTATCCTGAAGCGATTTACCAGTAAAATACCTAATTTAGAGCTGGGTGATATTGAAAAAGATGTTATCGCAAAATTTTCTTTCATATCAGTCGATATTAATAATTATCACGATAAAAATCTAATCATTATTTCATTTAAAATTAAAGGCAGATTTTTGCTCCTGAGTGAAAGTTGAAGAAACCAGACGGTTTTTAAGCTTGTGTGTGAGAGAAGTCCAATCAGTGAGTGATATCCGATAAGGGGGCGTGTCTGTCAGCGAAAAGACTTCCGCAAAGGCTGTAAGTCGTGTATCCTCTCTCATCGCTCCTCCAATCAGTCTCCAACGTCCTCTCTCCTCTGTCCTTCGAGCAGCGTTAAGAGCTTTGGGATGCCACTTAATATGGCAGGTCAGTAACTACTTCTGGTTTGGTGGAAGAGAGGAGAGGAAACTGCAGTTAAGAGCTTTAAGATGCAAAATGAATATAAATATCTCAATAATTTGAGATAAAAATTTAATATATTTAAACCTGTAATTACAACCCTCAACCACTGGAAAGGAAGGGGGCAATAATGAAGAAGAAGAAGAAGACAACATTGAACAGTCAATCATGTTGCAGGGTGAGAGGTAGGCGGGCTTAAAGACGTTTGAAGTAATGGAGTAATGTAAACAGCTGAAACGAGCGACACTGAAGGAAATGTAAAACCTACCAGCTTAAAGCAGAGTTGTCAACACACTGTGCTGACTACATGTTAACTATTAACTTAATACACTTAATTAAACACACTTTCAGGGTGTGGGTAAATAAATCTGTCTCAACCTGAGAAAAATAAGAATCTACAAACTAAAACTTCACAAAAATCTGATATTTTACAAAAGACCTGCTTCCCGTTTAACTGTCAAAATGAGGGATTCAAGAAGCTTATCAGAGAACTTAATCCAGATTAGGGATGTTCATTTTAAGTATTTTCCGTGATCAATCTTTGGAAATGTTAACGATCAATTATCGATTAATTGATTAAAAAAAAACATTATTATTCTTATGTAAAAAAAAAGGCCAAATACGTTGTCTTCCCCCTAAATTATATTTTCTACAGCAACAAAATGCATATCACTGACGGGATTGAATACGGGTATATGTTTGACACGCAGAATATCAACGATCAGGCTCATTAAAATATTCTCCGCGGACATAATCTTATAAAGTGAAGGCTGAGACTACTAACAGAAAATTACTTTAGACTCCCAGTGTCCAGTTTTCTGTCTACTCGTTCTTATTGAGAAAAATAAACACGTGTATTTGATCAGGTGTCAGTCGGGAGCGCAACCGGGTCATAATCAGTCCAGCTGCAGAAAAGCTCAGACGGCTCTGATGTTGCTGGTCTGCAAACATAGTGTACCTGAATTTCCCACCTGTCTGTTGCCTTTGTATCCAAAGGTGGGAAATGTCCTGTTTATAGTTGTGAACCTTCGAAACTTGCTTTAAACTAAAAACACCTCCATGATAGCTGAGTGTAATATGAGACCACATGATGTTTGTTCCACGTGACGGAAAATTGAAAACAAAAATGCGTGCTTCGAGTAATTTCTTAACAATCAATTAATCGATAATCGACACGCAATCGATAATCGATTAATTGTGGTCATCCCTAATCCAGATACAAGCTAACAAACCGACTCAACTCAACTTTCACTGAGGAGCAAAAATCTGCCTTCAAATTTAAATAATTGATAATTGATGATTTGATTTTTATCGCGACATTTATGGATATCGATATGATATGAAAGAAAATATTGTGATAACATCTTTTTTCAATATCGCCCAGCTCTATGTCAGAGTTAGAAAAACAAAGGCTCCTCTTTTGGTTCATATACAAATTGACCTAGAAAAAAGATACCTATCTTCCAAATACATAGGATAGATGTCGAGTATAGAGGATGGAGCAACAAATGTATAATCTGGACGATAAATCTAAAAAAATGTATTCATCAGAGCAGTTATCAAATCTATTCCTTGTATCATCTGACATTTTAGAGTATAATAGTAAGTGTTTGTTCCAAAATTGGATGAATAAATAACCATGACGTCAGTATTCTTGGTAAGCCCTGAGTCAGATAACCTTGTGTATGAAATCCTTTTCTTGGATAAATTATGAAGCGTTCTGAAAATAAAGACTGCATGAGCTCTGGAGCACAAATACACACACAGCTTACATACAATGCCAACAACATGACCACATATCAGCATTTATAGAATCCAATACATCCTGTGACTGCTACTACTCAACATCAATTAAATCACAAAGAACTAGGACATGCAGTATCTCTTTATTTTATTTTTCTGAGCTTCTTATGCAATTAAATTATATCATTATGTACCCTGAGGTGAAGTACAAGTACAAGCATTCTTCAAAAATGAAGTATTATGGAGTTCTGTTTCCTATTTAAACCAGCAAGCTTACAAAATATGATTGTAAAACATTATTACAGCCTGCAGCACACATTTTAGAGCACATTGCAGCCCTGCAGGTAAAGTGGCACTCGTGTGTTAAAAGCTACTTTTCAAAGTCATGTGGTATTCCATGAGAAGATGTTAAAAACATATCAGCTTAAATATAGCACACTTCATCATTGCACTCACCTGAGACCCTGTTGCTCTCTCTGCTGATGTGCTCTTATCTATGCCCTGCTACTGCTTTTCTGCACCTAATAAAATATATATATATATATTATCCAAAAACATTCAGGACACTATGCCTTTAACTTTTCAGAATAATATCCTCTGTGAAGCTACTAATGAGAAGCAGCCACTGCCATGATGAGAAAACGGCATAAGACAATAAAATACTGGTTTCATAACTGGTTTCATAAGCATTTAATGTGTTTGCATAACTGAAATCTTCATAACGCTTAAAATGCAGAGAAATATTACTTGATTAATAAACGCCTTACCTGCTGGACCACCTCCTGCATGCCCTTGCTGCTTGCCATCTACTATACTTGAAGCTAACATTAACCTAGCTAGCTTAACATGATTTAAGACTCGTTTAATTATAGGACTGCTCACACTTCTCCTTCACTGACACTATAGTTTAAGTTGAGTGTTTCTGTGGTGGTAAAAATGCTAATGTGATGCTGTTTAGCCAGATGTAAATAAGTAAGGTATAATGTATGGTTCGCAGGTTGTTATGGGAAAAAGAATCTCGACAGTGTTAGACCAAGCAGCAACCTGTTGTGCATGTTTTAGAGCTTAACACTGCTAATTTATAAATCAATGTATTAGTTAATTGTCACTATATGTTTTGTCCTGTTCTATTTTGTGAAACTTCATATCTCAATGGGACTATTCCTGGTAAAATAAAGGTTAAAAAAAAAACAAAAAAAAAAACTCCGGTGTAAAAATAGGAGTCCAATGCGGAAGTGCTAAAAACTGCTAAAAATAAATATTGGTTCTTGGGACAAAAACTTGGTTTATAGGCTTGATATGACAAGCATGCAGGGCATTCATGTCGGTAGTCAAGTGCTTAAATGTAATAGTTACTCAAACGCAAAAGTAACTCTGCTTCTGTACATTTGAGACTTATACCTAAATATTACTAATAATAATAATAATAATAATAATAATAATAATAATAATAATAATAATACATTAAAAATAGTGCATACTGCATGAGAATGTTTTACTTTTGATACAGACAGTGAGCTTGTGTTGTTGTTAAATAAGAGTATACCGCTAATTTTAATTGAGGACATCACTTTTAATGGAATACTTTTAATGTGAAAAATTACTACCTTTATACTTCATTCAGCCTACATGTTTTTCATCTCTAGAGTAGTAACCACTATTTTTTTAGGAATACTGTTTTGTGCAAGTATCTATTGAAATCTTAAAGCTATAAAAAAAACCAGAAGAAAGGTTTACATAGACTGTAATCGTTGTAGCTTAACCATCTTAATGAAAACAATGTACAACTCCCAGTAAGGCTTGTTCTTTTAATAGAGTTTAAGCGCAGGTGTTTACTCATCATAATGTATTAGTGTTCAAAGCTATCATTGCTCTCTCTTATATTCTCCTCAATCCCTCTTTCCAACATCAACTTGGAAGATGGGTGTCTAACATGAGTCTGGTTCTGCTCGAGGTCTCTACCTGTTAAAAGAACGTTCTTCCTCCCCGCTGTAACTAGCTGCGAGATGCAATGCTCATGGTGGATTACGATTAGATAAGATCAAGTCCTGTCAGTAAGAGGGGACTGGATCTTGTTCTGTCTTGATGTTGGGTCTTTGTAAATAATTTAACATAGAGCGTGGTCTAGACCTGCTACATTTGTAAAAGCGTCTTGAGGTAATGTAGTTGATACTCTAGTCAACTTATATTTGGGTACAGGGTTCTCTAGTTAATATATCTACCAACCTGATCAACCACTGGTGCAATCACTTTTATCTTGTAAATCATATAGAAAGTTGTGGTTTCTGAGTAACTCAATGAATCAGATGAATACAAAAGAAGTTCCTGATTAATTTTTAAACCCTTTAACACTTGTTAAAGACATGGCACCATGATATTGATATTAACTCACAGTTGTATGAGTACTAATTTCATTAAGAGTGGCTGCTAAGGCTGCTCTGTTATTTCTTATTCATGATCCATAATTGTAATGATGATTTAATTGCTCTCACATTGTTATTAACTGCATGCTCTGTGCCTTGATTAGAATTCTTCAATCGCCTAACCATAATATTTCAATATTTCATTCATCAGTCCTTTCTTCCGTCCTTTCTTTCATTTTATAAATTGCAACATTTTTAACATTACTTTCTGACTATTTGTGTCTTACTTTTTTTTCTTTTGTAGTTTGATTTATTAATACCCCTTTATGTTATAAAGCTCTTAATGGACAGGCACCTTCGTATCTTAAAGAGCTCGTAGTGCCATATTACCCCTCTAGAACACTACACTCCCAGCATGCAGGCTGCTTGTCGTACCTAAAGTCTCTAAAAGTAGTATGGGAGGTAGAGCCTTCAGTTATCAGGCACCTCTCCTTTGGAATCATCTACCAGTCAGGGTCTTTACTTTTAAGATTAGGTCCGGGAGGAAGACACCCTCTCTACCTTTAAGATTAGGCTTAAAACTTTCCTTTTTGATAAAGCTTATAGTTAGAGCTGGCTCAGGCTTTGACCAGCTCTCAGTTATGTTGCTAAAGGCTTAGACTGCCTTGGGAACTGGCGCACTGACACACTGGGATCCTATCTCACCCCCCTCTCCCCATCACTTACTTTAACTCTCCCTGTCCCACTGAAAGTAATCATAGACCTTTCTGGAGTCCCTGAGCTCCCATGTCTCGTAGGTTCGTCAGAGTCGCTGTCATGGACGTCCTGCTGCCCTGGACGTTCCAGGCTCCAGCTGATACGGACGTGCTGGACTCCAGTGGCAACAGTTACTACTTTTACTATTCGTCTCATCACTATCATTGCTCCCCCTCTCTCTTATTCTCCTCTATCTCTCTTTCCAACCCCAACTCCGTCGAAGCAGATGGCTGTCTAACATGAGTCTGTTTCTGCTTGAGGTTTCTGCCTGTTAAAAGGAAGTTTTTCCTTGCCGCTGTAACTAGCTAAATACTGCAAGGTGCAATGCTCATGGTGGATTAAGATGAGAGAAGATCGAGTCCTGTCAGTAAGAGGGGACTGGATCGTGTCCTGTCTTGATGTTGGGTCTTTGTTAATAATTTAACATTATTAGACCTTTATTTTACCAGGTAAAAATGTTTGAGAACCAGTTCTCATTTAGAAACAACATAGAGTATGGTGTAGACCTGCTATGTTTGTAAAAGCGTCTTGAGATAACATTTAGTGTTGTAACATTAACAGGCAGAAGCCTCGAGCAGAACCAGACTCATGTTAGACAGCCATCTACCTAAATTCTTTCACTATCTTGTACCCTGATACTTCAGATGCCTTGCCAAATAAAGAATATATGATCTTGTCTGCTCTGTATTTATATTTTTTAATCCCAAAAAGCAGGTTTGCATGTGTTCTAAAGCACGGATGCAGTAAGACAGTGTCAGTATACAGTATATTAGCACTTGTGTGCTTTGACAGTTTCTTTGTGGCCTTGGGGAAGCTGTCGCAAGCACTACATACAGATAGCCTACATTTACATCCACATGTGGCTGACCATGTGAGAAGAAAAATGTAAGATGAAGTCGTCAATAAAAGTGCAGTTAATTTTAGCAGCACTGAAGCACAAATCAATGTAAGCACAAGAGCATATTGATCGCAGGGACATGTCTGGATACAATTCTTATCGACAATCGACATGTTACATACCAAACATGATAGGACAACCAAAATAGAAATTGCCTCATTTACTGTATGAGCAGGATCCATGGTTTACTTCTTAAACCAGGCGATCGATATTGTGCCGGGTGTAAATGTGCAGAAATTATGTGTGAATTAAGAGAATAATGATAAGCTCTCCTGGGAATTGGTGGACAACACATGTTGTGGTCTGTGATTGATTGTTCTGCAATGTAAATGGTCTGTGTCTATGTTCAGAACAATAAGAAATGTGTGGAAGACAGCCCACGTGTCAATATATTTGCGTGTGTCAGAGCATGGAGGAGAAAAAATATGTCAGAGTAGGAAAAAGGATTGATTTTCATTCTTCTTCTCCTCCATCTCACTCCTGATCTGTATGAACTTGTATCTCTTTCTTCCTGTTGTCTCTTTCCAACACTTCACTCCAACAAAGTAGTAGAAGAAGAAAAATTGGTCTCAAACAATGAATTGCTGTCCTTTCCATTCCCTGTAGAGAAGAAGAAGAGGAAGAGGTGGGGAGGGGAGGGGGGGGCAGAGGGAGACAAAGCACAGGGCGCAGGGTGCGACAGTGGCTAAAAATAACTCTGTGTGTATGCTTTGTGTGTGTGTAATATGTGTTTGTAATGCAGAGACCAATCAAAGCGAGTTCTTCTTTTCTTACTGCACACACACACACATAAGTCACAAACCCATTTGAGTACCCTTATTAATATCCTTGGTCCTTTTACACAGTCATGTGTGTGCTGATCACACTGACTCGCCCAAGCCATGCTCTCCTCCTCCACGGGGCATTTCACCACACTCTCTGGAACCAGAAGAGACAAGCCCCCATGTTAAGACTGGGGGAGCTGAGGCTTCCAGCTCAGACAGAATTAACCAAGTCTTGCTCTCATTTCGTTCCCCTCTCCACCCCAGAAACAGAACTCATATCCCTGAGAGTCCGAAACCAAAAAAATCACCTTGTATGAACTCATATGCTCCAATAATTTTAGTTTCTGTGTGTGCGTGTGCGTGTGTGTGTGTGTGTGTTTGTGTGTGTGTCTGCTGGGGCCCCTCCGACACAGCAACATGCCACAGCAGATGGTGCAACACACATGCAGCCTCTGTCAACACAAGAAAACAGACATAAGCTCAAGAGGACATAGTGATGGAGGAGGAAGGAAGCGAGGAGGGAATCAGGTGAGAGCCAGGAACAAGTGTCATTTGACATTGAGTCAGAGCGCCACCATGTGGAGCATGTGCACCGCCTCTGGGATCTGCAAGGTAGAAGAGACGTGTCATTGATTTTCCACACAGTCAACAGAATGATTTCCTTTGCCATGCAGGGTAAATACACAGCCTCCCATTGTAATTTCCTCAAAATTCACACATGCATGCACAGTCACACTCTCATAACCAAATCCCTGCAGAGCTCTACCTGGCAACGGCATACAGACAGGATTTTTTTCTCCCTTCTGTTGCACATAAAACAAAATACTTGCCTGCCTAAATACTCTAACTAGCTGTGGGTCTGTTTATCCTGAAAATAACTAAAACTGCTATTCACAAGAGTCATCCTGCGGTGTTCCAAATTCAGAGAGGAATGCTTTTTTTTAATCAGCATAAATTAAATCAGCCACCAAACACAGCCATGTTGCCATTTTTTAACAATAATCCCTGTGTGGGTGGCTAGGCTGGCTAAAGGCTCCTATCGTGTGGCTGTGACGTCCTTGCTTTGATTCCAGATGAAGACCTTTGTCACATGTAATTTGCCTCTGTCTTATGTATCTTAGCAACCAAAAAAATTGCAAGAATTACCAAAAGAATAGTGTACATACCTCATCTCTGAATACAAAAGAATACACAAAGGAATGAATAATTAACAATGTGCAAAACTTTGATTATCAGGGCGGTGTTTGGCGCAACCCTCCCATGATACATTGACGATCAAGGATGAGTTCCTTTGTGTATTTGTCTAAGATGTAGAGTCAAAGAGAGGGAAATCATATGGTGGCTGGGAAGTGCAATGCAAATTTAAAAAAGGATGAAACACTTTGAATGAGAAGGTGTGTCCAAACTTTTGACTGGTGGTGGTGTATATGATATATTTCCACTAGTTTTTATTTTGAAATTCCAAATCAGATATAGCTGTGATTGGCAGGAAAACATTTGAGGTGTTCACTTATTACATCTTTTGATACTTTTGCACTACATCTTAGTCCCTCCCCCATGAATATACCAAAAAGAAGTCTGTTCATTGATTTACACTACCAGGTCAAAAGTTTGGACACACCTTCTCATTCAATGTGTTTTCTTTATTTTAATTATTTTCAACATTGTATATTAATGCTGAAAACATCCAAACTATGAAATAATATGGTTGTGTCATAATATGGATTACAACAGTAGTCAAATAGGGCAATCCATTCTGTACTAACCCTACTTCTGAACAACACAACTGATGGTCTAAAACACATTAAGAAGGCAAGTCATTCTAAAAATGAACTTTTGACATGGCACTTGTTCATTCAAAACCATTCCAGGAGACCACTTCATGAAGCAGACTGAGAGAATACCAAGAGTGTGCAAAGCTGTCATCAAGGAAAAAGAGGGCTACTTTACAGAATCCAAAATATAAAACATATTCTGCTTTGTTTAACACTTTTTTGTTCATTAAATAATTCCAATAGTGTTCTTTCATAGTTTTGATGTCTTCAGTATTAAATGAAAATAACCGAAATAAATAAAAACCATTGAATGAGAAGGTGTGTCCAAACTTTTGACTGGTAGTGTATAAGCCCCCAGCTGTCAACTGTGTATCATCAGCTAAGAAGTTCCAGAACGGTTACCTTACTTTAGCTTTAGAGTTGAAAGGGGAGAAACAGTAAGTCCACCATCAAACACTACTGAATAATTTGGGGAGAGTATGACCTTTTTTGGTATTCTAAACTATAAAGATGCAAAGTTCATTATCTGTCCACCAAATAAGTTGCTTCAGCAGACAGGTTAGCCTATTTCTTGACTCAAAAGAAGTGGAAACTGTTCGCTCTGTCCCAAAACAAAAAAATACACCTCACCACCTGCAATTCAATATTTTTCTTCTAAGCATTGTCATACCAATTTGTCCTACTAATGTATCTTGTCCAGAGAGAGTATCTTGGGGTCCCCCATGATTCCCTCTCAACTAGCCTACTTTGTTAGCTTTCACTCGCTATTGCTAGTGTTAAGCACTGCTCTAGCTGGGAATAGCTAATACCCTTTTTTGTTATTATTATTATTATTATTTACATTTTTTAATTATTATTATTTACATTTTATTATTTTTTGTATTAAAAAAATACCATTGGGGCTGTAGATTCATTTTTGCATAAGAAGACAGATTTTATTTAATATTTCAAAGAGAGCAGATCAGGGTAACCTCAGAGTGTACATACATTTGATATTTCTATAACATTACTTATCTTTTTTTTTTTTGTTTGTTTGTTTTTTTAAACTGAAATTAAGGTCCTGATATCATGTATGAATGTATGTTTCAGGAGATGCCTATGAATTTAAGGGTCAAAATGCCATGATTTTAACATTTTTGCTACATTTAGCCTATAAGTGGGACAGTTATATGTCAAACAAATAATGAGACAATGCTCGCCCAACAAGGCATATTTCTGTTGGTTTGTCTTTTATGTTGTATCTTTTTTAGTCTGTCACCATGCTTTGTTTTAGACTGCACAGCGGGCAACACAGCGTTTCATAGACAGTAAAAACCTTTTAATGATAATAAGTGAAGACATGAAATTGTCCAAAGTTGCTCAAGTCAGATTTAATTTGCATGGTTTTTACTAAAAGCCTTGGGTTGGCATTTACCTACAATGTCCCTTAAACTTCAGGATAGTAGTGTGTTACTGGAGAGTAGAGGGTAGTAGCGTGACGATGACACTCATTGCATAAGCTGGTGTTGATGAAGGAAAGAAGTCTTCACCCTCACCCTCCCTGTAAATTATCTCATCTCTGTCATTAGCCAATCTTGTGGGTCTGCCTCCCTGCCAGACTTGCTGCTAAAATGCTAATGAGGTCTGTGCACTGCAATTACGCACACACACACACACACACACACACACACACACACACACACACACACACACACACACACACACACACACACACAAAAGCAAAAACTCACACCTCTCTTTGTCACTAAAAAAGGGGGCATAAGCAGCAAACCCATACTGCACCTGACCTACACTACCAATCAAAAGCTTGGACACACCATCTCATTCAATGGTTTTTATTTATTTCAATTATTTTCAACGTAGTAGATTAATACTGAAGACATCAAAACTATGAAAGAACACTATTGGAATTATTTAATGAAGAAAAAAGTGTTAAACAAACCATGTTTTATATTTTAGACTCTGTAAAGTAGCCCCCTTTTTCCTTTATGACAGCTTGGCACACTCTCGGTATTCTCTCAGTCTTCTTCATGAGGTGGTCTCTTGAAATGGTTTTGAAAGAGCAAGTGCCATGTCAAAATTTAATTTGTGGATTTACTTCTTAATGTGTTTTAGACCATCAATTGTGTTGTTCAGAAGTAGGGTTAGTACACAATGGCTAGCCCTATGTGACTACTGTTGTAATCCAGATTATGGCAAAAAAACATTATTTCATATATTTGATGTTTTCAGTATTAATCTACAATGTTGAAAATAATGTAAATAAATAAATAAAAACCATTGAATGAGAAGGTGTGTCCAAACTTTTGACTGGTAGTGTATGTTTAGAATATCATGAAAAAAAATGTTCTCAACATGTCAAGCTCAAATTATTTTATTTTAGAGGTGCTAGCGAGTTAGCTTAACCCTCATATGGAGCTATCTGAAGGCTCTCCTTTTGCTAAAGTAAGCTATCATTCTAGGAACTTCCTGGATGATTAATAGATACAGTATTTGACTGCTGGTGGGACAACTTATGTTTAGATTACAGAGAAAAGACGTGTATTCCTTAAAATGTTAAGCTATGTTCAAGTTGTTCAGTCAGTTTTAGAGGTGCTGGTAATACTAGCTAAAGCTAACTGTTTCAGGAACTCATTTTAAACTAAGATTACCAAGTCCTGGCTGTCTCATATCTAACAGACAGACTTTCCCTCCTTCCTCTGAAAAACATGCGATAGATGACGAGCGAGACAAACAGCAGAAATTAAAAATACAGCTCTCCAAGAAGGACAAGTGGGGACAGGCAAAAAGAAAGAAGACAAAGCGAGCAGAGAGAGCATTGAAAAACACTTCCAAGGCTGCTTCATCTGCTGGCACTGAGTGTGATGTCCTTGCTGTGACTAAAAAATGCTCTTAGATGATAAACTAAATGACTGACTTTCAGAGGCAAAGCTGGAAGAGATGAAAGAAGCAACTGCTGGACATAATTGGTGTGAGTCACTTCTCTCTGCACGACACCGAAGACAAAACAACTACTTCTTCAACTGCCTTATGGAGCTGTTGAAGGACACAGTTCTCCATACCACAGGGAGTCAAAAGATATTTGAACAATTCTTAGAAGTTGTTTTAACCTATTTGGATTGTTAGATGGGTGGAGTAGAACAAAACAGTGAGAGCTTCAATGTTTTGCAGCTTCATGTTGAATTGTGCAGTCTGAGCTACAAATTCATCCACCCGTCTTCTTTTTCATTACTTAAAAAGCAGTGGCACACTCAGGCAGTTTGAGGGGCTGGGGCAAAAACTCAGAACAAGGGCTCCTCCTTTGAAACCCCTGGTACTCACAGTTTAGTGCTGATTTAAATTTCCTGATGCAACAGTGGGGCATCCAGAGGGCCATTTTTTTTTTTTTTTTTTACCATTTTAACACTTGAGGGGCATCAAGAGGGCTTCTTTTCCTGTTTTATACGGTTGAGGAACATGGGGAGGGCACTTTTTTAATGTTTGATAAATCTGAGGGGCATCCACAGGGCAGAGGGCACCTTTTTTGTTTTTTATACATCGCAGGGACAACAAGAGGGCACTTTATCACATTTTATACATTGGAGGGGCACCCAGACGGCAATTTTTAACATTTTCAACAATGTAAAGGCATCCAAAAGGCACCTTTTCATGCATTTTCCACGGAGAGGGCACCTGAGAGGGCAATTTGTAATGTTCAATATAGTACATTGGAATCCAAGGGCACATTAGCGCAGTTTCTTTGTGCTAATGTCCCTCTCCGAGTCCGCCACTGTCAGAAGTACTTCAGAAATCCAAGAAAGCCACTTTACTTGTACTATAAGTACTTGTGTACAAAGCAACAAAAAAGGAACTGAGGTTTCACGTTAGAGGTGTAAACAACTTAACAAAATGATCGGATGAACAACCAAAAGTCGAATGGATTCCTGATGGACACAGTAACCACCAGCTCCTTCACAGACCATGGCAGCTCCTTTCTATTCCTGGATAGAGAGCAATTACACTGATGGCCGAATGAGGGAAAAATGGAAGGAAAGAAAGGACTGTTTGTTCTGCCTGGAAATAGGAGAGGGAGTGAGGAAAAAATAGTTTGGGTGGTAGGTTGAGAGAAAGTATTAGCACAGACGGAGCAGAAATGAATTCAAAGAAATTGAATCTTCTGAAGTGTAGGAAGGAAAATGTCAATCCTTCTGCATATTCTGTCCATTGCTTGATGAGTGGGAGGCTCAAATTTGAAAAGAAGGTGCACACTTGTGTCCATGTTCGTTCATTTAAAAACTGACCTTTGCAAATATGGGAAAATAAATTAGTTGTGACATTCAATTAAACTCACGCCTCCAACTCTGACGCTTAGCCACTTTAGATAGACAAACACATGGATGGCTGAAGGGGTTGGCTGTTTATGAACATCTATTTGGCTCAAAGATTCATATCATTTGCATAATTATAAACATCCATCAATCCATCCATCCATCCATCCATCTTCCTCCGCTTATCTGAGTCCAGGTCACGGGGGCAGCAGTCTCAGCAGGGAAGCCCAGACACTCCTCTCCCCGGCCACTTCCACCAGCTCCTCAGGGAGAATACGAAGGCATTCCCAGGCCAGCTGAGAGATATAATCTCTCCAGCATGTCCTGGGTTTTCCCCGTGGCCTCCTCCAGGACAGACATGCCTGAAACACCTCACCAGGGAGACATCCGGGAGGCATCCTTACCAGATGCCCGAACCACCTCATCTGGCTCCTCTTGATGGAGAAGGTTGGTTCCAGGTCCCAAGCTGTGCGTTGAGGTGAGCTTGATTATATTGAGCTGGTATCTCTCACACCAGCTCAAGTTCCCATGTCCCAAAAGCCAGTTACTGTAACCGGGGATCGGACCACCAAGGCCTCAAACTTTGGCTGCTGCCCAATCTACATTGCACCTGACCCCTGTGGCTCCCCCTGCGATTGGTGAGCCCACAGGAGGATGAACCCATGTCACCCATTTGGGATGGGCCTAACCGGGCCCCATGGGTAAAGGCCCGGCCAACAGGCACTCGCCTGTGGGCCCCAACCCCAGGCCTGGATCCAGGGTGGGGTCCTTGGGACAGGGTGAACTTATTCACGTTGTTTTTCTTCATCAGTGGTCTTGGGCTGCACTTTGATTGTCCCCTCACCTAGGACTCGTTTGCCATGGGAGACCCTACCAGGGGCAATAACCCTAGACAACATAACTCCTAAGATCATAGGCGTACTCAAACTCCTTGCAACCCATGGATTATAAACATTCGAAGGCTAACAGTCTGGTGGGATGTAAGAGAGCAGGATTAACCATGGATGATGTATTCTTGCAGAGGTGAGAAAAAAATCTGTAATCTTGTATAAATTATCAAAATAAATTGTAAATTATACCTAAACCTCAAATCATGTATCTGTCAATCATTATCACATTTCCTTAATATGTTTTCTCTTCTATAAACAGCAGCTGTGTCCAGTCAAATTGCAAAATGTTCAATGTGAGGGGTTTATGAGTTGAGGTGAATGACTCAGCTATCTCACATGACACAGCATTCCTGTGCTCGCAATGTGGACCAAACAATGGGCAATATAAACTGTCTGGGCCTAATCTGACCAAATGGAAAAGGAAACACAAAATGTAAACAACTGAAATCCACTCAACATAACTCATGCTACCCTCAAGCCAGAAAAACCTGTTCCTGATTACAACAGGCAGCACACCAAGTCATAAAGTACTTAAGTACTGAAGCCACCCAACTGAAGCACCAAAATACATGATAGACTGAAAACATTTGTAACCACTTTTCATCTAATGGATAGAAACATTTCAAAGTAAGCAAAAGGTCGTCATATTCTCTGTTAATTAGTGGTTTCCCCAAATAAAGGCAGGGTTTCCTTCAGTGACTACGCCAACAGATGACTGTGAAAAAGTCAAATACTGAACAAATCAAAGCAATCACACATGGGAACACGAGGGCAGCATATCTAAACTGACATGAAAGCCTTCCTGTTTTTTGTGCCTTTACCCCAGTTGTTATGTAATCATTTGGGTTAAATTCAGTCTGAAGATCTGCACAGATTATATCACTCATGGCTGTCCATATCTTATGCAGTGTCTGGAATATATTAAGTTAAAGGCCCAGCAAACAGTGTATGAAACCATGTTCAGCAAGAATTATGACTTATAGACTACAAAATTATCCAGTGTGGGTATTGTTTTCAAGACAAGCCAATGGCAATGTCAGCCAGTCAGTTTGACAGTCCACTACTTTGGTACAGACTGAAATGTTTTAACCATTTGAATGGCTTGCCCTAAAATTTTGAGCAGAACCCTAATTTGCCAGGAAAATGTTTATGGTGGCCACTTGATTTTCCTCGAAAAACCACCATGTGGTGCTCTTTTTGTTGGATTTAAGGAAAACATCTTTTACAAGCCCAACAATTTGGTTCCAAATACCCAATGTTTTTGTTCAGTGCTGGCAGTGGAACATCAACCAACCAACCAATCAATCAATCAATCAATCAATCAATCAATCAATCAATCAATCAATCAATCAATCAATCAATCAATCAATCAATCAATCAATCAATCAATCAATCAATCAATCAATCAATCAATCAATCTTTATTTGTATAGCGCCAAATCATAGCAAACGTTATCTCAAGACCCTTTTACAAACATAGCAGGTCTAGACTGTACTCTAGCTTAAATTATTAACAAAGACCCAACACTAAGACAGGATACACCGATCAAGTCCCCTCTTACTGACAGGACTTGATCTTACCTTGCAGTATTTAGCTAGTTACAGCGGCAAGGAAAGACTTCCTTTTTAACAGGCAGAAACCTTGAGCAGAACCAGACTCATGTTAGACAGCCATCTGCCTCGACCGAGTTTGGGTTGCATGTTCCATTCTCAAAATGAGCTACAATTCATAGTGAAGCTGACCTATTTGCAATGGTTGATAGCTTCTGTGCTGGTTCTATGGCTGGTTTCTTAACAGAGGGGTCTAGTTGACTGGTATCCTCTGTGGGTATCAAACTTATCATTGACTAATGGCTAAAATCCACCAGATCTGTGTCCGGTCCATCTTGGCTCTGTTGTGGCAATAATAGACTGTATAAAAAATAGACGTAGTATCCATGACGTCACCTATCTGTTCCTCAGTGCTTTTTGAAAACAATCATTGGTGGGTGCAACACACAAACAACTTCATCAGAGCTAGTGTGAGTTAAAGAGGCGGGCCTTTTCACT
Source organism: Notolabrus celidotus (assembly GCF_009762535.1). NCBI lineage: Eukaryota > Metazoa > Chordata > Actinopteri > Labriformes > Labridae > Notolabrus > Notolabrus celidotus. The sequence continues at coordinate 18,842,692 of NC_048292.1, forward strand.
ATCAGCTACAGGGTGCTACCTGTCAATCACGTCAGCCATGTATCTAATAAGTGCTTACTAGCATGTTCAATTTATCATTATGGGTATGTTAGCATTATGACTTTAGTATTTAACCTAAGGCACATCTGTTAGTTAGTTAGAAGAACACGTACCAAAATGTCAAACTACCCTTCAGTGCCTCAATTTTTGAAGTTGAAATGGATAGACTTTATCATCTTGACAGAGCTAGGTTAGAGCTAACTGTTTGCACCTGTTTCCTATGGAAAACTAAGCTAGCTGTTCACTATCTACATCAACATAAATGGACAGATACAAGAGGTGTGCCAATAATCTTATCCAAAATTAGCAGACAAGCTGTTTTCCTCTGTTTGCAGTCTTTATATTTAGCTGAGCTAATTCCCCCTGACTGTAGCCTGTGTGAGGGTGCTGCTTTAGTACAGCATCACAGAGTTGCTAACATGGCTGTACCCTATAGATAAATAACAAAGAAAGGGAGAAACAAACACAGTCTTACCTTCGTTAATAATGAAGTTTTGCAGATAACAAAAGCCGAACATCTGTCTGCTTGAAGATGTCTCGTTGTCCAAACAAAACAAGTTGTTCTGAAAATCTGCCAGACGGAAAGATATTCACCCACTTAGAGTGTCCTCTTTTTTTCAAACTTTATCAATTTCCCTAACAGTCCTGGCAGAATTAAATGTGCCATTAATGTTAATTAACAATCTCACTTAAGAGCTATTCTCACTTTTAGTCCCTTAATTACTTTACTTGATTAGGTATTCAAAACACTGCTCAACCCCATCAAGCAGGCTAAGAGATGATTTTAGTGCCAGCTCACTCAGTGTACTGGGCAAGGATACAAAAAGAAGGAACTGCAAAATCATGATGTAAATTTATGCTCAAGCACTTAGTGCCACACCTCAAATACACTGTTTATCACCAATTAGGGCTTCTTAGACCTTGTAAACAATCCTCAGCCTTGATTAACCATTAAATGCTACAAAATCTGGTTGCATGTTTAAATTCGGCACTCATTGTGGGCTAGCAGGAGTACTAGTGTAATGTAACTCATACGACCCCACTTCAAAAAAACTGAAATATCCCTTTAAGTCTTTCAAAATAGAATGGGAGGTAGATCCTTCAGTTATCAGTTATCTCTTCTTAGGAATCATCAGGGTCTGGGAGGCAGACACCCTCTCTACTTTTAAGATTAGGCTTAACCTTTATGGTAAAGCTTAATTGGAGCTGGCTCAGGCTTTGACCTGCTCTTAGTTACTGTTGTAGAAATTATAAGTTTTCAGAGACAGAATCTAATACTAAAGAAAAATGTTCCTTTTCCTTTAGAATACAATGAATCACAACTGTGCTCATTTGTTAGTCTAACCATCTTTCAGCATTTCAAGAAGTAACAAGAAATCTTTGACAGAAATATCATGATAATTTTTTGTGATTTTAATATTTCCCCCATTTTAGTGCTAGCATCCCTTGACCAGTGCAGCTGAGGAAAATTCAGAGGCAATTAGAGACAGCACTCATTGAGTCCTGCTGTCTGTATCACTCCAGAGTTGGAGGCAGCTGTGTCATTGTCAGATATTGTTGAGGGGTAACACAGTGTAAACAACAGATGGTGGAGTTTGTACCTGAGCGGCATGTCAACTCCAACTATTTTCACCACCTATATATGAACAGGTTAAGTGTTACATGACAGTAATGTTTAAATACGTACAAAATTAAGGACAGGCAATGACCTAAAAATCACTTCTGCATCTCGGGTGTTTGATATGGATTCATTACTTTATAGTTGGTGTTTTGATTAGAGTTTGTCTTGTGTGACATCTAATAAGGTAGCAATGACAAACTCTTACCAAAAACTGTCACCTCTTTGACTTTATATTATATTGTATGCCCTTTTTCTGAACCACATACCAAACAAATGGGGTGCTTAAATGGCTCATCTATCGAGCTCAAGATTCAGAGTGGTGACAATTCTTCATTGAGTTAGATTAACATATGACATTGTGGTAAATCTCTAAACTATGGCAAAAAACAAACAGCTGTGAAAATAAAAAATTACACCCACATGCATTTTTACTTGGATGAGAAAAAGTCTTAAAAATGTATAATTTGTTTTACAATTGCGTTATGTTCATCAAATCAGTTAATTCTCATGCTATGTTATGTGATTGCTTGACTGCTTTAAGGTACTGCCATGGGGTTGTCTAAAAGTGATGAATCTGACTAGGTCTCCTCTTGCCTTTTATTGCCTGGGTTTTAAACAGGAAGACAAAAAAGGAAGCGTAGGTCAGTTTTTGAAAGTAGTCAACGAGAGGAAACCAATACCCCCATGCTCTTGCTTGCTTACGCCTCAGGACAAGTCCATTAAGACTTCTGTGCAGTTAGAGTTTCAAAGTCTTGTAGAGGATTCAATAAGTGCACAGGCAGGAAGAATGAAGGTAGAAAACTATATAAGCTGTCCAACCCTCTAATCTTTCCATTCACCTTTACTATTTTCAGATTACGTAATTCTATAACAGATCAAGAAAGCTCAATCCCATATTCATTTAGTGCAATGGAGAAATATGGAAGATAGTTATTGAATAAAATTATTTTAAGCATTATCAAACCCTTGCCTCTTACATATGACACCTCTTACATCCTTTCACTGGACACTAGGAGGTTTAAATACTCTGGATTAAAAATCACTCCTCCCCTAGACAATCTCTTAGATGAAGACTTAATCCCTCTTATAGATAATACAAAACTGGATTTGTGTAAATGGTCCAACATGGCCACTATGTACCCTGGAAAAAATTGATGTTCTAAGAATGAACATTCTCCCAAGATTTAATTTCCTTTTTCCAATTACCATGTAATTTTCCCTTGGATTTTTTTAAAATCATTAAACAAAGATAGCTTGAAATTGATTTGGTGTAATACAGAATTTAGAATCAGTTTTGTCACTTCTTGTCTGTGCTGGATGGGGGCATGTTGGGGTATAGATTTTGAGTTTAATCGTAAACTTGACGAAAGCTTGAGCAGCTTTCATCAAAACTAATGATGTGTTTGAATTATCTTGGGGGTTGCCTAAAAGCTCACAGCCTCCTCAAAGAACACTGATCAGTATTCTCTGTCTAACTTCTGATGAAAAACACTTGTTTTGGAGGCACTTGAGCAGATTCCAACCACCAGCAGCCGCTTTGTTCAGACTTTGTTGTGTGGCTGGTTTAAAATGAGGTGTAATAAGCTCGAGTCAATACAGAGCTGTGAGTTTTGGCAGGAGCTAAATAAGACGGAGGGGGATCAATATGATGAGAGAGCCAAGGACGACACAAGCCTGCTCCCCTGCTCCCATCACCTGCTGCTGGACACGCCACCTGTCAGCCATTTGTCACTCAGTGCAAACAGACAGAGGGGCAATCACAGACACACTGTCACACACACACTAGCCTGTCATCGGCAAATTACTTGATTTCACATGTTGTGTGAAGACGTGCACATGCATACAGCTCATGGAAATGTCTCATATCAGAAGCTCCTGTAAAAGCCACATGCCATCAATGAATGCACATACCACCAAGGGGCACTTATAAGCATTCAAACTGTCCAAACAACACAGAACATGTTTCTGAAAAAGTGACATGAGCCTTGAGGACAAAAGCTGTTAAATAGATCATGCTTACACTGTGTCAGTAGTGTCAGGAAGAAAAAAAGGAAAATTGATTTTTGCTAAATTATCTTTGCTGAAGGATGACTCACAGTGTTTCTCCTTCTTATGTTTGAGAATAAATGGGAAAGTAACAGAACAGCGGTATAAGGACAAGACCGACCCTTCATCAATGGAAAATTTTAAACCAGAGAGAGAGAAAAAGGTTAATTTATTCTCTCTTTTGTACTGTGGCTGGTCGTGAGATGGCTTACATCTGTCCAAACTCCCACTTAAAATCTAGATATAAATATATTATTTCTTTCCAGAGACCCTTGAGGTTATTTGTCACCTTGCTGATCTGAATCTGGATCAAACTTGGTCATGAAGGCCCCTAAAGCCCTGATGTACTGTCACCTCAAATAAAATATAAAAGAAAAGAGAGAAACAGAGCATGACGTCCTCGGGACAACATTACAAAACACAGTGTGGTACATAGAAATACACACATATTGATCCTCAGTGTATGTCTTCAGGCATCCTGGCAGTGTTAAAATTATTGTAAAAAGAAAAGAAGCACTGTCAGTTCTCTGATTCTGTAAAAGTAAATGGCTGTCTACCTTTGAGTCTGCTCAAACTTTCTGCCTGTTTTATGGAGGTTTTTCTTTGACAACATTGCTAGCTCATTCATGGATTCATGTTGGCTAACAATAAAGGCTTTTTATATATAATTTCCCCTTTTACATAAATATATTGTTGGATAGTAACACATGGATTAAAGGTGTGCTTTATGATTTAACTTAAAGCTCTTTTGAGGAGTTTTTCACGAGTTACGAAACAGACTCTCCTTGAGCTACAAGAGCCACCAAGACTGTCAGCATTAAGTCTTAATATTTCTATTAAGTTATTTCCAATGCCTGAAACTGCTGCCATGGAGTAATTGTCAGAAGTAGTGGTTACCAACAGGATGCAAAAATAGTCTTTTATTTGGCAAAAAAAAATAGACAGGTGATACATTTGACCACTAAAAAAAGACAGGATAAGATTTTCTGTCAAAAAAGAGTTACTTTTTACAAAATAAAGAACAAAATCAGCAAAATCAACAAAAACTGAAAGCTCCACATAGGACCTTTAACTTACAGTATTGTTACTTTGTTGTTTACTGTTACAAAGAGGGCATTACTGTGTTGAGTAATTTTTAATTTTAAAGAGACATGCTGAGTTTTTATGTTGAAAAACACATCACACTACAAAATACAGCACATTGATTTATCTATCTGGGGTCTTGACCAGCAGGACAACATGACACCACAGGAGGGTTGGTGTCCAAACAGACGAGGAAATCCTTAACAAGTCAAAGTATGTGCACACAACTGTTTATTAATTAGAAATATGACTCTTTCAACAGAGTTTTTTTTTGCCAATTAGCTCATGAATTACTCTTCCTTACTTTCAATAGAGTGACCATCAAAATAACATCACTTAAACAGAAAACATAGACATTTGGAAACAATATCAACTCAAGCAGAGTCTCAACCTTCAAACACACTCAAAAGCAAAAAGAGTTGTACACTCAGGAGAGTGTTGCTAGGCAACACAGTGGTTTTTGAGTTCTTATCATCTATCATTGAGTATGTTGTTGTACTCACCTGTCTAAATGACAGTTTGTGAGTCCTCTGAACTGCAAAGTCATCCTCAACCTGCCTTTAGTTGAGGTTGGAAATCCTTAAAAGCTTCATATTTCCAGACAATTCAGCCTCGTTTTTCCTTCTGACGCCTGTCCGCTTAGACAATCATTCACCCTGCTGAAACTTTTTGAGCTTAAGACACTGAGGAGTCACAGCTCTTTTAGAGATTATGGAAAAACGGCAGAGAGAATCAAGATCCTCACTAAAAGTCTCTCAGTGAACACAGGAGTCAGTGCTATAGGAATGCGCATCAGCATTTTAGCATTTTGCATGTCAACAAACAAAGCATGCAACAGGTTGTGTTTGATTTATTCACTAAGTGTGCTGGCCGAGTGAGCTAATGCTAAAAAAATCAAAATATTTATATTCTTAACGTTTGCACGCACACACTTTCTGTTCAACACACTGCAGGAAACAGTTTAGGATGCTAGTTTAGCATGCTAGCACAAAGAAGCAAACTAAGAGGTCTATAGATATGGATATATAGATATCACTTAGCATAGTATATGTATTAATACACATTCACATATTTATATGTATCTTTAAATTCATGTACCACTACTTAAAATTTAGTCATCATCATCATCATAAACAACAACAACAACAATAATAGTAATAATATAATATAATATAGTTTAATATAATAATAATAAAAGAGTTAAAATTAAAAACATAGGTTAAAAAGTAGATAGGAATAAAATATACAATATCATATATATAAACATATATATATATATATATATATATATATATATATATATATACATATAGTATAATTATTTATATGTATATGTGTTCTTTCATAGTTTGATGTCTTCAGTATTATTCTACAATATTGAAATAATTGAAATAAATAAAAACTATTTCCAAAACCAAGTTCTAGTATGTACAGTCACCCATGACTGCACTTATTGGGACTAAAAAAGAGAAGTGTAAGCATCTTTAAATATTTAAAAGTTCTGACTTATAATAATGGAAAAAAATGCCATAGAAATGTTAATTTAAACACTTTTAATTGGTTTTCTTACTTTGGCTCTACAGTATCAGGATTTGTTTCTGTAAAAGAAAAATGCCAACAGCAAATTGCAGATGTCAGAGTTAAACCAAGGACAGTATGTGGCAGCCATCCACCAATCAGCTGACATGACTTCAAGTCTGCTGCTTCTGACCTGTGAACCTTTTATGAGACACAGTCTGACACTAGAAACCAGCAGTCAGACTACGATGCAGTAAGAGTATCAGTGAAGACTGACAGCCCAGTGTGTGTCTGTGCGTGCATGTGTGGTTGTGAGAACAGATGAGTCACTTGCCATTTGCACTGCACTGACAAATTAACACAGGATTGATCAATGGTGATGACATGCCAGCTGTGTGTATTTGTTTGAGCATTACTACAGTTTTTTGTAATAATTAGTCCTACTTTTAATGTAATCATTGATGGTCAGACAACAAAAACAATTCTGTTCTTTTATTACACCTTTAAGGTCTACTAAACGACAGTTTTTATAAGATCAGTCATATCACACATAAAACTATAAACTTATCGTGGTTGAAATTTTGCACTAATGTAGCTGAAAAATAAAGAAGCTCAAAAATGTAAGAAAACAGTTATTATCAAGATGGAAACGTGTCAAGTCTTGCTTTTACGTTACAAGGTGGCGTTACAAGGTGACGTTATGAGGAGGAGGCGTTACGAGGAGGTGGCATTATGAGGAGGCGTTACGAGGTGGCGGTGTTACGAGGTGGCGGTGTTACAAGGTGGCGGTGTTACGAGGTGGCGGTGTTACGAGGTGGCGACGTTACCAGGAGGCGGCGTTACAAGGCGGCGTCACGAGGCGGCATCACAAGGGGGCGTCACGAGGTGGCGTTAGTCAGGGAAAAATCTCTTATCTCCAGGTGTTCTTGTTTTTTAATTCATGTTTTAAGTCACCCTTAATGCCTGTCAGTGGGCATTACAAAATTTCAGCCAATGCAAATATTAAAAAAAAAAGTTTGTGACTGAATCCTGTAAGTGTTTTGTTACTTTAAAAAAAAAGAAGTTTTTTTTAAATTTCATGAAAAGCTGTAGTTTTGGAGTTTGCTTTTTAGTTTTTGATGTTTCAGCTTAACAGCAATGAAATTAAAACAGGCCAAAGCTCTGCTGAACTTAAATGTACGCCAAAAAGATTATTTACTCTTGAGAGTGCTGTTTGCTTTGAAGTGTGTGTACTGTATGATTGATTCAACTGACTCTTACACTCTGGATATAGCAGGTTTGTCTGTTCCTGTCCTTGACATGGATAAAGGACTGTCACCGCATGCTGAAAATTCCAGCCGTGGACATAGCGTCAGTGCCACTGTTTTCTACCTGCCCATTTCCCTGAAACTGCTGGGTCAACGGCCTTCCACTCACTCTGCCCAGTCTCTTCAGAGACACGAAGCGATATGAGGATATGTCGACGGAAATAGATGTGGCACAAATCTCTCTCAGTTCCTTGCCTTGAACAGTTTTGACTAACGAGCCCGTATAGCAGGGGTTGAAGTCCCAAAGGCTGCACAGGGTGCCATCAGTTCGTCCGTCTCATACCCTATTTTTCCTTTTCATGCTAGTGTGTCCTCGTATAAGTGCTCCTCAGTGTGTGTGGGAGACATGAAATGCTTACCCTGGGCTAGGAACGGCAAGATTTTTTCTATTTGGGTCACAACACCCTAATGAATGGCTTAAGTAGGTCTTGGACCAGCACATTGGTTTATATTAATGATGATCACATGAGCAGGGAGGTGGCGAGTGTAAACCGGAAACAATTTTAGCACAATGAGTCGGTGGGCATGTTACTAATGACATAATCCTAATGACAATGAGTTTTATGACACATGCTACAAGCCACAAGAAACGCCCAAGAGAGACTGAAAATATGCAGAATTATTATTATTATTATTAGTAGTAGTAGTAGTAGTATTAGTAGTAGTATTTTATGAGCAGGAAGGTGGCGAGTGTAAACCGGAAACAATTTAGCACAATGAGTTGGTGGACATGTTGCTAATGACATAATCCTAATGACAAAGAGCTTTATGACACAAGATAAGATAAGATAAGATAAGATAAGATAAGATAAACTTTATTGTCCCCAGGGGGAAATTTGTCGTGGACATAAGTGCAGTGCTGCTCACAAACAATACATTCATTCAACATGCAAACATACAATAACATGCCCACTGTCGAGATAAGAAACCATGTCACTGAGGCATGCCAATGACACAGCAATACCAATAATACAATAAAAAATAAGATACCAATGTGGCAGTAAAAAAGCAATATCATATGAACATTAGTGCAGAGTAAGTGAACCCTCATACTCATACAAGAGCATTATGTTGGTGCAGATTGTTTGTTGAGTAGAGTGATGGAAGTAGGGAGGAAGGAGAGCTTGAAGCGATTACTTTTATATCTGCTCGCTCTGAACCATCTGCCAGAGGGCAATAATTCATAATCTGAATAAAGAACATAAGAAGAGTCCTTCAAGATTTTTTGTGCCTGATTGACAACAGTACTTCCAAAGATAGTTTGAAGGAACTGGTAATTTTTCTTACCAATCACTTTCATGGCACATTTTACACATGCTACAAGCCACAAGAAACGCCCAAGACAGACTGTATGTATCTGAGAGCGCCACCAGGTGGTTCTAACAAGAGGTGTTGCCAAAGATAAGGAGAAAAAAAGACAGATCTTATTGGGAGGACAATGATTCACATGGTTGACCTGGGACTAGTTAGCTTACATTAACACAGCAGCAGGTTATGTGTTTTTCACTGCTAGCTAGCCACCTTAAATGCCCTCATTTACTTTGTAAGCCTTTAGCTGAAATATCTGGTGGAACATGAAGTTAATTTCTCGGGCTTAGCTAATGTTAGCTGGTAATAGGCAGCTAATACTGTGTAACCACAAGCCCAGGGGCGGAGAGCCATGGCCAACAGGCTGGTAGTAGCTTTCTTTGCATTTCAGTGTAGCACTTTTTTTTTTGTTGGTACTTTATATTGTCTTATGGACACACACAATTTTTAAATCATTACAGATTTAGAACTATTTTTTAACAAGGCAGGGCATAAAGAAGTTGAACTATTTCCCTTGATAATTCATAAGTGCATTTTGGGCGTAGCCAAACCCATGAGAGTGTCTTCTCTCATCCTCTTTAAGAATCAGGTGATCCTGCAGGGAGGCACATTGTTGTTTACACAGAAGATTTCAGTCTTCCTACTTAAATAGACAGAGCTCAGGCTGCTGTATTTAAAATCTCTCCTTCAACTGTGCCACTGAAAATGCAGAGCACACACAGGCTAATTATCTCAAGGCATGGATTGGTGTTATATCCTCAGGAACCATCACGCTGCACAGCTGAAACATGTATGTTCAGAGGAGCAAAAGTCATTAGGATCACCAATGTTTTATACAGTTATAATCAATCTTAGAATCATAATAATGCCCATAGGTGCAAATGTGGACACAAGTTAATTTCCTATTTACACAATGTGGGTGTGTGTGGTGAGGTAAAAGGGTAAATAAATGTTAAACCTGTGTGCACAGTAGCCTACTTCATGCAGCCCTTGTAAAAGTCTCACCCAAGTCCAAAAATAGTGTGGCTCATCTGCTTGCTATACCATTTAATACTGTGTTATAACCCGGCTTTCTTACTGATCTTCCGGTTCTGTAAGATGCTTGATTCTGATTTATCAAAACCCCTTGACAACCTCTTGACGACAGTTAATAACTTTAGCTAATCTGAGCAACACCAGAGACAAACTGATCACAGGTCATGTCAAATCAATCCTCGTAAAACCATCAGTTTCCATTCGCATCAAAAAAATGTGGCTAAAACGCTAGTTTTGGTTAGTATGCTGATGCTAGCTAGTGAAACAACATAGATATTTACATTTCGGATCCATAGACTGTATAAAATATGGACGTAGTCTCCGTGACATCAGCCATCTGTTTCTGAAGCACTGTTTTGAGGCCAATCGTCAGTGGGCAGCCATATTGCTGCTGTCGAGTGATTGTGACGTAAAGAGGCGGAGTTTGAGCCTCCTAGCCAACAGCTACAGTGTTCCCGCCTCTTAATTAAGTCAACTGTGCCTCTCATTGGAGGACTCGTAATCGCAATGTCTTCAAAATTGCCGCGTTAGAAAATAATTCACCCCCCCCGTACACAGTGTGCCGAACGAGAAATTAGCTATCCAGACTACACTCATCTTTTGAACCAGGCTGTAAACATGTTTATCATGTATTCCTGCTGTAAAGATTGTCTTTTTTTGAATTAGTGTGTATGTGGTTTTCAGTACTTCCGGAGCCAGCTTTAAGTGGATCCTCGATTAACTGCAGTTTTTAGCACTTCTGCATTGGACTCATATTTTTGCAGGTGAGAGCAACTCTGAGTTATCGATTGCTACAAACAAACTTAGATTATGAGCGATGGTGAGGATAGCAGCAGGGTTAAAAGTTGAAATATTTGCCTCGTTTATTTTTTTTGAAGATGTGTGAACCGCAGAGCTCAGAGAAGAAGGAGAGCTGAATGAGGACAGTTTAAATCCACCACGACAGCTAGACCAGAATCCATGGCCATGGAATCACTGGGAGTAATTTTCTAAAACTGTACACATAAATCAATCTAAATCAATAAAATGATATTCTCTCTCTCTCTCTCTCTCTCTCTCTCTCTCTCTCTCTCTCTCTCTCTCTCTCTCTCTGTCTCGTCCTGTCAGTAAGAGGAGACTGGATTGTAACCTGTCTTGATGTTGGATTGTGTCTTCTTCACTCCTAGCTAGCCAATGTTAGCTTTAACTACATGAAGGCTTGATGGGCTCCAGAATTTTCTGGACTGGCGCATGAGGTAAATTCATAGGGATTAGCTAATCTGCGCTGGTTATAGCCAGTCTGAACGTGTCTAGTGTTTGTGTCTAGTGTTAGTATAATCATCAGACCACAACTGGTTATACAAAATCAGAAGTTGTGACATAAGGATGTGGAGGCTTTGGAGTCATCAAAACTAGGCTTAGTATAAACTCAGTAAACAAAAAAGATACTACAGTGGTTACTTTTATTGTTCATTCAACTTTCAATAAAACCGTTTTTAATTATTTTTGATCACATTTTAATTAACTTGCTAACAGCAAGCTGAAAGGCAACTAGAATATGCGCATTATTGTATCATACAGAACAAAAATTAAGAAGCAGATCTGATGAATATGAGTTTTTGTGTGAGTGTCTCTAGGTGTACTCACTCTTTGGATGAGGTTGTAGTTATCCCTGAAGATATTTGATTTGAATGTTTGTGTGTGATTGTGATTGCTTTGTCAGCCCGACTGTTAAGAGGTTAACATGACCACCTGAGTGTGGCTTCACATGACATGACCTTCAATAATTTCCTTTACCTTCCAGTTACCATTTAGATTTTTGAGTGGAGACTTAGATTTCAATTTGAACATTGTAGTTGTGTTATGTATACATTAATTGACAGTCAGGTAATCAGCAAAAATAATAAATGAAGAACTGACAAAATTATCAAACTCAGTATTTATCTAAATGTGTTAAAGGGACAGACCATGTCTCAAATTGAGGTTTTAGGTCCATACTAAACAAAAGTTCAAATGTACAGCCCCAATTGCAGCCCTGGTATTGTTTAGAGAGGAATAGCTTTTTGAGAATTAGGAATAATTCAGTTTAATGTTTGTTCGGTCTTTCTTTACCCTTAGTCATTTTGTTTTAGGGGATTGTCCCAGTGTATTGGGAACAAAAGGGAGATCTCGAATGACTGTTAAAACCACAAGATGGCTGCAATGACAAACTTTCTGCTGCCACCTACTGTTCAGAAAAGAACAAAATACTCTTATCAGTTTCAGGTCCACCCATGGGAAGATTGGAAGGACTGGGTATTCTAAACATTTGAATTATATAGAATTAGATCTCTATCATTTGCCTCAGTTTCCCAAGATGCTTTCAACAAATGTTTTTCAGTGTTAGAGACATTTAAATCAGGTTGTATAGGCCAGGGTGCTAAGCCTATTGACAACCATTTACATGACAAGGAAATGCTTTTAATGCAAATCAGTCAGCATACTGATAACTCATCAACACCCCACCCCCACCCCACCACTCCACCCATACTCCGGTCAGAAACCTCTTTGAAGTTCCACCCATGACTGGAAAAATGCTGAAATATTTACACTTTAGTCACTTCTCTCAACAACTGATTCCAGCCAGAGTTCCTTCTCGTGGGAGCAAATCAAATTGCCGCTGCTTCCTCTGTTTTGATTCATGGGAGCAACTTTTCTAATCTGATTTCTCATGAAGTTAACACTGAAACACACATCAGCACAGATAGATAGACATCAGCGACTGTCAGCTCGTGTTTTTGCATTCATGTTGGGTGCAGAGAAGGACTTGAGGATGAAGATTACCCCTTAATTCCCTCTACACCCATACTGTAGCCTGACATTTATCCTTGATGTGTTTTCACAGTTTTAAGTAGGGCTTGAACTCACACAAACACACTCGCTCACACCCTGGAGTCTTTTAACAGCTTCAATTAAAGGGAGGCCATATCCAAAGTCCCGTCAGAGCCAAATCTCCGCTTTTGGCTGGTTGCCCTTTTCTTCATGTGGAGCCAAGTACCCAAACGTGCTCCCAGCAGGCTGAGAATGACTCCTTCCAAAGACAAAATAATAAGACACTTTATAGTGGCTGAGGAGACATTTCCTTGAGGGGGAAGTTAGAGGTCAGCATGTGCTAAAGCTAGGGGAGATTTATTGTTACAGGCACACAAAGGATCATCGGCTTGGAGGACTTGGAAAACTTTATTTGTGGTCAAGAGGTTAGTGTACCTGCCAGCAGGGTTAAGGACATGGCTTTGAGGTTCTGAGGTGTTTAATGCTTTTTCATGAGGTGCTAGAAGGAAGATGACAGGGAGAGACAATACTACAGAGAAACAAAGGACTGCGGTTAGACTCCTGTGCTATAGTGCATGTTGGCATGTTAAAGCTACTGTGAGGATTTTTTTAACTAGTTCCGAAACAGACAGACATAAACAAAAGCAAACAAAACCATCAGTTTGAAGACAGAATATTTCTATTCAGAAGGCAATAACAAACCCTCTGTTGGGTTTACAGCCTTCAATGGTCTATTTAAGGAGAGGCCTTTATATTTGGATATCATGGAATTAACTGTTAAGGGACCAAAAAAAATTGGTGTTTGTCCAAAGTCACCGTTCAAAGTACCAACAGATGGAAATGTTCCACACTGAAATGCAAAGAAGCTAGTAGAAGCCTGTGGTAACCCTAACCCTCAGATAGTTGATGGTAAAATGCAAATAGCCAATAGCATGTGGCAAGGCAAAAAGCCGATCCTGGTTTAGGATTTATGTGTGGCCACACTAGGATGGCCAGCCCTGAAAAAAAAAACGTATTCCAGTATTTTAGAATAGCAAGAATTGTCTTGAATTGATATCAATCAATCTTTATTCGTATAGCACCAAATCACAACACACGTTATCTCCAGATGCTTTACAAACATAGCAGGTCTAGATCGTACCCTATGTTAAATTAAGGAAAAACTCCCTTTTAACAGGCAGAAACACCGAGCAGAACCAGACTCATGTTAGACAGCCATGTGCCTGGTTTGCTTTGGAAGTTTCAAGTGAAAAAAAATCCCACTACTGAGCACATATCCTCTTTTCAATCAGCTACATTGGTATTGGTTTATATTGAAAATGTTTAAATCATTATGAGCTGAAAGCTTGTTTGAAGATATACTTGAATGTTCTTTTACTCTTTTCCTTTGCTGAAAAGCCTTTGGAAGCATATCAATTGAGTATTGTCGTGATTTTACTTGGACAGACTGTAACTAAATCATAGAGGTCTATCAAGAAACCATATCACGAATATACGTTTATGTACTGCCCCCCTCTTGAAGGTTAAATGAATGTGACCTTTTAAATCAAGTTACTTGATTTTTATCTAACTGACGAAGGCTACTACTAAAGAAACGAGTGGTTCAAATGACAACATAGACATAGAAGTGAAACAATACTCATACCTAGATCTGAACACAGCACTGCACCAATCACACACTGATCGATGCTGTGACAGCCCACAGGACGATCCATTAATCAACCTGCAGCAGTCCTGTCTGATTCCCTGCCCACACACACACACACACACACACACACACACACACACACACACACACACACACACACACACACACACACACACACACACACACACACACAGTGCTCCTCCAGGTGTAATTGCTGACCATCACACTTGGCAGCTAGACCACAGGGTGAGCCTTTCAAATTGACAGGTAGTGAACTAAGACCTGGACCCTGCAGCAATAAGAGAGGGTGAAACAAATGCGTCACTTCACAGCAACAACTGAGGCCAGTGCTCACAGCTATCAGCCGCTGAATCATAGAGGCAAGAGGCAGAAAGTCAAGATAACTGCATCACAGTCCTTTCCCTCGCTTTGTTTTCTTCCTTAAAAAGACATGGAACTTTGTAATGTACTCTTTTTGTAGTTATTCAATCATGCTACAATAATTCCACTTTTTAAAACCACACATATCAAGTATGGGTCAATCAAACTTCAGACAAATTTAAATCTAAAGACACATCCTTTGAAGTAGAAAAGTTCTTAGTTAAATCCAGCTGCTGTCCTTGTTACCTGATTCTTTTCCCCACTGTTATAAACTTGAAAAACAAATGTGAACGCTGCCTCAGTGAAACAAAAGCTGTGAGTTTTTTTAATATTCCTCATTTAGACCAACAACAGTCAACATCTCCCTGGCATTATCTCACAGTGACCTGTATCACTTCCGCCCCTGTCTTCAGGTTGGTTAGGCACTGGTGCCACCATGTGGTAGTATGAGGACTTGAGGTCTAGTCTAGGTGGATGGTGCAGTGACTGTACATTAACTGACTACAACTAACCAATGATGATGCAGAATATTACTCTTCAGTCTCTCTGTGGGTGAAGGAAGTCCTGTCTATCCCAATGGCTGTTTTCGACAGCGGCGTACCCTGGGTATTTAAGGGGTTAGGGGGGTATCTCCTTTCAAAACCCTGGTACTCACAGTTTAGGTTAAACTTTGAAGCATCTAACACTTGAGTCCCTGCATCGTGGTGAATATTTATGTGACCATTTGCGCTCAAATTTATTATGAGAAAGGTAAACACAAAACTATTAATTTATCTCTATATAATTGATTAAAGTAGGCAATTAAAACAACATAATTAACTACATGTGTATCCAGAGGGCACTTCTTTTTCTACTATTATACATTTGAGGGGGATCCATAGGGCGCATTTTTGCATTTTATACATTTGAGGGGAATCTAGAGGGCACTTTTCCTACATTTAGAGGCATTAAGAGGGCAACTTTTTACATTGTATACATTGGTGGGGCATCCAGTGGGCACTTCCTATTTTTAATACATTTAAGGAGCATCCAGAAGGCACTTCTTAAACTACTGCGTTTCAAGGTAGTGTGTAGTATGACTGTTCTGTTTGATCTGTTTTGCAGTATGCTGTATCAGACATTGTGTATTTCCGGTTTTAGAAAGAGGAAGTAAACAACGGCCAAGCTAATAGCGAAACTGCTTCTTTAGCATTCACTTATGATCTAAGAAGTTAGGAAGTGGTTTATATGAAATTTAATCATTTGTACATCACCTAAAAACAAAGGAGAACATTTCTCAGCATGCATTGGGCCAGTCTCCCTCGCGTACTGTTTCCCACAATGCACTGTTCGGCTTCTTCTTTTTTTCGTATACGACGGGAGGGCACTCAAGTTTAGGTGTTGGAAAAAAAATTAAATTCTAAATAACTTAACTTTTCAAATCATATGTGGATGCTACAGAAGCAGTTTTGCCATCAGCCTGGCTGTTGCTTACTTCCTCTTTCCAAAACCTGAAATTCAGCGACACCTGGCTCAGCATACTGCAAAAAAGATTGAACAGAACAGACATACTGCATATCTTCAAACACAGTATGTAGTATGCAGTATGTACTGCATACCTCATTCATAGGTAGTGTGTAGCAGGCGGTTACCAAAACAGCAAAGGACTTTGGCCTTTAACTTACTATAGAGGCCCCGTCAGACCTATTGTACTGACCTTTGCACAAGCTACTGTGTTTGATAAGTGTTGTCAGGTAGTAGCACAAAGTGTGACCACAACCATTGTGAGTTTACATGTTTTCACCGGTTTCTCATTTGAGTGCGTCATACCCAATGGGTGCGAAATTCAATAAGATAATTCAGGAATAGGCTGGTTGTTGGCCATGTTCCTTGGTAAACTTGAATGATAAGTTGTCTATAAATGTTAAATTAAATTAAAAAAATGTTTTCCTTTTAAATGCTCATGGAACTGATTCCACAAAGGGTTTGTAAAATTAAAATAGTTGGAAATACTTTCATTCAATTCTTGCATCAATATTGTCAGTTACGTACCGTGTTATTTGACCCATTTACCCATCCAGTACTACTTTACGTATATACTGTTCTGCTGGATATAGGTTTACCCTAGTTTATTTATTCTCTCATCCACCCACATCACATTTCCCACACTAAGTATTTTTAAATGTTGGTGTAGATAATTATGCAGGTATGTGAAAATGTTTGATGCATATATTGCTGCACAGCTATTGAGCTAATTTTTGTTCTTGCACCACAGTCCTCTAGCCTTTAAATCCATCAAAACAGGAACTGGCATTGAATAAAAAAACACAACACTATGAACTAGCCCTGTGTACATTTGGTCTTATTGCATATACTATTTCACGTATTGATTGAAGAGACCCTGGTTTATATAATATTAGCATCCATTAACCCTACCAGTCATGGCAAGTCAATGTTCTAGAGTGGTCTGCGATAGGAGTTTAATTTTTAGACTTTTTAAAAAATGGTTTCTATTATTCTGTGTGTATTTGAAGTGTACCCATCTTAAAGTCTCTTAAAGCTATTTGACCATGTTTGTTTCATATTTTTATGCATTTTTAACACTGGATTAAAAGGAATTTATAAGTCACATAGAACCAAAACAAGAGTCAGTTATTTACTTCAACAAAGCACTTTTATTCAACACATTTATCCTTAAAAACACCAAAGTTAAAACTCTTTTATCTTAACATCTGAAAGACTATTTACACTAAAATGAGCATCAAGAAGAAAACTACTTCATTACTTATTTAAAACAGGATCTTCTTGGGAGAAGTCAAGATGAACAACGCATGTCACCTTGTGTCTGTCACGTGATGGCCACCTCCTCGGTGTGCTGCTCTTCTGAAACAGCTCAGGCGTTTGTTCCGGCAGAGGCAACCTGGAAAACGCTCAAGACAACAGTGACTGTGCAAAGGCTCAACATTGCATCACAATGTACTACTATTGCCATTTTTTTGACAATACCTGCCCGGGTTTACCGGGGTTCTCACAATCCGTTGCCAGGGCCTGGGCCGGTGTGCGTTAGGTTCGTTCTCCATGGCGGCGCCACGTAGAGCTCAGCTTCACGAGGGGCGGGCACCTTCCAGTGCGCCGCTGTGAGACAAATAAAGCCCATACATGAATCATGTACCACAAACAAACAAGATTTAAAAAGTAAATATAACAATGTACATGCACAGTATTAAAGCAGTTCCACACCTCTTTATAGGTCATTATCTGAAAGTCTCAGCTGGGAAAGCAGTCAGGCCGGTTTCACTAGGCGACGTAGACCAGTTCATTCCGGTTCATTCCAGTTACCAGTACTGGTCAAACACTTCCTCAAAGTCCCGTGTTTGGAAGTCAAAGCAGCTTTCGTAATGGCTGTCCAACTCTGCATAAACACTCATGGGTGAGAGACCTTCACGATACAAATGTGCATTGGTTTCATCTACAGCTTCTTCAACACTCTGAGCGTTAATCGTCATATCTTCGTACACTTTACCCATGAGGTACTGCGTTGTGTTTCTCGGCGCCATTGCTCCCTCAAGATGACTGTACACACAGGGTCTTTGCCTGGACATGTCCTTCTTCTCCTCCGTTCCTCTCTGGGCTTTAGCGAGTTTAACCAGCGCCGCCCGCCTCTGCTGTTCCCGGCGGTGGTACTTGTGGATGCTCGTCCTCGCAGTGGTGGCTCCACAGTGTATGAAGGCCTCTTCCTCCTTACGAGACGACACATGGAGAAGTTTCCACCTTATCTTCGACACAGGCTTCATGTTTCTCCGCACACAGCTGGTCTTCTTTAGTTTCGAGTTAGTGTCCATGGTTTCAAGACACATTTCCGTCCAAAAATAACCGAGTATTAAAAAATGGCTGATCCGACTGGGTGACTTGGCAGCTTCTATCTAAAACTATTTGTCGATCTTTTTTTAGACTGAAAAAGTAGAAAAACTCAGTTGATACCTCGTTTAACGACAAAAACTGTGTTATAACTATTAAAAGCTAAACACTGGATAAGTTTTGCCTATGAAGTGGAGCTCAAACGACACGTCCCCCTCGAAGTTCGACTAAGAAAAAAGTCTGCTGCAACGAAACACCAACGATGACTTATATCACACAAACACCCACAATCCTTTGCTCTCAGGGACAACCGGAAGAGCTGCATGAGAAGAAGCTGCACCCTGCTGGTGTGGCATGACCATAGACCTATGCCATAGACTGTATAAAATAGGGCATGACCGCATGACACGACACATGCGACATTTTCATGAGCCCACAACAGTGGTGGAGAGTGTATACAGCTTTAATATGGGGCGCCGTTTGTAAAGTTGTGCACACCGAAAATAACTGCTACATTTCTCCACATCTAGCTCCAAAACGTCTTATAAATGTAGAGTGAATTTTTAAAAGTCACTTTTTAAAAATCACATTTAGAGGAATATTTGTGATATTCTTCACATTTAATTTTGTTGTGAAAAATATATTAAGTTAAAATCACTGTTAAATCCAAAAGCTAAATATAAATCTAAATGTTAAATATACATGTTAAATACAAATCTAAATATTAAATACAAATCTAAATATTAAATATGAATCTAAATGTTAAATGTTCATCTGCTATCCTAAATATTTAGCTTATATGCAAATTCACACTGCCGCCTAGCGGAAATACTAAAATAAAAGCTTCATAGAGCGATACAGACTTAGCAATAGCAACTTAGCTTGTCCATACCCCATAGACTGGGTCAGTATTGTCTCTGAGCGTTGTGAAATCTCTTTGTTTTAAAGAGAGTTTTGGATGCCAGTAAGATATTTCACAACACTCAGAGACAGTACTGACCCAGTTGCTATCGCGACCTAAGTCTGTATCATTTACATTCAACATTTAGATTTATATTTAGCATTTGGATTTAACAATGATTTTAACTTGATATATTTTACACAACAAAATGTGAAGAAGATCACAAATATTCCTCTAAATGTGATACAATTAAAAAAATTCACACTACATTTTTATGATGTTTTGGAGCTAAATGTGAAGAAATGTTGCTGTTATTTTTGGTGTGCACCACTTTAAAAACGGCGTCCCATACTTCTTTACTTAAGTCAAAGTATAGATCCTCCTGGTCAAATATTACTCCAATACAAGTGAAAGTTGCTTTGTCAAATTGTTACTTGAGTTAAAGTCCTGGAGTACTTACTCTTAAAACTACTTAAGTATTCAAAGTACTTCTTAAAAAATATCTAAACATTGTATTTTCCCAATACATAAGTGTAGTAAAGAATACATAGGAGTACATTCTGTTACATCATGTTTATTCAGAAACCATTACTTGAAATCTCTAGAAACTATACCATGGAATAAAAACAGCAACTAAGTTATTACAAGCGCAGACGACTTAGTTTGAAATGTTCATCTGGAATGAAACAAATGTTAAGTTGCTCAACACGCTCTCTCAGGTTGGACTGTGAATTTTTGTATGTTTGGGCAGAGTGGGAAACAGGGAGAACATTTCAAACCATACGTATCATTCTTCATTTCAAAAACCTCTAACACAGGCTGAAGATATGGACATGGGTGCTCAGGTGGAGATTTATAGCCATCATTACCATCTCTAAATGACCTGCCTGATCTGATTTTAGAGGCATTAAGAGGGCAACTTTTTACGTTTTATACATTGGTGGGGCATTCAGTGGGCACTTCCTACTTTTTATACATTTAAGGGGCATCCAGAGGGCACTTCTTAAACCACTGATTTTGAGTGAAAATTTCTCTGTGTTTGCTCCACCTTAAACCATGGGATCAGATTTCAGAAAAGAGATGTAAATTCATGAGCTGACTTCAAAGCAAAAGTAGTGAGTAACCATAGCATTTATAGAAATGTAGTGGAGTAAAAAGGACAATAATTGTCTTCTAAATGTAGTGGAGTAAAAGTAATAAATAAAAGTAAAGCACAGATACTCAAATAATTTACTTAAGTACTTTACTCAAGTAAATTTACTTGGTTACTGTCCACCACTGGCCCTCAATCAGGAGAGGGAAGTGTTAAACATAGACAAATATATAAATCAGGGAAATTTAGCCCATATTAGGCCAATCTGGGAATAAATTCCTCACCAAGAAATTTCTTGACCAATGTGTTTGTAAAAGTCTTTAATAACACATATGCAAAGATTTAAACTCAGCTCCTGTAGGAAAATACAGAAGCTTATTGCATTGAGGAAAAAAAATCTGTTCTGTTTTTCTGAATTACCGATTGAATTATCTCAGAATTAAGAGAAAAGTATTCTGTTTTTTTAATAAAAAAAATCTTCTCAGTTTTTCTGAATGAACAAGTTATCGGGAGGCATACCTGAAAATCAACAGGTCTTTACCAGTCATCTAGAGCAGGGGTTTTCAAAATTGTTGGAGCCAGGGACCCCTTACAGGTGAGAAAATTTTCCAAGGACCCCCTCATAATTGTAACATAGATTAAGCACATGCGTACTACCATTTGCACTCTTAGATGCCCTTGGAACTATTTGTATTGTAAAACTTATCAATCTAAATACTTCAGACCTGTACCATACTGATAAACAGATAACACTTCAATTTGAATCATGTAAATACCACTTGAATACTTTAAAGCAGAGGGTCATTTCATTCCTTGCGGACTCAACATGACAGCATTTATACTTTTCAAGTAATTGATCTTAAAAACTTTCAGAAAATTAACAGTAGCAAGACTTACATATCCCTTCGTTTATAATTTATTAGAAATGTATTCTAATTATTTCACGGACCCCCACGCTATGGTACACGGACCCCCAGGGGTCTCAGGACCTCACTTTGAGAACCATTGATCTAGTGATATACTTCCACAATATCATAATCCATTTTAAAGTATTAAATTGGACAAAAATCACAGTAAAAAAACAACAACATAATCTATAAATCTCACTGGAATATGATTCCAGTAACATGTTAAGCCGTATGTCAATTTGATTACAGCAAGTGTGGTTAAATAAGGAAAACTAGGTTAAGTGATTCTGTCAGTGTTCACAGAATCACTAGAGAAGAGATATTCATGTTCTCCACAAGATGGCAGACTGCAACATGAAATGCAATTAGTACAGAGTGTGACTGTTTGATAGTAACACTAGAGGGCAGCACATGCAGGACAGAATGTTGATGGTATATAATCATAGAAACCCCCTTGTGTAAATCTGTTTCCCTCCCAGTCTCTTAAAGGCTGTGAGGGCCTTTGAACAAGTGATATACTCAGTCATCTAGTGAGTGTGTTCCTGTGTTAGAACTGTTATTAGACATTTGCATGCATTTAATGTTAATTTAGACTGATGGCTACTTATATACATATACATACAATCTATCTATAAAGGTAAAGTTATCACAAAAACAGTAACATAATTGTAAGTTTATTGGCATTTGCTTTGGCAGCATGTCATATTTCAACGTACTAGCTTGATGAGTTTAGATTAAGACAATTTGGGTTAATATTAACCAACGGTATTCAATATCAGAACAGGAGTGATACACCAGTTAAAGGTCCCGGTGCTGTTGTACCTCATATCAGCACTAATGTAATACCTCTTGTGCTACATTAAACCTACCTTTGAATTAATTTCAAATTAGCTTAATATTCTATAACTTTAAGGGGTGAGAGAATGATCTCCATTCTCCAAACTTTCCAAGTACTACTTATATTAAAAACCACTCACAGGGCTTGAGTATTAGCAAAAAGCCAGATAGGCCTGTGCCTTGTCATGGTTGTTAAGGCTATTGTTTGACCATTGCAAGCTGTTCGGGAGGAGGGCTGTAGTGAATGAATGATGATATCTTGAGCAAGATGCTATATAGTATCGTTGTTTTTCCGTCCTAAGTGTTGGGCAAACAGCCAAAAGATGAATATCTACTCCAGGGATCAGAGTCTTTGAGAGGCTGAACTGAAGACACAGTGCCTACAAAAGACTTAGTTCTCTTTCTGGTTTGAATACTGGCTATAACACATTACTTCTCAACTTTCAGAGCAGTGGATGAGTTGGCTGTCTTCCTCAGTTTCACACATCATCTGACCTCAAAGGGCACTTTCTCAGACACCTTTACCTAGCCTTTTGTGAAACTAGTGTAAAAAACAGGAATAGTTCCTCAATAAGAATTGAATCTTTTCAGTACATTTTTGAATAACATCTTTATATGGGGCACCGTTTGTAAAGTTGTGCACACTGAAAATAACAGCAACAATTCTCCGCCAATGCTCTGTAATGTCATAAAAACATAATATGATTTTTTAAAGGCACTTTTTAAAATCACATTTAGAGCAATATTTGTGATCTTCTTCACATTTAATTTTGTTGTGAAAAATATATTAAGTTACAGGCACTGTTAAAGGTAAATATTTGATATGAATCTAAATGTTAAATCTTAAAGTTAATTGTTAAATATAAATGTTAAAAATAAATGTAAATGATAAATATAAATGTTAAATGTTGTTCTGCACTCCTTAATATTTAGCTAATATGCAAATTAACACTGCTGCCTAGTGTAAATACCAATATAAAAGCTTCATAAAGAGATACAGACTTAGCAATTGCAACTTACTGTAGCTTGTACGTACCATAGACTGGGTCAGTATTGTCTCTGAGAGTTGTGAAATCTCTTTATTCCAAAACTGCCTATAGCTTTCCCCTCACCCTTTGTAAGGGTAACACTTGTTTTGTTATAAACCCATTGTTTAAAAGCCTAGAAGGAAAATACTGAGGAGCTGAATATTTACAATTTGACATGAAAAACACAAAAAGTCGTCTCACCTAAAGTTCAGCTGTCTTACTCCAGAGAAGACTATGTAGGTGAGCTCTGATCCTAATTCTCAAAATGTCCATACCCCAATCTGAGAGACAGCGCCCTCTGGTGGCGAGATATAATGAGTGTGCCAACCAACCCGTGTGACAACCAACCCCGTTCTCCCCTACTGACCGACTATGGTTTGAATATCTGTATTGCTTTATGAAGCTTTTATTTTGGTACTAACAGCGCCCCATACAAATTCACACTTTACAAACAACTAATGTTTTTTACATTTGGGGGCACCCAGAGGGCCCTTTTTGTTACGTTTAATACATTTGAGGGGCATCTATAGGGTCCTTTTTTTTTTACATCTTTTATATTTTGGGGGCATCCAGAGGGCACTTTTTCATGCATTTTCTGGTGCCCTTTCATGAAAAGGCAATTTGTAATGTTTTATCTAATCCAGGAGGGCACTGAGGTGCGATTTCTTTTGGACATGTGGGCACCAGGGGGGGCCATCGCCTTGCCCCCACCCCTGAGCACACCACTACTATCACTACTACTAGAACCAGTATGTTTCTACTGATAGACATATTTACATCAAACTAGATGATTAAGAGCTGGGGAAAGAGATAAGAACACATTTTAAAAATTTGCATTTTTAAGGGACCAGTGAACTCTTTCCTTTTCCAGTAGTCACATTTCAGTTTAATAAATCAATTTATCAGCAATTTCATTTGGACAGTGGAAGAGAAATTAGATAGGGTGCTTACTTTGCACTGTGAGTGTTGGATGCTCGTATGTCTGTTCTACAGCTGTGCGCGAGTGATATTCACAAGAGCTGGGCACAGTTCAAGTTTCCTCCGCAGTGCAGAGGCTCAGGAGAGAGGGTGGGAGAGAGAGGAGGAAGGACAAATGAGCTAAAAGGGAGACAGAAAGAGAAAGTGTGTGGGGGCGGGGGGGGGGGGGGGGGGGGGGACTTGGCTATATTGCCCAACTGCACACCCTAAAACAACGTCACTCCCATCACACGCTTGCACACACACAAACCACCAGCAGCTTTATCAAGCACACATTGGCTTCATTTGATGTGACTTTGCATGTGTGTATCTAAGATATGGAGTTGTGCCCGCTGACTTTTGACGCCCTAAATTCGTCAGGGCATTTTGCAACTTGCGTGATGTAAATGCTGTGAGATCAAGTCCCTCAAGATTAAACTGCTTAACAAATAAATCAAATCCCCCACTTTCTCTTTTACTAACAGCTCCATGATGTGTATTTTGTGTCTTTCTGTTTGTAAGACTCTGTCATGCCCATGCAAATCTCACTTTCTCATATTTGCAGATGATGGATGCTGGTATCGGGTAGCCTACAGCAATCCAGTTTATGTACAGACTAGGGAGGTCATCTGAAAATCAAAATGAATGATTTATAAGATACGCTAGCCTGAAATCCTGGAACAGCATTTTTCATTTCTATTCATGGCAACAGACTATATTATGTCTTGGGGGTTTCCTATGAGGTATAAGCACTGCTAACATACTCTATGTTAAATTATTAACAAAGACCCAACATCAAGACAGGATAAGATCCAGTCCCCTTTTAAAGACAGGATTCAATCTTATCTCATCTTAATCCACCATGACCATTGAACCTCACAGTATTTAGCTAGTTAAAGTGGCAAGGAAAATCATCCTTTTAACAAGCAGAAACCTCGGGCAGAACCAGTCTCATATTAGACAGCCAAGACCTGAGTGTGTCAGTGTGCCAGTTCCCCTGCTAGTCTAAGCCTATAGCAGCATAACTGAGAGCTGGTCCAAGTCTGAGCCAGCTCTAACTATAAGCTTTATCAAAAAGGAAAGTTTTAGGCCTAATCTTAAAAGGAGGCAGATGCCCTGTCTGCCTCCCGGACCCTGACTGGCAGATGATTCCAAAAGAGAGGTGCCTGACAACTGAGGGCTCTACCTCCCATACTACTTTTAGGGACTTTATGTACAAAAAGCAGGCCTGCATACTGGGAGTGTAGCGTTCTAGAGGGGTAATAGGGAACTATGAGTTCTTGTAGCTTGTAGCTTTGTAGGTCGGAAGAAGGATTTTAGGTTCTATTCTAGATTTTAGAGGAGCTTAAACTGGAGAGATGTGCTCTCTTTTCCTAGTTCCAGCCAGTGCTCCAGCTGCAGCGGTTTGGACAAGCAGAAGAGTCAAATAACTTTATTATTTAGTGTACCATTCATGTTGGCCTTGCTTCTAATGTAAGCCTTCATGCTGGCTTATTAATATGTCAACACGTTAAGAGCATGCTATCTGTAGCTTCATCAACTTACTTTGCAAATGTTTGCATGCTTATAGGCAGAGGCAAAGTATACTTGCTAAACATCAGCATTGTGAACATGTTAGCATGCTGATAAAAGCATTTAGCCCAAAGCAACGCTTACCCTATGAACACAGCCCCAGAGAGCAGCAAGTCATGCATTTCTAATGACAGATGTAATGTATTATTGATTTTTTTTTTTTAATACATTCAAAAAGTTACGTAATACCAAGATTAGAAATTATTCACATTACTGGCAGTGTTGTGTATTTGCGTACGATTTAAGAGAAAAAATGGCTTTGTAAAAGGCCTAGTCTGTGGTTAATTTAAAGGCACAGTGAGGAGATTTCATGTCGGGATGAAGACTACATTTTCCATGAGGGCTATAACCAACCAAGCGCCAACCTCTGATCTAAAAATGAGTCCAATGCGGAAGTGCTAAAAGCTGCAGTTCATCGAGAATCCTTTTGAGGCTGGCTCCGGAAGTACCGGAAGTCACATACACATGAATGGGAAAAAGCCAATCTTTACAGCAGAAATACACATGTTTACAGCCTGGTACAAAAGATGAGTGTAGTCTGAATAGCTCATTTCTCGATCAGCACACACTGTACGTGGGGTGAATTTTTTTCTAACGTAGCAATTTTGAAAAGATATTGAGATTACTAGTCTTCCAATGAGAGGCACAGCTGACTGCGGGAACACTGTAGCTGTTGGCTAGGAGGCTCAAACTCCGCCTCTTTATGTCACACTGGCTCGACAGAAGCAAAATGGCTACCGCCGACGATTGGCCTCAAAACAGCTCTTCAGAAACAGATGGGTGACGTCACGGATACTACATCCATATTTTATACAGTCTATGTAACCAACCCATGATGGCAGACTCAACTGGGCCAAATCTGGCTTTGGAATGTACAGCTCAATTGTGGCACTGGCAAGTATTACTTGAACCAGATGTGGGCAAAATACCATGAGCGGGACCTAGGCTTGTTTTACGGCTATTAATGTGTGGGCCAGATGTAGGCTATATGTCATGAGCCATACCTGGCTTTGGTAATGGCAAGAGTTGTGTGGGCTAGACTTTACCCGAATGTTACAAGCCAGACCTTCTGTGGGTACACACACTTAGTTCTGGATGGTCAAAATGGTAGGCTGAGAAACATTCAGGTGAGTAATTTGAGCTGTGGTGAGTTTGGCGGTTATAGAATTTGAATATTTTTTCAAACATCTGGTGCCGCCAGTGCGGTTCATTCAAACATATTGAGGCATTAGTAGTACAAGGGGGGGCTGGTTGTCCTCTCCTAGGAAAATTTGAGCTTGTAACATTTAATACCCTGCATTCTGGTGAATATATATGCAACAATTTGCGGTAGAAATTTAACAATGTATAAGAGGATAAACAATTAATTCAAAATACAGAAAAAAATGAATGCTATTTCCTACGTGAAGCTGACATCCTAGTAAGATTCACATGATAATTGTAAGTCTAAGTAATGTAATTTAACAAACACATAATCAAATGATAGACTTCAACTCAGTCGAGGCAGATGGCTGTCTAACAAGAGTCTGGTCCTGCTCGAGGTTACTGCCTGTGAAAAGGAAGTTTTTCCATGCCACTTTAACCAGCTAAATACGGCAAGGTGCAATGCTCATGGTGGATTAAGATGAGATAAGGGTGAGTCTTGTCAGTAAGAGGGGACTGGATCTCATCCTGTCTTGATGTTGGGTCTTTGTTAATAGTGTAACATAGAGAACAGTTTAGGCCTGCTATGTTTGTAAAAGCGTCTTGATATAACGTTTGTTGTGATTTGGCGCTATACAAATAAAGATTGATTGATTGATTGACGAGGGTTTTTTTCAAACATTAGGGCACTAGATTGCCCCCTTTGTTCCGACTCTGAGGACACCACTGTTTTCCCCCCTTAAGTACAGCAAAAGTGAATATTTCTGTGTTTTTGGACTGCTTGTTGATAACAATCTCTCACACTGGAAAATATCTCCTTCATTCTGGGACATCATCAGCACCCTTTGTGTCAGTTTCACACAGGATTTACACCGTCACCTCATGTGTGGACACGTGGGGTGTGTGTGTAGAAGTGTGTGTCCGTGCACAATGCAATTTGTTCCATTCACTCCAACATGTCTTCAGCAGGCCAATCCTTACGCCCACTGGCCACCTGCTGCACCAATTGCATGCTGGGATCCCTCAAGTAGACAGATTGCACAGATGATGAGCTGAGACGGTGCTCTAAATGTGCTAACATGTGTTGTACATATGGGTCTGGAAGAAGTATGGCATAGAAGATTTTTATAGTTTTTATGTTTTGCTTTCTGTGGCGGTTGCAGACTCAAATAAGGTGAGCTTGTTAAGTGTGCAGTCATGTGTGTGTTTTGCTGGTGAATGTAGTGGTCACCTCTTTGTGCTATGACCCTGGCTCTAGCGGGATGTGTCTAATGAGAGCTATAAATATCCTGGAACAGACCACTCACAAGACTGCAACCTCTGCACACACGAAAACACACACTGAAATGTGTGCAGTCCCATTGCTCCCAACACAGAGGATGCAAGACAAAAAAAGGTAGGGATAAAGAGAGAGAGAGAAAAAAAGATACATTTTAAACTGGTGTGGCAATGACCCCTGTTTGCTCTCCCTCCCACTCGTCTTCCCACCCACTTGCTGTTATTCTACGAATCTTCCCCTAATGCATCACATGCACCATCATTGAGAGCCATTACTTCTTGAGTGGGAGTGAGAATTTTTCCGTCAACATCTGTGATTGCATCAAAAAAAAAAAATTGAACAGAGGATGCAGTTAAGAAAAAAAATCCTACTTCCTCTCCACTTGGATAAGTGAAATAAAACATTGTGAAAATGAAAAAGCAAGGAATGATGATAAACCTGACAGACATTTTAAGGGCTTGAAAAGTTATCATTTTCTAGAAAAAGGCAACCACAGGACAGAAAATACTAATTATTTTCAAATTGAACCAGCAATTTATCAAATTTCTCATCAGCAGAATTTTTATTTTACTTACCATTGTTGCTAATAATTACTTTTAACAACTCAAGTTTCATTCCTTAGAAGTAGCTTTGAGTTACGAAAAAAAAATCAAACAAGTTAAAATAGATTAATTTCTATAATCTAATCTCCCCTGAAATCTTAAATCAGTTTATACATCCAAACCACAGACTGTGTAATTAATGGACGTAGTATCCGTTTGAAATTGTGTGTGTGTGTGTGTGTGTGTGTGTGTGTGTGTGTGTGTGTGTGTGTGTGTGTGTGTGTGTGTGTGTGAGTGTGTGTGTGGGGTTTCATGTACTTCCAGAGCCAGCCTCAAGTGGACACCAGAGAAACAGCAGTTTTGAACACTTCCACATTGGCTTCAATTCTCATGGCCGGAGGATGCCGCTTGGTGTGTAGAAATTTTAAATATTTAGCAATTTCGAGTGGTCAGATTGTACTGAAATACTCCCTTGCTCACCCTTTCTGTTGGGGAAATTTCAGAAGCTCCTGAATGCATGATGAGTATGATCCCCCACTTGCATTTGTCACATTCTTACAATCAAAAACTTTGATCAATTTGAATTCTTATGGGGCGCTCACGCCAAACACGAATAAAATCATTTGCGTAAATAAATTACATGGAATTATACGCATGAATAATTGGCCAGAGTTGAAAAATCGGAACTGAAATGATTCACATCGGTGATGTACGGTATGGACCAGCGGAGGTTCCTCCATCTGGAATATATGGGACAAATGGATCTCTGTGAGGCTTCCCCAAAAAGGAGCTCACTTTGAGGAAAGTTAGTGAGGGGTTGGATTATCTTATAAATTGTGAAAAACTTTGTCTGTCATTTGGATCCAGCTATGGGTTGTACTAGGAAGGTAGCTCTGCTCCCTTTAGCATAACCGGTTTCACCATTCAATGTACGAGAGTTCAACCGTGTTTGGTAACAACAGACTGGTGTGGCCTGGGAACCCTCCCCCCTTCGAGCACTTGTGTACACACCATTTTTGACGCACAAATTTAGCTAGTAAACACAAAAAAGTCTTGTGTTTGTATTTGCGCGATTAGTGCAATTGTTTGCGTGTTGTGAACGCAAAATAATGCGTACAACAAATAGCAATACCGTCTTCTTGTTTCTCTTCTTGTAACTGCAACATTTATTGCAGCCACACACCAAAAACAAAAACACGTATGGCAGTTTGTTTGTTCTGTGCTACTGTAGTAAAATGGTGGTGGAAGATGGCGGCCTCTGTGCATGGGACTGTGGAATCTTGATTAATATCCTCTATTATAATCATGCATTTTCCTTTTATGCTCATGTATTCTTCTTTTAACAATTATATTCATACGTTCTCCATTTTATATGTTTTATTGAAGAAACCAGGAAAATAGTATGGCATAAGGCCAGAGATCTGTGCAGATCTCTGAATAAAGGTGAGACTGAGGTCAGAGCCCCAGCTTCTGCAAGTTCAAAGCAGGTTCAGCCCGAATGAGGTAAATTCATCTTCAGCAAGTTGTTTTGCAAAGACTGAGAACCAACCCTAGCCTCATATTGCGGTTGAATGTAAGTGAAGGAGATTTTTGGTAACCATGCCAAACGCTTTGTGTTAGATAAAAGAGCCGCCGTACGCTTTTAAGAATTGTTGATGTGTGCTTTTGATAACCACAAACGTCGTAAGATGAATAGGAATATGTGCAGACGTGTGCTTTTTGTAAATCACTAGACTAAGGTAATGTCTCTGTTGTTTGCCGAGTACTATATTCACCTGACATGACCCTTTGCTCACCCTTGATTGCAACTCACCCACACCTGTTCCCCCCCCTCCCTTTCCCCCCCCCTCCCTTTCCCTCCTCCCTTTGTTTTTCCTTACGTATGAACAACTGTATTAATGTCACACATACACGTTTCCCCCCTCCCTTTCTCCTCACTTATGTTTGAAGAACTATAAAGTATTGAGCATTTCTGTCATTTAGCGGAGAACTTCAGATGCTCTTGAGTATGCTGTAACTTCTCTCTCATGCTGCATGAATAAACTTTGTGTATAAACTTTGAGTTCAAACTTGAGTTCGAAGCCTCATTTCTGGTCACTGCTCCGCTGGACGATCGCCTCACGGCTGGGTCACCCCACCACAGGACCTACTCCTTACATAGATATAAAAGGCTCATTCTAAGTTACCAAAAAATAAATGATTTAATGTACACGGAATTATACCCTTAAATTTCACTAAATACTACACACTGTGCCTTTTAAGGCACTACAATGCAGCTTTGGAAAAAGTAAAAACAACTTGTCTCTTCCCAGTCACAATCAGTCAGGATGATAAGTTCAAGGACAATAATGTGAAATGTTTGACATGGATACCGGTCTGTCAAAAGGATTCACCAAGGTCACACTGCTAATAATTGATTAAATATTCAGCTACTTGGTCACAAGATAATACGCTAAAGATAGACGTGGATTCTCAACACATTTTTACACTCCAACAAGAAATCATGGAATGAAGGGCTGTCTTGGAAAAAGATAAAATACCAGGCAATTTTGCTGCAGTATTTCATCAAAGACCAGAGTACAAAAGTGCCATAAAATCCAGTTTAGTTTTACAATTTCCCTCTTGAGGAGGATTTATCATGCAACATGGTCCACCCTTTCCCAGCAGAGTCATCAGCAACGCTGTTCCCCCTATTATGACTCACACTGATTCAGAAAGCTTGGTTACACAATCTCATATTCACAGGGAAACCACCTGTTTTCTGTAAAGTGAGACATAATTGTTTGAAACCTACTTTGAAAATCACACATCAAGAGCAGAGTTCCACTTCACAAAACAACTTTATGGAATTTAATATTTTAGATTTGAGTTTCATATTATTAATAAGAACATCTGGTCCAGACTTTGGTATATGGCACGGAATAATTCATTCAGGCACTAAAGCTTCTTCTTGTACCAAAGGTAGAGTTACTCTTACCTAGCTAGCAAACCTAGCTAACCATCTTATGCTCTTAAGTGGAAACACAGCACTACAGGCATTTAGCTGGTCATTAACTAACATGTCATTTTATCTGTGGGTTAAAGCTTATATTAGACACAAGCTTTCTTAGGACTTACAAATTTCAACCATTACAAACTCTTGTTCAAAATTTGTACACAGTTTTAACACTGAATATTGGTCAAGACAAAAGAAGAAAATCTAAACCTTGCAGTTTAAATATCGCAACATCTAAAAATAAAGAGAAAATTGAACAGCTAAGCAAAGAAACACAGCTTGTTGTATCCAAAGAAGGGTATGGGGATAATTTGATAATGATAATTATCATGATATAATTTTTCTCAATATAAATGTAACAAATGTTCGCAATTTTTTTTTTTATTAAAACCTATAACTACACCTGCCAATTACTGGCAGGGGAGGGGGCGCTAATGTGTCTTAAACGCTAGTTGCCACCCAACATTGAACAGCCAATCATGTCGCAGGGTAAGAGGTAGGCGGTCTTAAAGACGTTTGGAGCGGAATGTAAACAAAGCTGATATAAGCGACACTGAAGAAAACGCAAAACCTACCAGCTCAAATCTGAGTCGTTTATCTAACACTGTGCTGACTCAGCGTTAACTATTAACTTAATACACTTCATTAAATACACTTATAAATAAGAATCTACAAACTAAAACTTCACAAAAATCTTGTTTTACACAAAAGACCTGCTTCCTGTTAGCACTGTCATAAAATGAAGGATTCAAGAAGACACAATTAAAATATTTAACAAAAAGAAGAAATTTGAAAGTTTACTTAGCAAA
The DNA here is from genome assembly GCF_009762535.1 of Notolabrus celidotus. Lineage (NCBI taxonomy): Eukaryota > Metazoa > Chordata > Actinopteri > Labriformes > Labridae > Notolabrus > Notolabrus celidotus. The sequence continues at coordinate 18,875,369 of NC_048292.1, forward strand.
AAGTAACATCCTGTATGATATTTGAGATACATAGGAACAAAGCAACATTATTTGAATTTGTGTTCTTGCTTCAGAAAAACATTTTTTCCCTCTTGAGGTCTTTCTACGTCAAAATGATTTCCCAGAATCACAGTCTGCTGAATCATCTCTTTCCAAGCGTGGCTGTAGAGTCATACTGCAGACTCTAAATTACATCTATGTACTTCAAGCCAATTCAGAAGGACCATTTCCAAATTACCCTTGGCTCTTTGGAAAATGTCCCGGAGGCTTTCTGCTTCCCCCCTGTTGGCTATGTGATACATAATAGATTGGATAGAGGGAAGATGGCACGCCTCCAGTGAGAGAGCTAAGTAACAGAGAGGGACAGATGATGGCTCTTTCTCTCTCTGTTCACATTTTAGGATGTATTGATAGCTTAAAAAAAAAAATTCCCCATATAGCCTAAATTTGTTCCCTACTGAGACACAGAGGACAATTGCCTGTGACTCAGTAGGGAATAAACAAACTGTTTGCATATATCAGCGGATTTTATACACTATGTTTGTCGATATTTATTTAATTAACTTCTTCATCTTATTTCTAACCTACACTAACTGTTACTGTAGACACCTCTTACAATGATATGGTTAAAAAGCTTATTCTAAAACACCTTGAAGCATCACTCCTTTCTGGTGAGTTTAGAGCTGGGCAATATTGAAAAAGATGTGATCACAATAACATTTTTCATATCTGTTGATATCGATAATTATTGGGATTAATATCAAATCATTATTTCATTTAAATTTAAAGGCAGATTTTTGCCCCTGAGTGAACGTTGAAGAAACCAAAGTGTTAGCTTGTATCTGGATTTAGTTCTCTGATAAACTTCTTGAATCCCTTATTTCTGACAGTGCTATCAGGAAGCAGGTCTTTTGTATAAAACACGATTTTAGCTTGTAGATTTTTCTCAGGTTGAGATAATTAGGAGAGTTTTGTTTAAATTTACAACAAAGATATATCAAATGGTGTACTGTGTATCAGTTTATAGAGGATTGTTTTGAGTAGTTAACTTTCCTTTAAGATTACTAAGGGTTAGGGGCGGAGTGATATTGTTTCCCACAGTGCAGTGAATGCATCACATTTATTCGGTGTTCAGTTGTCCTATTGTCGTGGTGGACAATAAAGTGTTGGAAATGCACATCAGAAGTTGTCTCTGCTCTTCCTTTACTCACATCCTGAAAGTGTATTTATTTAAGTGTTTTGAGTTAATAGATAACACAGAGTCAGCACAGTGATAGATTAATGACTCTGCTTTAAGCTGGTAGGTTTTGCGTTTTCTTCAGTGTCGCTGTCGCTCGTTTCAGTTGTGTTTACAATTCCACTTAAAACGTCTTTAAGCCCGCCTACCTCTTACCCTGCGACATGATTGGCTGTTCAATGTCTCCTTCTTCTTCTTCTTCTGTCAAATATTGGGTGGCAACTAGCGTTTAAGACACATTAGCGTCCCCTCCCCTTCCAGTGGTTGGGGGGTGTAATTATAGGTTTGAATATATCATTTTTTTATTGACCATTAGTTATATTTATATCAAGAAAAATTATACTATGATAACTATCGTTATCGGATTATTATCACCCAGCCCTAGGTGCTCTCCATGCCTGTATTTTCAGCATGTAAGTGAAAGCCTTGCGATACTGGATGTTCCTTCCAACATTAGACAGAAGAAGAAGACGACATTGAACAGCCAATCATGTCCCAAGGTAAGAGATAGGCAGGCTTAAAGACGTTTGAAGAAGAATGTAAACGCAGCTGCAACGAGCGACAGCGACACTGAATTATTAATATTAAATAAATACACTTAATCAAAAACACTTTCAGGATGTGGGTAAATAAATCTGATTATGCAAATTATTTCAACCTTGTTAGACAACTAAATCCTGATACAAGCTAACGAATTGTCTGGTTTCTTCAACATTCACTCAGGAGCAAAAATCTGCCCTTAAATTTAAATGAAATAATGATTTTATAATCATCATGATAATTATTTATATCGACTGATAAGAAAAAAAAAAAGTCATATCGCCCAGCTCAATCTCCTAATGCCATGATATGATTTCTATCAACATTTTTCCTAGTTTCTCGTTAAAATGCCATTGAATGAAAGCAAGTATGAGGCATACAGAACATTTTAAAACAGACCCAATAGTCACTACTTGGGGAAGTATAAGTGTCCCGGGACAACTTTTGTAACCTAGCAACATGAAACGCTAGTGAAAAGCGCCTTGAAATTGAAGTCACTAGCGCTCCCAGCGCAAAAAACGGTGGGAGTGCCACATACACACACTTAGATATTCAGGAGGATCAGAGGTTGAATGGCTTTGCCCCACCATTGCCCCTCCATACATTACACATTGCAGACAATATGTGACAGGGGCGTAAATATCCCACTGTAAACTGGCAGTATGTGAAAACCAATTGAAACATCGCTGTCCATGCCCTGCTCACCTCCCACCAGTCTCTCATCCTATATTATGTGATGTGTAAAAGTTTTTATTTCATCGTGTCAGAAGGTCTAACCCGGTATATTTCTGGTATCAGCTGTTAATAATGGCTTAATGATATCAGTCAGGCACCATGAATGATTTTTCAATCTATGTGGACGTTCAATTAAAAATATTTTGGGTACGTCAAGAAGCTAACAGAGTAGCTTCATGTTTTCAGTGCCTTTAACTCTCTCCTCTCACTAATTGAAACATTCCTGTCAGTGCACCGCTCACCTCCCACCAGCCCCCCCTTATTATTCCTCCATAATGTCAACACTAGGGGGGCACGGTGTTCCTTCAGAAGAGCCAATCCCATTGCTTTTAGAAGTGCTGCCCCGTTCCATAATTGGCCCATGAGGCCTGCTGCTGGATGTAATGGGAGCTGACATTGGGCACCAGTGGGGAAACATGTTTTGATTTGCATGTCCCGACGGCCCCTCTTTGGGTTTGCTGCCTCCCTTGAGCATTTACAGGCTGCCAGAGAGCTCAGGGAGGGCCAGGGTGCATGTGGGAGGGTGAATGTGAATGTGAAGGGCAAGAGTGCTGCCCCTTCCACAGAGAATATGAAATATAGACCAAGAGATATAAAAAAATGGAAAGACTGCAAAATCATAAACACAGAAACCTTTTGTTTGACTCCTTCCTGTATTCCCTTTTTGTTCTACAAGTCATTACTCCCTGTACACAAATGGCTTTCCTATAAATGCAACTATATATATACATTTTTAAATTATGGAGCGCCATTTGTAAAGTTGAAGAAATTAAGCTTTTATTTTGGTACTCTCGCTAGGCAGCGAGTGAACGTGAATCATTATGAGGCACCTTAAGTACCAAAATATAAGCTTCATAAAGCGATACAGATATCCTAACCATTAATTAATAATTAATAGCCGGACTGCCCGCCATAAAAATGTTGGAAAGGCAGTTTTGGAGGCCATGAAGAGATTTCACTAACCCTCAGAGACAGTATTGGCCCAGTCTATGGTACGGACAAGCTAAGTTGCTATTGCTAAGTCTGTATTGCTTTTTGAAGCTTTTATTTTGATATTTCTGCTAGGCGGCAGTGTGAATTTGTATATTAGCTAAATATTTAGGATTGCTGAGCAACATTTAACATTTAGATTTAACATTTATACTAACCATTTAAATTTATTTTCAACATTTAACTTTTAGATTTAACAATCAACATTTATATTTAACAATTAACTTTATATTTAAAATTTACATTAAGCATTTGGATTGTAACTTAAATATATTTTTCACAACAAAATAAAATGAGAAGAAGATCCCAAATATTGCTCTTTTATGATGTTTTGGAGCTAATTGTGGAGAATTGTTACTGTTATTTTCAGTGTACAAAACTTTACAAATGGCCCCCCATATTAAATACCCCTGTATAAATTCAAGATATTTAGATTTTCGATAGTGAATATGTTATGGTTTTAGTAGGTTTACTGTTTCACATAGCAGTAGCATTTGCCTTATTTTATTTGAATAGTGAGATATTGCCAATACGCCTACTAACAATTTTTCTACTAACGTGTGTCTGGTGTCTGTAGATCCACAAATATACGGCTAATGTTCTCGGCGTCCGATGCAAGGAAGTTTATTTCTTTATGGGTGGATAGGAACCTGGTAGAAACTATCGGTTACCGTTTCCATTCTTTTAAATATAAATGTTAAATATAAATTTTAATTGTTGCTCTGCAATCCTAAATATTTAGCTAATATATGCCTAGCGGAAATACGAAAATAAAAGCTTCATTAAGAGATACAGGGAGAGGTTATTAAAAAAAAATCTGAATGCATTTCATATTAAACAGATATATTTAATATGAAATAGATATAAAATATGACAAAAATGTTAAATGTTAAATCTAAATGTTAAAACCAAATAAAAAAGTCATTTTTTACTAAAATAAACTCACTTGACAATCAATAAAGGCAACTGAATGTAAAAGACATAGCCTGTTAGCTAGTTAGCAGTCTGTTAACTAAGCTAGCACACTATTTCTCTTCAAAACCTGTCACAAATGTTCAATTTTCAACCCACTGAAGGCAAATTCTGGACTGATATATTACAGAAGTTAACAGAGATTCCCAAATAAATTCATTTCTGTTCCATCGACTCGCCTCTGTACTTCATAAGTTGAAACAAAGCGTTAGCAGCTATGCTACTTGCAAGGATAGCTTATTTCAGTAGCTCTTGTATTCAGCGAATCTTCAGACATGCAAAACTCAACACCATATCTCAGAAATATACATCACGTCCAAATGTTCAGGAGTCCAAATGAAAGAGAAAATAATGATGTTTCAATAATATAGCTACCAAAGTTAGATACATTTATTTGGGATGCATTTTCAATATACTCGTTTATTCTCCTTCCTTCACACAACTACACTGTTGTAGGACCGTGTTAAGATATCTGCCTGTCTGCCTATTTCATTTATGTCTCAGTACAGTCTTCCTACACAATCTTATCTTGAGATGATAAGACAAAGAGTCATTTCTGTAAAGCAGTTACTCGTTTGCTCAGTACTTTTGATGGTTCAAGACACCAACCTTTGTTCTCAAAGAAATCCTGAGGTTATCTCTGGCCTAAGTCCAGATTGTATGCTATCAGCAAAAAGACAGCATTAATGATAAAGTATATCACTTTCATGAATAATTAACAGCAGCTGAAACAAACCAAGGGGTATCAGCCCTGTAGGCTCTCGTCAGTTTATCATCAACAATGTAGGTGTGCCTTATTTGAGGTGATAAACTATGGGGAGAAAAACACATTATCAGTGCTGTGTCCAAACATCTTTGCTGTTCTTGTCTTGAAGACAATTTTCCTTCTTCAACCTCAGATGTTGTTATCCATCGCCCTTCAGTCCATAATCTTCAGTTATCAGGCCCCTTTCCTTTGGAGTCATTTACCAGTCAGGGCCCAGGAGGCAGTCATCCCCTCTACTTTTAAGATTAGATTTAAAACTTTCCTTTTTGATAAAGCTTATAGTTAGAGCTGGCTCAGGCTTGGACCAGCTCTTAGTTATGCTGCTATAGTCTTAAGGCTGATTTATACTTCTGCGTACCTCCCGTACTGTCAAGCGGATCCTACTTTGAGGAATCAGGTCAGGGATAGATCAGTGGTCAGGCCTACATGACAGGTAAGCTCTTTCAGAGCAGGAGCATATGAACCGTGGTGGGAGACCCGTCCTTGGCCAACTAACCGTAGTAGACCTTAACGACAGGGTCCAAGGAGATGGTATAGCAGGGAACAAGGGGAGCAAAGATACTGGGGGAGATAAGGATGAAAAGTGATCTTATCAGAGCAGAGATGGGCCTGAGTAACATCAGTTAAGAGAGCTTATATTAAACTTATACTATAACCAAATAGCTTCCGCAGCAAGCAAAATGTAAATCATAGAAGTAAAATGATAAGTTTTAGAGTAAGTTTTAAATCAAAACTGGTATCGCATAGAAATAAGATTAAGACTTAGTGAGTGAGAATAACAAAGTGCAGAGACAGAGCAAGTGTTATGCAGGCCTGCCCGTCTGTGTAAAAACGGCTCACCTGCAATAGCCTTTCGCAATCTGCCAGTAACTGCTCACAACAAAAAAGGAGGAGTTGGGATGAAAATAGCCAAACTGCCAGTAAGTGGTTAGGACAAGCAGTAGCGAAATAACGGAGTAATCTAAGGAGAGGTGGAAAATAACAGAGGTCACACTATTGTCACGGCATCGCCTCACCTACATCAACCTCATGCTCTGCTCTATGAGTTCTCCCAGGAACATCTGTGAGCAACATAGGGTACGAGTCAACCAACCGAATCACATCCTGTCTTTGCGATTCTGACAAATGGAGCAAGGTGTCCTCAAGGCAAGCTCGAGCATCAGTGTTATAAAGCCTGGCGCTAACAACATCAGGTGGAGGAGAGGACATTTATGGATCGCAGCAATCAACCTGTTCCTCCTCCACTACTGCAACAGCACAACAAACAGCACGTCACGTCCCTCATATGCTTTCAGGGCATTAATGTGGCACAACCTGGTCTTGGACCTCCTATCAGGAGTATTGATGATGTAGTTAAGGTCCCCTACCTTCCTCAACACTCTATACAGTCCAGCATAACCTGGATCCAATTGGTGAAGTGGCCCTTGGACCAACACCAAAACAAGGTCACCTGGGTCAAAAGTGCGCCTCACTGCTCTTTTGTCATACCTAGTCTTCATGCAAGCCTTTGCTCCAATCAAATTCTTCCCTGCAGCCTCACACGCGTTGTTTCCAAATCACTGACAGAGTCCTGATACTCCGCTAGTTGAAGCAAATAAAGTAGTAAAATTAACTACCGCTACTGGGAAACACTCAACTCAGCCGTCGTGCTAATGCTACAAACACCACAAGCTCGGCCTAGGGCATCCAAGCCTTGGCTACTCAGAAGCCTGAGGTGCGCTCCAAAATGTAACTACCCGTTGAATCGACGCGGACCGCAAGCCCTGTGATTGGTCTGCTCGGTGGCTTGTATTCGAATTCGAATTCGAATTTATAGTACTTCCAGGATCCCCGCACATCGGCCGTGTATTTCATCTCCTCTCTATTCTTCCCTGTAATCGTGTCTGTATGATAAACAGCAACATGTATCAGCTGTAGACTAACATAACACGCTCTGAAGCATCTTGAGATAACTTTTCCAAACACCCCTGCCCGGTGGCTTGCTCAAGGTGAGTTTCCCAAATATTTCCTGCTGCATTCTCACATCAGCCACCCTTGCCTCATATGGGAATTTCAACAGGAGCCTGACAGGAAAAAGTCCAGGTGGAGCTAAGGGTTGACATTTTGGCTATTTGTGTTCACACATGCAGCCAACCCACAAAAAAGTTTATAAGGCATTTTGCACATGTGTGATAACAGCTATTGCTAGTTGTAAAGATTGTGTATTTGTGAAATGAAACACAGTATTATATAAACTAATAACAACTAAACTAAAAAATTACTATTTCAACGTTTGATTATTGGCATATGTGCCTTAAACCAGAAAAATCCAGCAGCTGTGAGATTACACCGGCAGACATCTTGAATCCACACACAGTCCGGAGTCAAAAACAGATGCAGATGGCCGTCTGGCCTGCAGCTCAACTATATACAGTTTAGACCCTAGTTGCCAAAATCAACATCCAAATCCCACATGTATGAGGTAGAGTGTACGATTACACAGTGAATGAAGTTTGAAGGGAGTGGAAGGAAATGAATGCCTTTAATGTTTGGTAAGGAACATTTTAGAACAACTCACATACAGCGCAGGCACATATTAAGAAGCACTTTTAGTTAAAGTAAGTATGTTATGAAACACACCTCTAACACCAGTGAAGCAGGGGCAGGAGAAGGACTGCTGCATAGTTAGATTTTCTGTGGTTGTTTGGAATCTGGAGGAGAGTGAATCCAGGGGAAATCCATGGGCGGACTTCCAAACCCCAAATGTTTTAATGGTCAAATCCCTGCATGGGCAGAAATGGGATAACAAAAAGTGTGTATGCAAGTCTGCAACAACATGATACCTACATGATACAACTACAGTCATTGTAGTTATGGGGCGCCGTTTTTAAAGTTGTGCACACTGAAAATAAAAGCAACAATTCTCCACATACAGCTCCAATACGACATAAAAATGTAGTATGAATTTTTAAAAGTCACTTTTTAATCACATTTAGAGCAATATTTGTGATCTTCTTCACATCTTATTCTTTTAATTTTGTAGTAAAAATATATTTAAGTTACAATCACTGTTAAATCGAAATTCTTTAGATCAATCTAGAATATAAATGTTGATTGTTAAAGGCTCTGTTAGGACTTAATAAGTGATCTTGAAATAGTCTCCCGTTTATATATGTTCCTGCTCATAATCCACAATATAAAATGTGATTATCAGTTCAGGAAATGGTCATTTCTAAATGCTACTTTGTGCAGTGCCTCATGCCAACTTCATGGCTGGTGTACGCACGTTTCTACAGCTGTTGATCCTTGGGCACAGATGCATACAACTGGATATTTTTGTGCGTATTTCCTGGATTTGAGCGTATGCCATGTTTCAGGAGGAAATCCATGCAAGTCCATGAGGCCCCTGGTCTTTTGGAAGTTGTGACCACGGGCCACTTGATGAGAGCAGCAGAGATAATCCATGAATGGTATGAGGTGAGTTGGTTGACTATATGATTACGTTTTCGATCTCTACACTGAAGTTTCAAATACTGAGCTGATGATTTACTCCCTCAAGGCTCACCATTATGTTTTACACAGGATCTCCATCACATCAGGCTCGAGCATCTCCTATATAAACGTTGGCTGAAGGATGTGAAGAAGTTTACTAACTTTCAGTAATTCAACAGCATTTCAAGACACACATAGTATATGAAATGAACAGCGTTGCTCCGCCTTTTCCCGTTGTACATGTGATAATTTGACTTAATTTGTAAATATCTTATAGCCTATAAAAATAGTTATATACTTTATATAGATGTTATTGGTCAGTAAAGGCCTCATTGTATTATGTCACCTCAAGATGTACTGCAAGCAGGTCAGCTGAGAGCACTGTGTTACCGTCAGCCGATAACGAAGGAACAAACTTGTGGTTATCAGCTCTGCTTCAAGGACAGCTGCAGGCAAAGAAGCAACATGCACACACATTTTTTGGTTACAATGCACAATAGAAAAACTTGTCTGAAGACATGTGTATCGATTGAGGTACGCGTTGTGGAGACTAGAGCCAATATGGAGACGGCTGCGTACGACACCCAACATCCAGGCCAAAAGGAGTTGGCTGCGTACTTCCTGTACGCCTTTCAAGATGTATCTCTATATAAGATCATGATATCAATGATTCAGGGCTCATTTTGCTGAATTCCTGCTGGAGCTCTGTCAATTTGAGACCAGCGCTGTACTTCTTTACATGTGACCACAATAAATGTTTTCTGAGACCTGAACAAATTCTCCGGTGTTCATTCTCGAGCTGTCAACAAAAGAATTGGGGCTAACATACGGTTTTGAAGCCAAAAACCCTGTTCCAATGCGCAGCCATTGTGCAGCCAAAGTCTGCGCTGTAGAGAATTTCTGTGGTTGCCACGGTAATTTATGTGTTGCCACGGTAACGAGCTCCGCCCTACAGCATAGCGTCACAAGATCCTATGGAGTTTCCCTCTAAGCAGCTGTAAATCAAAACAAACCCGGAAGTAAAACCCTGTTTTTTAAGCTCCAATAACTAACGAAAAAGAAACTTTTCAGACACAAAACAGTCAAATACTTACATATCACCACAGCATGCAGATGTGAGAAACATTCGTACCACGTGTATTTATTTTTTAAAGTTTCAAATGAATGGGGGAGACGGAGATTTTGACCTACTGCAGCCAGCCACCAGGGGGATGAACCCCCATTCAGTCCTGTGTTGAAATGCAAAACAAAGCATCAGATATTAACATCTTTACAGCCTGGTGCAAAGCACAGTATTTGTCTCCATAAAGAAATTCTATATTCATGACAACTGTACGTGGTTTAAAAAAAAAAAAAGAAAACACAACTTAGATTAAAACTGAAAGCCATCTTATGCCAGCCCCTTCATTTTCTTCACATCCATAAATGTGCATTCCCCTTGTGCCTGGCACATTCCTGAAACTGCCTCCTTCATTAAAGCAAAAGCAGGAGCTTAGACCCACATTTGCTTGATAATTATCCTTCTGAAATCAAACTTAATCACCCCTACCTTTTCCAAAAAATGACAACAAATAACTAAATGTTTGATAATCAAATCTTAAAAACCAAAGTCTGACTTTGAAGGTGCTTGATGCTGGGTAAAGCAAATAAAAACAAGACTCAACCAGACATTCGCTCTCCCTCTTTCATTATAGACTTACAAGAGATGATTCAAACCTCCTAAATAGTATTTACAGCTGGTCCACTGTCCAGTCACATTTAAAACTAGAGCATGAATCCTCTCCACTGTGGACCTCTATATTTCTCCAGTACATCATCTGTAACAAGAATTAACTAAGAAAATGAAGTAATTGATTTAGAGACAGCTAATGAGGACTTTGGGTGTAGCAGAACACAAACACTAATTTGTTCTAGCTTATTCAAACGTCACACATCACGTCAGGTTCTGCTGTGGAAAACACTCACCCATATCCAGGGCTGCTATTATAAGCTTTAATAGGGCAGAGACTGTGTGCATGGCAGAGAGATGGATAGTTTCTTAATCCCCCTCAAGTTTGAACGTTTGCTACTTTCTATGGGTATGCTGCCAGGAATAGAAATGAGAAATAGGCTAGGCAGGTGGAGGAAAGTGAGGAATGGCTGCTTAGCCTAGAATTTGACAGAGAACATTTTTGAGGCTTTCATTTTGAAAGATTTTTTTTTTTTTTAGTTAAATAGGAATATTTAAAGACATGTCTCTTTGGCTTTTTTGCATAATGAAGCCCTGAACACTGGTTAGAAATAGAGTTAGATGTTATGAATCATGTTCAGCTCTCTGTAACATCGTAGATGGAAGCTAACAACAGCTAACAGTGAGTTATGTTAATACTTTTTCAGTACATCCAGTTACAGCGGTAATCTCAATTCAAACCACAAAGATGAAAATGTGACTTTCTCTTGCTAGAAGAAAAATAAGATTAAGAGTCTACTCATGCTTGTGTCTTTGTGCGGCTGTACAGGGTAAAACAGAAAAAAGGCTAGATTTGGAGCTAAATGCTAAACCAACGTTCTGACAATGTAGGTGCTAACATGCTAATACTCAAGGGGTAGGCGCAAATGATTACCATTTTAATCATCTTAGTTCAGCGTGTTAGCATGCTAACTATAGACTATAAGAGGACTCAGCAAGTCATATCACCCACTATTAGTTTGTGGTCTACACTTGAAAGCCTTGAGCTAGCATTTTGACTCTTTCCATCTTACCTGTTTTTTAGCCTTAAGTGCCCATATTTGGTTGAATAAGAAGAACCTCTGTGATAGTCACTTGACAAATAGCCTGGCCTTAAATTTTACCAATTTTAATTTCATATTTTACTTTGTAAGATGGTGACTTAATGGTGAGTTTACTAAGGTAATCTAGTGAATCAAGTAAATAGGGAAGTCTTATCTGTTTTCAGACTTCTTTTGGTAACAAGTCGAGTTGCCCCCTACTGACCATTAAAAGAGAACAGGTTTATGGCAATTCCAAAACAATGTTCTACCCTAGATGCTAATTTCAAAAGGCTAACAATAAAAATGCTAATACTAAAATCTTAAGGAACAACGATTAGCATGTTAGTCTAGTTGGTTAGTTTACTATTTTTTTAATTTTGAGTTTGTTGAAGTGAGTCTTTAGCAGCAAAATAGTATAATATGGTATCATCAGCATAATGATGAAATTTTCAATTTTTTAATTTGTCTCTAATGTCATTGATATACATACAAAATTGAAGTGGTCTAAGGATAGATCCCTGGGGTACTCCGTTGATGACTGCTATAAAGATGACTTTACCAGTCCCAATCAGCGCAATTTATGTGCGGCCTTGCAATTTTATACAATCACAGCAACTTTCCCGCAAATTTGACCAATTACCTTGATCTCAGCCCCTGTACGTCATCGGTTTCGTCATCAATTTCACTTCCTTGGAACATAAACGTAAGTCCTCACTTGATCGGCACTTTTCAACATCAATACATGCATGGAGAATGTGTGAAAAGAGGGGACAGCAGGCAGGACAAGTGACGATGACAATGTTTTTATTTATAGATACTAGAGTTATAATCTGAGGGGCTCAGTGTTAGCTTGGTAACCTACCTGCAGCAGGTGTGCTTTATGAAACAGCTCACCCCAACTCCATGCATCTGTCTCATCTTCATTGAGGATTTTTACCCTCCGGTGTGCGTTAGTGACAAAGACACAACTGGGGGACGTCTGTTTACTATTTGAGGTTTGACGTTGTCAAAGTTTTGATCAACTCCTTGTTGAAAGATGCAGATGCATTTCAGAGTGCCATGAACTGACTGTCAAGGACCGTCGTAAAAGTGCAATACAGCCCTTTTTTTCTTTTTTGATTCTGTGAATCAAGAGAATCAAAATACAGTCACAGTGGCCACATCAAGAATGTTTTCTAAAAACAACTGTAATTTAGCGTATTTACTTGCCCCTGAGATGTTATTGGGGAAAAAAATTAAAATAAAAAATTCACAAAATCAATCACAAAAAAAATCACACAAAATCCTTGAGGGACTGCTTTACACTCTGCAACTATTGCTTTAGTTCTGTTTGTTTAAAAGTTGAGGTATCAGATACATGCGCTGTCATCAACACAAACTATAGACAATTTACTTAACAAAATCGAGCGGTTGCCTGTGCCAAAGGCCTTTAAGTCAGAGAAAAGGGCAACACATTTTTGGCCTTTGTCAATTAAATTTACACTATCATGTAACACAATAGTTGCTACAGAGATAGTAGTTATTGACTTTACTGGGTCTCCCCTTTGAATTATGGTAGGACGTGCATTGTTCCAGACTTTGGGAATAATCTAAGTTAAAAGCGATCAAAGCTGGGGTTGGTAATCAGATTTAGATACACTTTTTGTTATACTGGTTAAAATGATCTTTATGTCCTGATGGCAATCAATATATGATGTGTTCCTAAAAAAGAGCAAAGAAAAACTGCTATCTACAGCCGGAGTAAACCTGGGAAAACACCAACCAATCACCGTTTTTTGGGTGCCAAAATTTTAAAACATTCAAATCCCGTCCTGCCGTTCTGCCCGCCTCCTGCGCGTACATTTCCCCGGCGTGTACTCTGAGTCCCCGTCTCCTGCTGCTGTTTCCCCTGACTCTACTGGCTGCCCCTCTCGCTCGACCTCTGACCCGATGAGGTGCTTTGCTCAGGACTGTAGTCCGGATCAGAGTCTAAAAAGCTCTCACCACGGGGGCTCTGACAAGCAGAATAATTAATGGCATTTACTAAGTCCTACAGAAAATGTATATGTACTGTAGCGTCCGTCCGGATGCTGTAGGGATGACGAGCCGATTCGTGAACACGTTTAGTTTTAATAACCGGTCACTGTCGGCCGTGAGCACACCAACCAACAAAACAACAATCAATGTTTGAATGAATGATAAACTTCTCTTGTCTCTCCTCTCTCCAGCTCACACACTCTACACCTCTCCTGATGCCTTCACTGACTGTCAACACTGTAGGAATTAAGAACATCTACACTGAACAGGTTTAACAAACAGTAGAGCTGTTACAGTATTATATGTATTATAACTTTTCTCCTGATATCGTGTCACTGGTACAACTGGATAATGCTAGAATGACAGTTGTGAGTACTAACAGCAGCCATGTTTATTTGTGCTTTTAACTTTCACTATGATAATGTTTTGGTGAGGACCGGTTTTGAATCAGTCACGGGGGGTGTCGTGTTGGAGGAGCTCCGAGGGAGAAGGGGAGGGGTTAGACGGAGTCCTGAGGAAATGCTACATTCAAATTCATGCTAGTTTTCCGAGACTGCCAACCCCAGCTTTAATTGAAAATATGAGCTATAGGGTTATTTTCACTGTTTTTATGAAGTCATTTGATTTTCCTTTCTTCATTAGGGCAGAACATTTGTTTCTAAGTTTTCTTGAGTGCTGCCAATCCCTCGGTGGATCTGTCTTGCTAGTCCGTTGCAATGCCTTGTCTCTATATTCCATGTAAGTCTAGTTTCCTTAAATCAATTCTTGATCCCTTAACACAGCCCTCATTGCATGCCGCATCCCTTCAAACACTGATCCCCTTCCTTCAAACTTAATAATTAAATCCCCACCATCCTTGATATGCCCCACCCTCTTTGCTATCTCTCCACACCAGATAGACAAATTAGGACCTTGATCTTAAATGTGAAGCTGAAAGGTCCGGTGGGGAACCGGAACCTGGGAGACAGCTGGATAGCTTTTGCTGATGCATGTTTAAAAATGTATGGCCCAGAAAACAGACCACACAGACAAGACTGTGGCAAAGCAAAGGGATTCTTTGATGCTGGGGAGCAGAAATGTTCCTAACCGCTGAAACAAAATATATGGGCAGCAAGATTCTTCTGCACCCACACAAAGAGAAACACAGGGATAGTATGAAAAGCCTAGAAACAATCTGTTTCCATTGAGGCAAGTCATACATTTCTGATAACAAAAGTACTTTTCTTTAGGGATGTTCTGATCTCAACTATCGGATCAGATTCGATCTGGGCCTTTTTTAACTGATCCACATTTGTGCTGATAATCTCATCCGATCATTTATGTCCGCTGTCACTGAACACAATTTACAGCTGAAGGCTATGAGAAAATATAAGAAAATAATAAGTGGGACACAGATATAGAGCTCAAGCCATATTACAAATGTATTGTAGTACTTACATGTGCACCGCCAGACACGGCGCAGAAAATACAGACTGTTCTCTATACCGGCATGTCGCTCCTAATCTGGCATGCAACCGGGCGTGTTTCGATCTCGCTGTCTCTCCTAATATTTACGTTCTCCGTCTGGCAGCTGGATGCTGCCATTGTAAATCATGCAGTGTCTCATGAGAGTTGCTTTCAGAGCAGCCTCTGATTTAAGCGTGCTGTAATGCATGCACACCAGTTTCGTGGGTCTCATACAGCAGAGCTTTTAAAACAGGTTACGGGTTTTACAACAATTGCTGGATTAAGTTGGATGGAATAAACATAAGACATATTCTAGTATTTTTTTTGATTACTTATTTTTGTTAAAGGAAAAAACAGTATGCAGCTCAACTCTCTTATCTCTTGTGTAACTGTTACTGTTAAGTATCGGATCAGGACTCAGTATCGGCAAATGTTCAATATTAAAAAATCTGGAACTGGGCCAAAAAACTGATCGAGACATCCCTAGTTTTCTTACTTCTGTTTAATAACATTACGAGGCCTCTGATCAGTGTCATGAGCTGAACGATAGGTACCTTGAACACCTGGCTCCTGATCACATGAAACAAGAACACGCAACTGAACATGTCATCATTTTCCTTCTTTTATTGTACACCAGTGTTTGCCTGAATGGGTAGGGTGTTTTAGAAGGTATTTTTTTCCGGGTGGCACATATAATTGGTTTTGTCCATTTCGTACCTTTGATTTATTTTAACATGCTCAGGCAGGTTAGTTCACAGTAGACGACTTGAATGACAGTTGAGGTGGCACAAACAGAAAAGCATCCCAAAATGTTCCATAACATTTAAAAAAATAAAAAGAAAGTCTGTCAAAGCAAATAAAGCACATCTACACATGTAATTAAAATCAAGCAGGCTTGTAACAACATCAAATACTTTTAAAAAATGAGCCCTCTGTCATGGAATGGATCACAAATGAGTCAAGCAGTCTGTACAAATGTTAATTCCTCTTCGTTTTAACATAATTTACTGCTTGACGGAGCCAAAAACAAGTTAGCTGTAAATTTGGTTCTTTGGTAAATTTGGTAAATTTAGGTCTTGTACAACTTGTAATAAAATTAAATTTAAGTTATGTGATTGGGGAAGAACAGTATTTCTTTTAAAAATGCGATGTGATGAATTAGAACAATAAGTTTGGCACCCTCAGTGGAAGAATTTATTATGGTGGCTGGAAAGTGCAATGCAAATTTACAAAGAAGGAAACACTATTACAAAGTTGGAGACAAATTTACATTTTTAAAATCATTTTGACTTTTATAACACAAAATTACATTAGCAAACACTTTTACCAAGGCCTAAACAAATTTACACTTGAGAAAACATATTTACAAAATCAAAAACACTTTTACAAGAGACAGAACATTTTTAACAGTCCTGAAAAAAATTTGCAAACAGCAGATTCTACCGGGAAAGGAATGTACCAATGATTTTCAAAATAAAAGACGTCTGTAATATAAAAATGTGCAACAGCTTATCAGTCTGAATCAAAAAATATATATATATATATATGTGGAAACATGGTTGTTAATGTCAAATATATATTAATTCCCTGGCTGTGGCACATTTTCGTATTACAGACTTCTTTTATTTTGAAAATCGTTGGTGCATTTCTTTTCCGGCAGAATCTGCCATTTGTAAATTTGTTTCAGGACCGGTAAAAATGCTCTGTCGCTTGTAAAATTGTCTCACGGCTTGTTAAAGTGTGTCTGATTTTGTAAATTAGTTTGCTTTAATAATAATTTGTTTTGGCCTCGGTAAAATGTTATTCTGTTTTACAAAATGTTAAAATGTTTTCCAAACTGTTGATTTTTTTCTCCAACTTTGTAAAAGAGTTTCATCCTTTGTCAATTTGCATTGCACTTCCCAGCCATCGTAATTTATAATGGCAGCAATGTTCCCCACTGGTGCCATGACCATGATGACCCGAGTAGTCTGAAATGAATGGGCTGAAACCAACATATACTGCACCAATATTCACGAGCATCTATATAGATTCTACAAACAAAAAAAACTTGAGCCATCAGAAAAATGTTGAAAGACTGTAACTTGCTCACTCCAAACATTCTGTAGTCTTATGTAAAAAAGAAAGAAAAAAAGGCAAACATATGCTTTTACAGTTTGACCCATTTGATATTAAGTTGGACATAATTGTTACCATAACAACATAACAGCAAAACAGAAAAACTTCAAAAATATCTTTCTTATATCTGTACATTTGACGACCTCTGCTGTGTTAGTCCTGTATAAAATCATCTCTATCAGCTGTTGAAGCTACGGATTTAGCAGTTACACAGTGGCAGGTTTTGCACCGTAACCATGTAGGAATTCAGTGCCTTACTCTCAGACACTGAAGTAGTTCATATGGCTGCTACGGATATCAAACATGTGGCCTGTCCATGATAAGACTCTTAACTAATAGGTCACCCCGCAGCCAGACACGCTGTGGTTTGATGAATGCTATCAGTCAACAGGAATGAGGATAAGTACTGTCTTTGTGTACCTACCTTGATCGATTTTGTTCTACCCTGCTGCACTTTTCCCTGAATGTCATTTGTGTAACTTCTAAGAAATAGCGTGATGTGTCGGGAAGTGCATTCTTGTCCTTTTTCTCAAGTTAGATCTGTAATTCTATACTTCTCTCATTTATGCTAGGAAGTTGTTGAGTGCTAAAAAAAACAAAAACGTTAGCTTAGGTCAGCATATTATCTGAATGCAGGGAACAGCTTGTTGTCCTTTTAGCAACATGACCTGTTTATGGAACAGACATTTTCACTAGTGCTAATGCAAAGCTAACATCCTACTCCCAATGTGTATTCAAATTAAAACTCGAAAAATTTGGATGAAAATTGGTGAATTCAGAGGTAATTGTAGGTTTGCTGTTTACCCGTTTCAAGCTCTCTGCAAAGGTTAGATTACCTGTTGTTAGCTGTAGTCCGATGTTAGCTAATGCTAGCTTTAACTTGCTTTTAATATGAATTCACAGTAAAACAAATGTGTAAAACCAACCAAAAGACTTAGAGGTAATGGTAAGCCACATGTTTACCTTGAGTCAGTCTTTCAGGCTAAGCTAATCCTTTAGCTTGATGATTCACTAGCTCTGCTGTTCATACCTTATTTTTCATATGAATTCACAGCGAAACTCTCATTTAATGCATGAGAAACAGCAGGGTTGAAAAGTGGTCACTAGGGATTTACACAATTAGTCGATTATTGATTAATTGATTATTAAGAAATTACTTGAAAGACGCATTTTTGTTTTCAATTTTCTGTCACGTGGAACAAACATCATGTGGTCTGATTTTACTCAGCTATCAGGGAGGTGTTTTAAGTTTAAAGCATGTTTTGATTTGAATCAGCTGGTTAAAGGTGTTTCACACAGCGGAGACGCTCAGCTGGCAACTGAGACTGTGCGTCAGGTCTCCACAAGCGCTTTTTAAAGAGGATCAATACACAACTGCTGCCAACAGGTTGACAACTTTAAACAGGACATTTCCCCAACTTTTGATACAAAGCCAACAGACTGGAGGGAATTGCTAATACGCTATGTTTGCAGAACAGCAACATCAGAGCCATCTGGGCTTTTCTGCCACTGGACTGATTATGACCCAGTTGCGGACCGGCTTAAATCTGGCCGAATACCCGTTTATTTTTCTCAATAAGAACGAGTAGGCAGAAAACTGGACACTGTGAGTCTGAAGTACGTTTCTGTTAGTATTATGAGCCTTCACATTATAAGATTATGTCCTCGGAGGATATTTTATGAGCCTGATCGTTGATAATCAGTGTTAAACATGTACCCGTATTCAATACCGTCAGTTATATGCATTGTGTTGCTTTAGAAAATATATTTTTCGGGGAAAAAAATTATTTGGCATTGTTTTTGACATAGGAATAATAATGTTTTTTTTTTTATTGTTTAATGGATAATTGATCGTTAACATTTCCAAAAATCGATAACGGAAAATACTTAAAGTGTACATCCCTAGTGGCCACACTATTCCCCAATAAATCTGAAGCAAATGCTAGCCTTATAGCCTAGCCACTGGGGCCTGTCAAAGTAATCGATAGCAGATAAACTGCAATCAATCATTACATGTAGTTCAACATTTCTCACAATGATAAATATGACAGACAACAGCTAACTCCACGTTGATAGCAACAGAAACGTTTTTGATGGGGAATCGCAGTCTGCCATCAACTACTCTACCTGGCTATTCAAGTTGGACTCACAGGCTAGCTCCCGACTAAGGCTAAATCATTTTCATGTCATTATGTGGGTACCAAACAACCACTTTTGATAGACATAAAAGGCATATAATAGAAACATACATACCTTCATTTACATCACTTGTCATAGCCACTAGTGACATGCTGCAGAGCCACTGGCTACCCCAAGAACTATTAGCACGTGGCGATGCCTTTTTGCAGCATTTCACCAAGCTATAAGAGCTATAAGCCCCAAAACTACCAGCACATGGCGTGGCAACTTTGAGGCATGCTTTGCTCACATTTATATCTTTGTTCTTCTGCGAAATCTTGGTGAATATCAAGCTCTAGAGCTAATGGTTAGTTAACTGTCCACTGTTTCAGTACTTCTGCTGAGCTAAGCTGACACACCATTTTTCACTGCCAGTCATGTCCAGTTTTGGGGACTGCTTGTTCCCAAATTGTCTAAAATTTGACGCTGAAATGTGATATGTGAGAAAACACAATGAAAGTAATGCTGGATCAATAACAAAACCTGTCAAAATGTTCAGCGTGACTGTTTTTTTCACCAATGTGTGCTATACATGTAAAGAAAGGGTTTTTGCATCATTACATTAATATACATGTAAGTAGAGTTGGGCGATATTAAAAAAGACGTTACTGCGATACATTTTTTACATACCAGTCATTATCCATAATTATCACAAAAATCAAATAATTATTTCATTTTAATTTAAAGGCAGATTTTTGCTCCTGAGTGAAAGTTGAAGAAACCAGACGGTTTGTTAGCTTGTATCTGGATTTAGTTCTCTGATAAGCTTCTTAGATCCCTAATTTTTAAAGTGCCAACAGGAAGCAGGTCTTTTGTGTAAGATGAGATTTTTGTGAAGTTTTGGTTTGTGATTCTTATTTTTCACAGGTTGAGATAATTTGCATAATCAGATTTATTTACCCACATCCTGAAAGTGTATAAAGTTAATAGTTAACCCCGAGTCAGCACAGTGTTAGACCAAGCGGCAACCTCCGGTCTAAATATATAAGTCCAATATGGAAGTGCTAAAAACTGCAGTTCATCAACGATCCGCTTGAGGCTGGCTCCGGAAGTACCGGAAACCACATACACACCAATTCAAAAAAGCTGATCTTTACAGCAGAAATAAACATGTTTACAGCCTGGTACAAAAGACGAGTATAGTCTGGGTAGCTCATTTCTCGATCGGCACATACTGTACAGGGTTGAATTTTTTTCTAATGTGGCAATTTCGAAGATATTGAGATCACGAGTCTTCCAATGAGAGGCACAGCTGACGTGATTGACAGGCGGGAACACTGTAGCTGTTCACTAGGAGGCTCAAACTCCGCCTCTGTACGTCACAATAGCTTGACAGCAGCAATATGGCTCCCGCCAATGATTGGCATCAAAACAGCACTTCAGAAACAGATGGGTGACGTCACGGATACTACATCCATTATTCATACAGTCTATGTGTTAGACTAACGACTCTGCTTTGAGCTGGTAGGTTTTACATTTTCTTCAGTGTTGATTGTTTCAGCTGTGTTTACATTCCACTCCAAATGTCTTGAAGCCCGCCTACCTCTTACCCTACGACATGGCTTAATTGGCTGTTCAATTTCGTCTTCTTCCTCTGTCTAATGTTGGATAGCAACTAGCGTTTAAGACACATTAGCGCCCCCTCTCTTTCTAGTGGTTGGGGGGGGTGTAATTACAGGTTTAAATGTATGTATTTTTTATTGAAAATTTGTTATATTTATATTGAGAAAAATTATAGCACAATGATTATAGTTATCGAATTATCGCCCAGCCCTACATGTAAGCTGTCCAAGCTGTAGGAAGAACACAACCCCAAAGATTCCCCCAGATGTTTTCTGTTAGCAATAAATGCAGTTTATTTCAACCTGCTCAGCTTAGTGCAGGACATCCATTGCTTTTAAATAAGAACATTATCAAGGAAGGACCACAGATCTGGACTAACTAATGCTAACGGTCTGATATTTACACAACTGATTCTTCTCCCTTCTGGAAAGAAATCTAAGCTTTGAAAAGATCTTTTAGGAATCACTTAGATATAATGGATGGAATGAGGCCATGAATCAGAGGGTCATGGAAATAGATACAAATCTGTGTACCAAAAAGCACATACACTTTAAAAATCATCATGCTTACTCAAAAATGCACACTAAGTCACATCTCATTCATTCACAATACTGGGCATGAGAGAAAAAATAAAAGGTGCAAATAAGAAACATCACAATTAAAAGCATATTGGTCAAAGTGTTCATCAAGTTCAGTTCCTGCAGAGCCACATGTGCATTTGGACTAGAAATTGGTACATTTTCTTTTATCAACTTTGTCCAACATGTAGCTCTCGTTAGGCTAATTTTACATGACATCATTTCCACGTACTGTCCAACTGGTCCATAGAGCCAAGCATGGCTGAGAAAAATCGTACTTTTAACACATGTAATATTATGACGTAGCATCAGAAATATCCCTTGATTGAATGGTCATTGCATCTCAAAGAGGTATGAGACCTTACTCAGTTTAACAGACAAGGAGTGGATGAAAGTATGACGCACAGCATGTTAGATACCTTGAGTCAGACAAGTTGTTTTGAGGGTAGTACCTCCCATGCACTTTCCATGCAGTCATCCTTTGTTGCGGCAAAGACAATGGCACTGTCACATCCATCACGCTTAAATAACATTTTATAGACACAGCAATTTCATATCAAGTATCCTCAAGATCTGCAAGTACCAAAAAAGGTCTTTCACTTTGTGTGTTATTTCCCTTGTGCTAAAAAAAATGTTAAAAATGTTTAATGTTAAAAATGGAGCACAGAGTAGAGGCTCAGTTCTGCCTGTAGTCTGATGCAAAATTGAAAATTATAACGCTGATACTCACACATATATGAAAAAAAAAAGTCAACAGTTCATCGTATTTATCTTCCTCCAACTTTAAACTCAAAGTGGGAAGCACTAAAGCTGTTTTCACATCATACTTGTGGACTACAGATTTGCAAGTTATGAAAACTTCAGTTGCCATTAAACAACAGCTAACAGTCACTACTTCCTAAATAACATAAGTTACAAAATACACAACAAGAAAGGCATGAAATCAACCTTAAAGAAATGTTTGTTAGCTAAAACTCATGTTAGCTTAAGCTTAAAACTAGTTCAATGCAAACTCAAGTGTTATGACTTAGCAATTACCCAATGTTTTACCTTAAAAATATAGCCTTGAGTGTCTTCAAAAAATATTGTCAGCTAAGTCACAACAGCTAATGTTAGCATCCAAACAAGTTCCTATGTTACATTAGCTAGCTAAAATTACTATAAGCTAGGATTTATGCCTTGTCTCTTGTGTAAGTCTAATAGTTTTGATGAGTCATGGATGCTAGTGCACAACAGCAAACATTTACATTTGATTAACCTAGCTATCAATACAAGTTTACAGTGTTACACAATCTAACTGTAAAGTTTGATAGGAAGTGGTTGAGTTCTAATAATGTCAGTTGTCAGCCTGTTTTAAATCATGACAATATATTTACCCCTCCTATTATCCTTGGGGTCAGTTGGACCCCATTCATTGAATGTCTCTAAATTATTAATTAGCATCATTTTTTTGGCTTCATATTTCATGACTTTTCCTCATTTAATTGGGAAAACTGTGAAAACATAAAATTAAAATGTTGATGTGTTCAAATTTCCTGTGAAAAAATAATTACGCATCAGTGTTCCTTGGGGTCAATTTGACCTCAAGCTGTTTCAACTGTATGAAACATAAGAAATATCAACATTTTAAACACATTTGTTTCAGTTGTTTAGGATGATATTGAGGTCACTATAACATACATTTTTATAATCTAAAAGAAACATAAAGTACCTGAAACATAAAACTGGGTAACAATAAGTTTCTGGAGGTTTAAATTGCTGGGGTCAAATTGACCCCAAGGATAAAATATGTTAGTAAATTTGAGGGTAACAGAAGGGTTAATCAACCAGTATTGCAGCAGTCTGCAATCGAATGTTTACGAGCAATACGAGTATCTCTTGTGTAACACAATCAAACTGTAGTGTTAGCTAGGAAGTATGAATGCTAATGCTTTTGCTGTCAGCTAACTTCACATTCAACCATTCCACAATGCGAGTTCAAACCTTTTTTGTCCCTATCAAAGCCATAAAATCACAGCTATTGTTAGCTGACTAACCCTAACTTTAGCCAAGACTTAAGCCAAGTTTTTGTTAATTGGTTATTTAATTTATTGATTCAACTAACCGTATCTGGACTATCCATTGTCCTTTTTGGTTACTGATCAATCAGGAAGAAGTGAAACAATATTTACTTGTTTGATTCAATATGACTTGCAAACCTGGAACACATCAGTACAGTGAAATGCCAGTTAACTTCCCACCCTGTGTGACTTCTGAGGAAAATGTCAAACCTAGATAAAATTCCCATTTCTTCTTCTTCTTTTTCTTCTTTTTCTTCTTCTTCTTCTTCTTCTTCTTCTTCTTCTTCTTCTTTTCTTCTTCTTCTTCTTCTTCTTCTTCTTCTTCTTCTTCTTCTTCTTCTTCTTCTTCTCACTAGATATCTTGCATTTCAGGAGCACAAGGACAGTGTGAGAGTGTGAATCAAAGAGACCACTGTTCCCTTGGCTTGGCACTTGGCAAGTTTAGAACAGTTACTAAGAGATTTCTTTGTAAGGGCACACTCTACAGAAGTAAATCAGGCTGTTTTTGACCTAAGAAGCCTGCTTGAATTGAAATGACTGAAATGTACCAAACAGTCAGTCTGCGAGGTACCGATGTGTGATAGTTTTTTTTGCTATGAATTCTCATTTCATGATTTCTCCCTTCTATTCATGGCCACCGATGAACATAAATAAGAATTCAAATTTGGTGCCTCATTTGGCAAACACGAAAATAATACACATGGATGTTCTCACGTTCCCTTTTCAGTAAAGGGCTTAAAAATGCAACTTGGCTCAACATTTGACGGTATATGTACTAAAGACGCCGTTTGGTTTTGCTCCTGCTTTGAACTAAAGCTCCATTTGGCACCAGAGAATGCCAATCAAGCGCTTGGTTGGTTGAAGAAAAGCAGAAGTAGTCCTTTCATACACAAACCAGCCAGCTTTCACTCTTTCTCCCCCCTGCCTGTGTTTTCTTCCCTCCATTTGATGTCCTATTCAGGCTACTAGGTACCAGAAAACCACTATCTCTCCCTTCTTTCTTGCATTTTGCCAGTCTTTCAGTGCATTTAATAACCCCCCCTGGTCCTCTTCTCCTTCTGTCTCTGATTAACAAAGGCCCAGAGGGGGAGGGGGGTTTGGTCCAGCTGCCCCATATGTCATTCAGATACAGTCGTCAGCATACATAAAAAAACAGACCACATCCCCCTCTCATCCGTCCCTGCAAAAATTCAGTCCAATTTAAGGCTTTCTAGAAACAAACACACGTCCATGCACACGTAAAGTTGAAAAACAAAAGAAAGGAATATGGCATGTTTTGGGAATGTATGAATATTTTACATTGTGTCTGTGTGTGTGTGTGTGTGTGTGTGTGTGTGTGTGTGTGTGTGTGTGTGTGTGTGTGTGTGTGTGTGTGTGTTTGTGTGTGTGTAGCTGCATGTGTCCCTGATGGTGCTGGTCTGGGTGGAGGATATTCTCATGGAAATCAGGGATTAGCTGTGGGACGACAGCAGGAGTGTGAATGGACACAGATGCAAGTGCGGAAGGATCCATAGAGGAAATTTGTGCGCCCAATTTTGGTCACCACCTCCTGTCTTCATCTGTTTCCTGCAGCCCATTTAACTCCAACTGACTCCTCAAAGCAGCTCTAACTCCCTCCTTCCTGTGGAGGGCAGTGTCCCACTTTAATGCGCAGTGTGCCGCTTTTATGTAGGTGCCAAAGCTGGACAAATTCCTCTGGCATGGCGTGAAACCATTTATAGGGCAGGATGTTGTCGTAGTAATGGTGGCTGACCGGCTTCTCGTCCAGGCCGACAGAAAACGGCCAGAAACCGTATGTTGTCACTTCCTCACACAGCCCCATGGCCAGGCTGACCAGGAAGAGCCCTGTGGAGAGTCGTTTGGCATGGACTCCACGACCTTTCCAGAACTTCCCCACTGTGCGAAGAAATTCAGGATTGGCAAAGAGCATGGTGAGGTTGGAGGAGGTGTCCGCCAGGGCGTAATACGCCCGCAGTGATGGGTCGGTGCCAGGCTTCATGGAGAAGGCCGGCATGTAGATGTAGCTGGAGGCGTAGACCTTCATACTGTCCACAAAGGCTTTCCTTGACCACAGGAGGTTCTGAAATCTGAGAGTGAGAAAGAGAGAAGTGTCACTTCTTCTAAATTTCTATACTTGAGTCTGCTCTCTCTTCCTTTTCCATCTCCTTCAGTGAGGAAATGAGTTTCCTTTGGTGTCATACTACAGGAAAAGGTCACTGCTGGTGAAGAGGTTCTTGCACTAGTTTTAAGATTCCAGGACTGAATATAACCTTAACAGACGTTTCCTGATGACCTCAGATGCTCTCAAAATCTACAACAAAAAAAGTTGTCTGTGACAGATATTTTTTCTTGGCTCACTTTTAATTTTTTTTTTTTGGGGGGACTCCCAAATTTTTTAAGCACTGTTATGTGCACAGTAACTTTATCTTATATACTAAATGAATTGTTGTCTAAGCCACTGCACACCAAGATGCCTTCATTAATGCCCTTCCAAATGGCTTATACTATTCTTATTATTGTTTTGAAATAATGGTTTTATATCTTGTTTATCACATGAGCTTCTCTCATCCATAGTCTTTTTAGCATTGCCAGTTGAAGGTGGGACTTTTGCACCCCTGCAATGCCTCGCCTTCATTGTAAACATCACAGCAGTGTAACGGCTAGCTGAAGTTGTACCGTAGCTGAGCCAGCATCAAAGGTAGTAACAGAGGCGTCAGGTGATGCAGGGACACCAATATTAATGTTGTTGCAAGATCAGTATAAAAGTACATAGGTATGATGATGGCCAAGCTTTGTTACAACACTGTGGATGACCAACAGAATAAAAAACTTCTGTTTGCAAGAATGTCAAAATTACTTACGCCATCAATTATTTTTGCTACTAACATTTCAAAGTGATGAACATGTAATAGATTATGATAACAGAACTGATTTGCAACTTGTGTAATCTTCATATTCTCTGTACCTTTTCTCAATGATGCTGGGATTGGCTGTGACCAGGTGTGTTCTGGTTCCCACGTCCTCCACATATTCCTTCGAAAGCGGCGGGAGGTTACACCTAAACAAGCAAGAGGTTGAGGAAACTTAACATTTCACATTCTCTACAAACCAACAAATATATTAAAGTATGATTACTGACAGGTACCTTTGTATCTTAAAGAGCTCATAGTCCCTTATTAACCCTCTAGAACGCTACGCTCCCAGCCTGTAGGTCTGCTTGTCACGCCTAAAGTCTCTAAAAGAAGTATGGGACGTAGAGCCTTCAGTTATCAGGCCCCTCTCTTTTGGAGTCATGTACCAGTCAGGGTCCGGGATGCAGACATCCTCCCTACTTTTAAGAGTAGGCTTAAAAGTTTCCTTTTTGATAAAGCTTATGGTGAGAGCTGGCTCAGGCTTGGACCAGCTCTTAGTTATGCTGCTATAGCTTAGACTGCAGGGGAACTGGCAAATGACACACTTGGGTCCTATCTCAACCCTCTCCCCCCACCCCGCATCACTTACTTTAACCCTACCTGTCCCATTAAAGTTAAAAACCATAGACCTTTCTGGAGTCCCTGAGCTCCCTTGTCTCGTAGGTTCCTCTGAGCTGCCGTAGACGGCCTGCTGCTGTGGACATTCCAGACTCCAGCTGATACGGACGTGCTGGACTCCAGCGGCAACAGCTACTACTACTACTACTATTATCTGTCTCATCACTATCATCGCTCTCTCTCATTCTCCTCCATCCCTCTTTCCAACCCCAACTCATACACTAACAGTGAAATCAGATAAAACTGTCAGTTACCATATCAAGACAAAATTTACAATTTTGGTTTGCAAGACAAAGCTCCAACATTATATATGTTCATACTTACGTAACCCATTTACTATCTTATCTAGATTACTCCCTGTCCAATAGGTTCCTCCCTCACACATTTGACTACACACCCTCTCTCATTTGTTAGGCATGTTTTTAATCAAATCAAGTTGGCTGAAGCAGCCAGCAAAACAACCACTGCCCAGGTTGAGGAGGCCTAAATCTGCTAGACGCATTGGACTTGGAGTGTGTGGTGGTTACTTAGGTGAATCTCCTCAAAATGAACAAACATCCTTCTTCCTGTTGCATTAAGTGTAAAGTCAGGTTAATATCCTGCACGTATATTTGTGTTTGACAAAGTGTCCAAATGACCTGAAGCAGCCAGCTAAACAACCACTGCCAGGTTGAGGAGGCCTAAATCTGCTTTGTCGCACATTTTGTTGTCAGATGAGTTCAGACGCATTGGACTTGGAGTGTGTGGTCGTTACTTGGGTGAATCTCCTCAAAATGAACACAATCATTTTGATGAAGACACTGATGCTGTTTTTCTGTGTTGTTTGCTGGCAATTGCCTGTCTGTTTTCAGACTGTTAAGACTCTCTTATTTATGCAGGTAGAACTGCTCTGAGGTGACCCTGAATGCTTCAGCCTTCAACAAATCCACTGAAAACATAGACTAAGAAAAGATTATCCTTCATTAATCCCACAGGGGGGAAATTTGCAGTGTTGCAGCAGCAGAAGGGATAGAGTAATGACATCAGTGGAAAAGTGATATTGTAAATGATGATTCTAGACAAGAGGAATATATATGTCTTGATATTTTGGACTGATTAAACTCTGTGTAGATCTGTTAAAATATACTTCATATTTATTGTAAACCTCCTCAAACACAAATATACAAGCAGGATGTTAACCTGACTTTACACTTAATACAACAGGAAGAAGGATGTTTGTTCATTTTGAGGAGATTCACCTAAGTAACCACCACACACTCCAAGTCCAATGCGTCTAGCAGATTTAGGCCTCCTCAACCTGGGCAGTGGTTGTTTTGCTGGCTGCTTCAGCCAACTTGATTTGATTAAAAACATGCCTAACAAATGAGAGAGGGTGTGTAGTCAAATGTGTGAGGGAGGAACCTATTGGACAGGGAGTAATCTAGATAAGATAGTAAAAGGGTTGCTTAAGAGTGAGCAAATATAATGTTGGAGCTTGTCTTGCAAACCAAAATTGTAAATTTATTGTGTTGTTCCATATGGGTGGCATACCACTGAAGGGGTTGGCACACAAGCCATGCTGCTGGGCCCAAGTTGGCATACAGTTAGCAATGCCACAACTATCTGTCCACCACTTTTAGCTAACCATTTAAACTGTTAACCTTTACCTTCAGCTAAAACATTTTGCAAGCTAATATATTAACAAACTATATTTTACTTTAATCCAGTCCAGCAAGTCAAGCTAGCTGGTTCAACCAGTATTACATAGCTAACTATCTCACCTGTGTATCTGCCACAGTGAGCTAACTATTCAGTCGATTGCATTTAGCTAACATTTTTAACCATTTATTAAGCTAACTAACTAAATCACTCATTTGTTTATTAGCTCTATCTTTTTTGCAGTTTATCAATTACTTTTTGCCAACTAATTGATCCATTACCTCTGGCTGACTCAAATACTTATCTGTTACTTTAAAGCAACTTTTCCACCTGTTTATCCACTCAACCGTCAAGCCACAACCTTTAGCTAACTCGTTCAGCTCTACTTAGCTGTTTTGCCTTTTTAGTATGTCAATTACGTCTAACTAACAACTTCAATAATGTATGGATTCATTTTAATCAAGCAACTTTTTCATTTTACCTTGTGCTAACGTTTTATATTGTTAATCCAAACTCTCAAGCTAAGTATGAACTACAAATAAATGGCAGGCCCTTTTAGTTTGGCATGCTTTTTAGCCACTTCTAAATTTCACTGATACTCCAAAGAAGACTTGGAACAGTGTATTCCTCTGGATTACAATGTGCTTCACGCTTGGACAGTAAGAAGTGTATGTTTTACTACTCATTTACACAAATGACCGGTTTGATGGAAATGTGAACGTAAGGTTTTGGGGGGTTTTGCAGCCAACTGTTACTGTTGTTCCAAAGTTATCACTAAGATTGCATGTATCCTTGTGCTCAAGGTTCAATCTAATTGTAACACCTACACATTTCACATCAGCTTTCCTTCAAATTGTTTTGCATCAGACCTCTATGAAATATTGTAGAATGATTCCAACCTTTATTGAGCTTGTTTCATCCTCTATCAAACCCACTACAGTACTATCTGTCTGTATGATCACTTAATTCAACAAGAAAAACACCTTTACCTGGAACTCATATAATGTAAATATGTGTCTACTTGTTTGACCTGCCAGCCACCTAAAGGGTTTCATTCAATATCGTGTTTGTCTTAGCATTTACCTTATGTCACACCAGCAGATGGTTTCATTCTGCTTCATGCCGTTTTGCTCATCCCCTTGTTTTCCCTTATCTAAGTCTCCCCCTACTTTGCTTTCTCATGCCCAATCTCTTTTCTCTCCTGCCCTCGCTGTGACCCATTTTTATATCTTTCTGTCTGTCGGTTCGTCTCTTCTGGCCACAGTGGATCCCAGCTCTCATTATCACTAATGGGTAATGGTTCTTGGCTGCTTTCTCTGGCGTGGCACATTCACATTTTTTGGTGCAGGGAAGAGTCCCTATTTTCTCACCGCATGATGAAGTCAGCCTGGTCAATGTCCTGTCCGCATTTGCTGTGTTGCAGAATGCCACCGTTGCCCACCACAGCACACTTCTTCAGGGGCAGCTTCAGAGGGTTGTCCTGAGCAGAAGGAAAGGTGCAGCTCGGTTAGTGTACACACACATCCAGCCATCTGGTCATTAACAAACAGAGCCATTTGCATTCATACAAATGTTTTATCTTAACTTAAACTCGAGGGAGGTGTGTTTAGCAAAGAGCAGGACCTTGGCCCTCTGTTAATTTCTCTTTACAAACACATGCGCTACCAGGCGGAGAGAGACAAATGCAAATTTTGGTCAACCAGGGTTACCAGAACAAAAAGCAGACGGGTAAAAATGTATCAACATGAAACCATTGCAACAATTTATTCATTAGCTTTAGCTAGCTACTTCAATTCCTTCTTGACTTTAATGTTAAGCTAAATATTTCACCCACTCATAACAATAATAATAATAATAATAATAATAATAATAATAATAATACATTTAACATTTTATCTGATAGTTTTATCCAACTAAATGAAACATTTCATTATCAACTCGAATACTTCAAGCTTACTATTTAAAAATGTGATCTAAAATTGTCACTACCTATTTTAATCATGAATTAGTTCCCTTTAGCTAACCATTTCAAGTGTTATACATTTCTTTAATCTACTTTCTTTATCACTTACTGCAAGCTAATAATAAAATCTTATTTAAACCAACTTTAACACACAATTACCCATTAAGGAGTCATATCAACTGTTGATCTATAACTATAGACAAACTATTTCAACTGTTAATATTTTTAGCTAACTAATTCACCAATTTGTCCAGTACTAATAACTTGCAATTCAATATCAATTTTAGGTCATCTTTTCAACTGTCTGTCCATTACCTTTAGCTAACCATTTAAACTGTTAACCTTTACCTTCAGCTAACTCTATCAGCTGTTAATCTATTACTCATGGCTAGTATTTCAACCATGAAGCCTTCACTTTTAGGCAAACATTTTATGAGCTAAATTACAAGCTAACATTTTAACCAACTTTTATTTTGAGCCAACAATATCATTAATTTACCTATTAAAATGTTGATTCATTACTTTTGGCTAGCTGGTTCTTTTTCACCTGTGTATCTGCTACAGTGAGCTAACTATTCCATTGGTTGCTTCTAGCTAACATTTTTAACCTATTTTTTGAGCTAACGAAATCATTACTTTGTTTATAACCTTTATCCTTTTTGCTGTATCAATACATTTTGCCAACTATACCTCTGGCTAACTCAACTACTTAACGTTACTTTAAAGCAACTTTTCACCTGTTTATCCACTGAACTGTTGAGTCAAAACTTTTAGCTAACTCGTTCAGTCCTACTTATGCTTGGTTAGCTGTTTTGCCTATTTATCAATTGGCCAATTACATCCAACCAACAACTTTAATAATGTAGAAATTCATTTTAATCAAGCAACTTTTCACCCAGGTCTATTACCTTAAGCTTTTTAAAATGCTTATGAATCACTATTGGCTTACTATTTCTAATGTTGAACTAGGACTTTAAGCTAGCCATTTCATTTATTTTACCTTTTGCTAACTTTTTATCTAGTAAGTCCTTACTTTCAAGCTAAGTATGTCCACCATTTAGCTAGTACTGTGGGCTAACTATGTAACCAATTACTTCTAGCTTACTACCTCAAGTACTTATTCTTTAATAACGAGTAAATACCTATGAGCTGTTTTTAAGTACTTAGAGCTAATAATTTTTAAGTCATTTTTTGCCATTTATGTTGTTCCTGCTGCTAACCGAATTGCTTATCAATTCATTTAATAACATGAGCAAACTATTTCAACTATATTACTTTTAGCTTTATCATCAAATAGTGTGTTAACATTCATGAACAGCCAACGTCTTCGGGTTCAATATGGGTATTTCCTTGTTCACCAAATCAAGTTTATTGCTTTAAATCAACTGAAGTACCAACAACCCTGGCAAATAAATATGTTTCCCTTGTAGTAAATCATTGCCCTATCATCATCTAAATAAAGCACAATGTTTCAAAGTATTACAGCTGATTGTGAGAACACTGAAATGTCACGCTTCTAGAGGCAAGAGCCAAAAATGTCCTTTCTCTTTGCCCAGACTGCATTTAAGTCAGAGGCATGGATTAGGAGAGATGGCGGAAACAATTGTGCCCATTATTCTCCTTCTAGTGCACAAAATTGAGAATATACACACACACACATGCACACACTCAGCTTGCCTCAGGGTCTCTTTTAGAGCGTGACAGAGTTGAGTCAGAGGACAATACCCTGCTAACAGCATATTAAGCTAGGGAGGGGTACCAGCAAGCCGGGCTAAAACTTAAGAGGGGGACACTTATTACAGTAGCATGTGGTCCAGCTATTCCTGGAAGTCAGTAGTCCAAATCTTTAACCATTATCTTGAACAAATTTGGTTGGGGGGGTTTATTTTGTAAAACAGCAATCATAAAAATCCTTTTTATTCTAGAGTCATATGTTTACTTTTCTTTAAATTATTTTATTACTGGTTTTAATAGTAGCTGATCAAATTTCAGACATGATTACTGTATCATAATTCTGACACAGCCAGAAGCCAAAATATATTCAAGTAGCTATAATGTAGAGAAAAGCTTACATTTAAGAGGCTGGAGCCAGCTACTGTCCTAATTACTGTTTGGTTTTTCAGTATCTGTGTCATAATAAGATGTCTTTTATTTATTCAACTGTTATCCAAAGCCATTATTTAGTGTGGGACTTTGAAAAATATTACATGAAGTGAACATCAGAAAAAAAGATCATGGGAATCTCATAGACTCTATAGTCCAGTGAACTGTACGTATGGACACTCTGTTCGAGCCACTGAACTAACCCACAATTAACCGTCAAAGCTCAAATTGGCACATTCCCTGGCACATGTTCAGATACTGTAGCTGTTGCCAGGCTAGTGTAGTGAGGCTGTTCAAACCTGCAATCACAGTACTGGTAATTGAGATGGCAGAGTGTGTGTCTGTGTGTGTGAGAAGGAGCTTATACTTGATCCATCCCCACCAAAATACTGGTTACCTTACCTCTGCACATATTTGGCCACAGTATGAGCTAGTAGAGAAAGTGAAACTCTAGAAATAGGCAATGTGTATGTTGAACGGAGTCTCATGCAAGGATACAGTTACCCACAACCTTTTGCAGAGCAAATGCACTGAGGTCTAACACAAAGAAAAACACACAGAGCGAGATGGCTGTCTAACATGAGTCTGCTTCTGCTCGAGGTTGCTGCCTGTTAAAAGGAAGTTTTTCCTTGCCGCTGTAACTTGCTAAATACTGCAAGGTGCAATGCTCATGGTGGATCAAGGTGAGATAAAATAGATTCCTGTCAGTAAGAGGGGACTGGATCGTACTTATTACCCCTCTAGAACGCTAAGCTCCCAGCATGCAGGCCTGCTTGTCATACCTAAGGTCTCTGAAAGTAGTATGGGAGGTAGAACCTTCAGTTATCATGTCCCTCTCCTTTGGAATCATCGACCAGTCAGGGTCCTGGAGGCAGACACCCTCCCTTATTTTAAGATTAGGCTTAAAACTTTCCTTTTTGATAAAGCTTATAGTTAGAGCTGGCTCAGGCTTTGATCAGCTCTTAGTTATGCTGCTATAGGCTTACGGCCAAATTCCACCAGATCCGTGTCCGGTCCGTCTCCGTTCCGTCACGCCACCGGATCTGATAGGTTTCTATTCTAGTCAATGTGTTAACTTCAACTAGATCTGCTCTGTTGCGTTAATTTAACATAGAATACAGTCTACACCTGGCAAAGTCTTTGCCCCCTTAGGCTGTAAACCTAGGGGAAATGCTGAAATTCATATGAATTTCTTGTTTTTTCCAACCAACAAACCTAAATCCCAAAACAGTTTCCATCATAACAGAAAAAACCAACAGAGCATTGCAAATGAGAAGCAAGAGCCAGTAAATATTTGGCACTGCTGCCTGAAAAATGACCCAAATTATTAATTAAAACTATTGCACATCCAATTATTTCTGAATTTAGAGCATCATCACTATAAAACAGCATGTCAATTCTACTTGACACATAGTAAACTCTACGTTTCAAACTAACCCCTGTGCATTAACGCACACAAACTCACACTGTGGTTCAGCTCAGCCTCCCTCTTTTATATTCTCATTTGTTTATTTTTTAATTTATCCACCCTCACCTCCCCCCATCCCTCATGAATGAACATGCACGGCTCATGCCTGCAAATTAGGGTCACATATTCATCGCGTTTACCAGCCAGGATATTAGGCTGCAGATCAGTAATGGGGATCCAATCTTGATTATGAGAGAGATGAACTGCCCTTGGATACAAAAACCACAGCAACAGCACTCAGAGCAGAGTTCCTGGTTTTGTCCTGTTTCCAGGCACAAACAGAAACCCTCATCCACAAGCACACCCACACACGGGCATGGAACCATGTAAAAATAGCCCCACAGACCTTATCTGGATACACATGCACAGCGGCATAAATACACACTTGAGGTTTATGTTTGTGCCGTGCAACATTCCCCTCATGGAAAGGGAAGGGGGGTAGAAACTGGTGGCACATCCTCCCTCTTTTTCTGACCATTCAAACACTCCTATCATAGATGAGTGGAAAATAACACAACAGGATAAAAGGGGATCGTCTTGAGTGAAAAAAACAAAGCAGAACTATATTTGAGGAAAAACAAGTGATAGAAAAACACTTCACGTCTCCTTTTATGCACTACATCAGCCATCCTGTATCATTTGGCTATAAAAACGTGGTTTTAAATTACCTAAAGAAAAGGAAATAATAGTTATAAGTAGAGCTGGATGATATTTCAAAAGTTTTTTTCAGGATAGTTTTTCTCATGATTTGATATCAATAATTATCACGATAAAAATCAAATCATTGTTGTATTTGAATTTAAAGACAGATTTATGCTCATGTGTAAAAGTTAAAGAAACCAGATGGTTTGTTAGCTTATGTCTGGATTTAGTGTTCTGATAAGCTTCCTGAATCCCTCATTTTTGACAGTGCTAACAGGTAGCAGGTCTTATGTGCAGGATGAGATTTTTGTGAAGTTTTGGTTTGTAGATTCTTATTTTTCTCAGGTTGAGATAAATTGCATAATCAGATTTATTTACCAACATCCTGAAAGTGTTGTGATGGCCACAGACCTTGGTCAGGGTGTGCTTTCCTGCATTCTTGCCTCTGCTTTCCCTTTCTAGATCCTCCTTGAGTGCCTGCCCCTCGCATCTCGTTTAGGGATTGGCTTCACCTGCCTTTAAAAGCTGGGTGAATCCAAGATGGCTCTCTCTCTCTCCTTCCTGGAAGGCTGGTGCCTGCCAGGCACCCACTTTGGTTTTGTTTGGTGATTATGTTGAGTTCAGCCCTAGTTTCCTTTTACACATAACTTTGGTTAGCACACATAGTCTCACAGCACCAAACACCCTAACCACACGACTGATAGCTTACTCCATCATTAGTTTTCCTTTGTTGAGTACTTTCAATAAATTATTTCATTATTTAAAAGCTGTCGCTGTGTGGACCTCCCTTCTTTGTTATGCTCTTCAACGAGCTGGGCATAACAGTGTATTAAGTTCATAGTTAACGCCAAGTCAGCACAGTGTTAGACAAACGCCTCTGCTTTAAGCTAGGGACGCACCGATCCTACTATTTAGATCCTGATACCGATATCGATACCTGGGCTTTGGTATCTGCCGATACCGATACTAGCCGATCCAATCCCGGTATTGATTTTGACAATCTCTATACCTTAATATGAGGATAGAATCATGTTTTGGCAACTTCAGGCTTTTCTGACTTTGTCGGGAAAAAAATGACATTTTTTTCCCACTTTGAATCCATTCATAGAAGGTTTCTTCCTTCTTTGCAGTAGGCTACAGCTGACATGAACTTCCTCCTTTGGGCTTCCATTATATTTTTCAGCACGACTGCCATCCGTCGAAACATTACCGCTGTACATATTGCAAGTTTCCGGCGGAGTTGTTAGCAAAAGAAGCTTGCACCTAATCTGCAGAGTCTCAGTAGTTATCTTCCATCATGCTCCACTGGGCAAAAATGCACAGACCGGCCGGCGCTGATGACGTAGGAGACGCACAGGGATGTTGAATAGATCTGCCATATGGATCGGCACTATATATCCCCTTGTCACCGATATCTGATCTAGCTTTTTTAGTCCGATCTAGCCGATATCCGATACCAGGATTGGATCAGTGCATCCCTACTTTAAGCTGGTAGGTTTTACGTTTCCTTCAGTGTAGGTATTACATGTTTAAATGTATAAATTTTTTATTGAACATTTATTAGATTTATATTGAGAAAAATTATATCACGATAATTATCGTTATCGAATTATCACCCAGCCTACATATAAAGGTCAGAAACATGAAAAAGCAAGAGAACTATGTAATATCTTACATGATCCTTGCATTATACTGATGTTGCACCTTTTTTTAGGTCTCTTATTCCTCTACCAGGCCACATATATAACTATTCTCTCCCCTCTCAGTGCAGCAGGCTCCACCATAAATCCTCTTTCCACAAAAGAGTGTCTGTCTCCGCTACAGTCCCTTCCCAGCATACTTTATTGATCCATGACTAACCCTCCTTCCCCTTGCAACAGTGTCGCCTTTCGCTGAGTGGGAGAAAAATAGTTATCACTATTTTTTTTTGTCGTTTTACAAGAACATAGCTGCATCTCTCAATGTCACACTTCAAACGAACCCAAACACAGATCAGTAAAAATAAAAGCTTAGCATGTGATGCCCAAAATTCAGTTTCACACTCCTGTATTTTTGTGAATACAGTCTTAAAACTTCTCCTTTCCATACCTGTACAAAGAGCGGGTAGGTCTCATTGTTGACAGTGTGGGAGTGGTAAAACTCGCCGTCGTACCACAGGACCTTGCCCATCGGCGAGTTCTCCTTGGTGACTGCGAACATCCTCTTCGGATCGCAGCACTCCGTCAGCAGCTTCCTGCGCATAGAGGATGTGGATATAATAAGAAGTCTGGTCTCTGGTGATGTCTGGACACTTTCAAACAAATTGGATTAAGAGGGGCAGCTGGGATTCTGGTAAGAGACAAGCTACACTAATTGTGTAATGATTTGACAAGAGGCAGACAGAATAAGTTGTGTTAATACGACAGGACAGAGAAACCCTGTGGAAGGTCAAGATGTGTACATAGGAGGAAATGATCCCAATTCTAGGTTGTGGATGGAGTTTGAAGTATGACAAACACCCAATAAAAGGCCCATACAAAGGACGATTTGTCTTCAGCTTTTACCCCCTCTCAGTTTAACAGGCAGATACCTTGAGCAGAACCAGACTCATGTTAGACAGCCATCTGCTCCGACTGAGTTAGGGTTGGAAAGAGGGATAGAGGAGAATAAGAGAGAGCGATGATAGCGATACATAGGAGATGCCCTGGTCTGCTGCACTAGACTGATTTTGATACAACACTGCAACTACTTTGGTGTAACGCTGTAATTGCAGATGAAAATTACAAATTAATTAAGTGCTGTTCTCTGAAGTCCAGACATGCCGGACTCCAGCGGCACCAGTTACTACTATCGATCTCATCCCTATCATCACTCTCTTATTCTCCTCTGTCCCTCTTTCCAACCCCAACTCGGTGGAGGCAGATAGCTGTCTAACACAAGTCTGGTTCTGCTTGAGGTTTCTGACTGTAAAAAGGAAGTTTTTCCTTGCCGCTGTAACTAGGTAAATACTGCCAGGTGCAATGCTCATGGTGGATTAAGATGAGATAAGACTGAGTCCTGTCCGTAAGCCTGAAACTTTTATATGCAAAGTGAAACACTGCACAGGTGTTACTTTGTTTTTGTTCTGTGCAGGTTGCACTAATCATAATGTACTGGTCCTTGTTTAAGAGTGTTAATAGAAACGCTCGATGTGGCAGAGCCTCTGTGATTGATGAACCTTGAGGTTTTATAGCACGGTTAACAATGTTTTTGTTTTAACATGACTTACTGAATTAGACTGTTGTCAGAATGTGTAAAGTGTAGAGTTTTGATAAAGTCTTCAAGTGGAATTTCAGATTTTGATCATTTACACTGTTTTTATTGAGTAACCTTGTAACAATGCAATATCCCAATATGGTTGAGGATCCAAATCACAGAAAAGTTACAGGCATTTTATCAATCAATATTTATTTGTATAGCGCCAAATCACAAAAACGTTATCCCATGACGCTTTTACAAATATAGCAGGTCTAAATCGTACTCTATGTTAAATTATTAACAAAGACCCAACATCAAGTCAGGATAAAATCCAGTCCCCTCTTACTGACAGGACTTGATCTTATCTCATCTTAATCCACCATGAGCATTGCACCTCACAGTATTTAGCTAGTTACAGCGGCAAGGAAAAACTTCCTTTCAACAGGCAGAAACCTCGAGCAGAACCTGACTCATGTTAGACAGCCATCTGCCATGTATCAGTGTGTTTTAAGTGTAAAGTTGAATAGTTTTGATGGATGTAAACCATTTAAATAACCCTATTTCAAAATTACAGTTGTAATAAAGTTGGGTTTTGATTTTAAAAAATACACATTACACACATACTCTCTTTAGTGACATATCACTGTGTGGTAATGGACCCCAATACAGACAAAGCAGATGAAAGGGGCATAGCTTATTTGACTGACAGTAGCGTTAACGAAGAGGCTAAAGGGCCGCCTAAACTCTGCCTCTTGTTAGGTTGATTAAAAGTTAGGTTGAGTCAGCATTTCCTATATGGCGACCGCCAACATTAGGCTTCAAAACTCTGCTTCAGAAACAAATGAGTGACATCACAGAGACTTTGTCCGTATATTAGACAATCTATGCATACAACACATTTCATTATTCCTTTTTTATTTACTCTCAAGTGGTTGAGAGTAAACCACTTGACCACTTGTGAATATATTTTCTTGAAAGGGACCCCAATACAGACAATGGAGGTTGTCTGAGTGACAAAAATTAGACCAAATAGCCCTTATTGATAATGAATGCTGCTTTGTTGCAACTGGTTGGATGCAATGTACAAAAGGTAAACAAAGGAATCTAAAAAAACATTCTACAATGATGACCACAGTGCACTCTGTAATTATTTGCTCCTGTGGGTCCCCTGAGTCCGGGAGCCTAAAAGGAGCCCTTTAAGGACAGCTGATGTCTTTGAAAAATCAATGAAAGAAATCTGATTCCTGAGACGAACCTGTACAAATCGATGCCGGTCTGGTTCTTCTCCCATGCATCCCCCTGCCTCAGCACCTCCTCCACAATCTCTTTATCGCGTGGGAGTCTGTAGCCGGGGAAAATGTAGAACCAGCAGAGCACCAGCACGCACAAAGCGGCCCACACCGACAGCTTGCCCCGGTAGCATCGCCACAACATCTTTCCCCCCTTTTGCTCAAAACAACCGGTGCATGAACATCGAAGCAGGTGCATTAAAACGAAGGCTTGGTTCAAAGCTGGGGTCTCCGTCTCTGGCTGCAACCCCCCCGTCTCATCCCGCAGACAGGGTGGAATCTGAATGGAGCGTTACCCGGTTCAAGCATCGGTATGGAAATCCAGACTGGGCAGTAGTAGCGTGTGTCCCTGCAGCGGGAGGCTCAGACTCGGGTGCGGGGTTGTGGTGCAGTGTTTGGGGCTCTGCAGGAATCCGCTGCTCTGCTCTCGGTGCATCACTACCATCATCACAGCCTGCGGATTGAGAGGAGTCATGCGGGCCCCCCTCCCCTCCCCTCCCGGTGTCCCTATGTCTCCCAGACCAAGCGGGGTCTCAAGGTGTCCACCTTTATCCCGCCTAAAGGCTCCTCTCCTCGGGCCTCCACTGTCCTCGTCCCACTGCAGGGTCTGCGATGTCAGTTAACCGGGCCAGTCCAATTGAGTCTCCCTCCACCTCCCCCTCTTCCTCCTGTCAACACCCCCTCACGAGACAAAGTGTTTCTTGTGCTTCTGGAGAACCACCAAGCTACACAGACAGGCTAGAGCAAGAACGGAAGTATGCATCTAGAATAAAAGCCTTCTCCCTGAGACTTTTTAAAAAAATATTAATTTTACGGAAAAGGGTAAGGGCCACCAGAGAAATAAAAAAAAATTAAAGTCAACATTTTTTATTATTCTGAGATTAAAGTCAGAATTCTGAGAAAAAAAGTCAGAATTCTGAGATTAATCTCTGAATAATAACTATTTTTAAAAAATTGACCTTATATTTTCTTTTTTTTCAGAATAATAGTATAATTTTTTTTAAATGACCTAAATTATTTATTTAATTATCAGTGGCCCTGGTCCTCTTCCGTAACATTTCTTGCAAATGTAGAAATTTAAGAATAGTTACATTCTTTGCAGCATTGCTAAGGGAAACAGCTTCCATGACAATAATTAACAGTTCATCATTTTGAAATGTTGAAATGAATGACAATGTCTTAAAGTGAATTAAATTAGGTCTGGTTTCATTGAAACTAAAATATAACACTAATTTCTTCTCATGCAAACATATTCACTATGCTGTGTCCCATTATAAAGGTGGCAATGGTTGTCAATATTTACAAGTTAACATACTTTTTAAAATTTATTCCTTAACATTTCCTCATTGCTGCTTCCGGATTGTCTTGCTCCGTGTATTTTATGTCCTTGGCCACTTTCTCAAAAACTGTCATGTCATCTCCCTATGTAGCTTTTAGTAATGTGGAATCATATGGTGCTCTTTGTACTTTTCTCTTCTTCTTTTCTTATTTTTTGTTGTTGTTGGTGTTCTGGTTTCTCCCCTCCCCTCTTATTTTCATTTAAATGTACTTTATTTTATTTTTTGAGGTAGCCTTTTTAATATCTGGCAAGGGTCTACGGATGTAAACTAGCCTTTTGGCTAATTCTGGCATATTTACAGAAGTGTTCATTAATATGCAGGTCCTTTTAAAGCTGCTGTTGGTAGTCACGGAGTAAACATCTGTTCAGAGAGAGGGACTTCTAATATATAGAATAATACAGCATAATATAGTATGCTGATTGATCAAAGGCATTTTTTTTCAAAATTGTATTAGTTAATCATATAATTTAAAGTAATTTTTGTTGACTTTTCAAATGGCACTGGTCAGTATTTTACAAAGGCATGACATTGAGCCAAAATAATTAACAAATATACCTCTGTTTTACAGTTGCTGGTTCAAAGACTTCAATCTACCAAAAGTCTAATTTTGTATGATGTATCATGTAGCCACCTGATATATTATTGTATCAATTTTACTCAGCCACCCACTTAAATTTAGCTGTAATAAAACATTTCTTTCAAAATGTATTTTATTTTAACAGTCCCTCTCTGCATTTCTGCTGGCTTAATACTGCTCGCTTGTCTACCCCAGGCCTTGATATCCCGCTGACATCTGTGGTGTGAGGTCCTGCCGCCCCCTGCTGGACTTTATCTGCACTCAAAGTACACAGCTGTAAGGTGATGGAGACTGTTCTGCGGCTGGTTTCAACAACCCCATTCCCCAACTATATAACCTTAATGCTGTATATTAATCCAGATACATTATAGACATTATTTTCCTGTTTTTGGAATAAGTGTGTATTAATGTTAGATTACCGTGCACACCATTGGCTTTCAAAGCAGATAAAGCTCTGGTTATCTCTTGTGGACAAACTGTCGAGCTAATTATGCCCAGTGTTCAGTTGTTATTTCCTTGTTTCATTTCCCATAAAACAAACAGTGTGTAGGTAGAGAGGGCATTTTAGCCTTTAAAAATCAGGCACCCTCGTATCTTAAAGAGCTCATAGTGCCCTATTACCCCTCTAGAACTCTACGCTCCCAACATGCTGGCTTGCTAGTTGTACCTAAAATCTCTAAAAGTAGTATGGGAGGTAGAACCTTTAGTTATCAGGCCCCTCTCCTTTGGAATCATCTACCAGTCAGGGTCCGGGAGACAGACACCCTCTCTACTTTTAAGAGTAGGCTTAAAACTTTCCTTTTTGATAAAGCTTATAGTTAGAGCTGGCTCAGGCTTTGACCAGCTTTTGTTATGCTGCTATAGGCCTAGACTGCCGGGGGAACTGGTGCACTGACACACTGGGATCCTAGCTCACCCCCTTCCCCCCAACCCCTTCATCACTTACTTTAAGTCTGCGTGTCCCATTAAAGTAACTAACCATAGACCTTTCTGGAGCTCCTGAGCTCCATTGTCTCGTAGATTCCTCTCAGCTGCCGTAGACGTCCTCCTGCTGTGGACGTTCTGGACTCCAGCTGATACGGACGTGCTGGACTCCAGCGGCAACAGCTTCTACAACTCGTCTCATCACTATCACCTCTCTCTCTTACTCCCCTCTATCTGTCTTTCCAGACCCAACTCGGTCGAGGCATGATGGCTGTCTAACATGAGTCGGTTCTGCTTAAGGTTTCTGCCTGTTAAAAGGAAGTTT
Source organism: Notolabrus celidotus (assembly GCF_009762535.1). Taxonomy (NCBI): domain Eukaryota; kingdom Metazoa; phylum Chordata; class Actinopteri; order Labriformes; family Labridae; genus Notolabrus; species Notolabrus celidotus. The sequence continues at coordinate 18,917,805 of NC_048292.1, forward strand.
TTGCTCGCCACTGTAACTAGCTAAATACTGCAATGTGCAAGGCTCATTGACATAGAGTGGTCTAGACTTCCTATGTTTGTAAAAGCGTCTTGAGATAACGTTTGTTGTGATTTGGCGCTATACAAATAAAGATTGATTGATTGATTGATTGATTGATTGATTGATTGATTGATTGATTGATTGATTATCTGTGGCTACAAAAGGTCCCAGTGTTTTTATGAGGGCAAATTGTGTGGAACATGCCCCCCCAACACCTGCCATGTGGGAATGCTCTATGCTTCCAACCAATGGCTACTTTCATTGACTTGCTGGTATCATAAAACTTGTTTCCCCCACATTAACAAAGAGTGGAGCTACAATAAATTCTAATACCTGGTTGAATATATAACATATGGTATATACCAAAAAAGAGAAATACATGTCACTATAAAACAGTGAGGTAAACATTATAAAACAGAAAACTAAAGCTTGTAGCAACAGCAGATATTGTTTTTAATGTTGGTTGTCAAACAGTTAAAAACACATAAATCAGACATGCTACAAAAGAGACTTAATTTATACACGAAAGTCTGCTTTAAACAACTACAAAACATGCCCCCAAACACTGTATTTAATAAATAAAACTCCCCCTATCTCACAATTCCCCCAACTCTTTTGTCAGGATATAAAGCTGACAGGACCACAGCCAGCTGAGAAATGTTGGCTGCTCAATGCACACTCTGCACCCTGTTGGGAAAATTTGAGGGCAGCGTCAAGGTTAGAGCAGTAAGCAGAGGGATGCCATGGGAGCCACTTGGCTGTAGTCATGTATCAGCTGCTCTCAGTTCCATGTGCCCAAACATACACAGTGTCAGTCAAGATCTAGAAAGTCAGAGAAGACAGACAGGGGTATGTGGTGTAAAAACCTTGTAACTTGATGTTGACCCTCTATTTTGTTATATTTGGAGGCTACATTTCTTAGAGACAACTCACCATGTGAACGGTATACGTTCTCCTTTTACATGTCAGTCAAACATAAGGCCAATTAAACCCTTTTTTAAATAAAGTTTTGTATTTCAGTGACTTAATGACGAATTCTGAATACTTTACAACTTTCAAACACATGCAGTAGGGTTGTTCTTAAATCAATTACAGTGCTTGTGAAATGATTCTTTTATCACTTTTGATCCTCTGTAGTGCTTTTACTTTCAGAATGAAAAGCACTCACTAACATGTTCAAATCCTGCATTCAAACTTAAATTGAAAGAAACAAGACAGTTTCATCCGTATAAAAGGAGAAAAGTATCAAAAGTAAAGGCTGCTTTTTCGTGTCCACTATATAAATACAAAAGTGGGTGGAAGTATTTCAATGCATTCTTGAAAAAATACCACAAATAAAAATGCTCTGTTACTAGTTAAGCCCTGCATATAAAAACTACTAAAAGTAAAGGCAAACATTATTACCTATGTTTTCCTGTTTCTACTATTTCAATCCCAAAATATGTGAAATTATTCAGAAGTAAAAGTTCTATATTCAGATTTAAGATGAGAGAGAAATGACAGTATTGTCTGCATAATGTATAAACTACCATAACTAACATTTGAAATGACCTGTACTAGAGTGGTGTGTTTAGGAGTTTTTAGGTGGTTATGAAACAAATAAAAGTTAATATGGTTGTCTTTTTTTATGACCTACAAAAGCCATTAACACCATGAACATAGAAGTTGAACATTACTATAGAGTTTCTCTGTTTTTGTCTGTAATCACTGTATAGTTTATTTAAAATTTTCACTGCAAAGATTCACAATAAAAAGCAGTAGCAATTTTGTTTTTGACAGAAAACACTACTTCTTATGTTTAGAGTATAGTACTGCTTAATCCACAGCAGGTGCCAAAATCAAGACAAAACAAAAAATTCTCATAGGAGCTTTAAAAAACATAGTATTATAATTTCACTGATATAGAGTAAACAGACACAAACAGCAAGCACAATTTTTTTCAACCATACAGCTTGTAGTTTCTTTAATTGTATAGTACAGTGGGTACTTTAAAATAATTCCTGTATTAAACAGGAACAGGAAATTGATAACAAAAACTACAAAGTCAACATCCAGTCACCTCATGGCTTAGCCTGCTGGGTCATGACGACAGCCGGCTCAGATGGATTATGTGTGGACAACTGACAAACAAATAACCTTTCAATAGCAGGCCAGGATCAGGCTATCAGGCTTCAGCAACCTGTCTAAACAAATAATGCATCTTAATTTATCTAACATCTTTCTTCATTTCTTTTCGTTCCAGAGATTCAAAATGAGTTCAATTGTTCAAATTTACGACCACATAAGGAGAACTGCAGGGTGACACATTGAGCTGTCACCTATCTATTTATGAAAGCTGCAACAGTAGAAAGTGCATTACAAGCACTTCCCCAATACCAAGGCCTCCCTGTGTTTTTCTCTTTGTGTGTGTATGTGTGTTTGTGTGGAGACAGAGTGGAGTTTGGTTGCATCAGAAATAGCACTCCCACCTGCTGAGGATCACTGAAAAAATGATGACGGAACATTTGTTGTCCCTCGCGTCTTCCTACTTTCATTGCCTGTCATTGCTCACAGAGGTAGTGTCACTTTAGCTCCTGTTCTCACTCTATTATATCAAACAACATCAAATGGTGTTTGACAGTGTGACCCTTTATATCTGGAAACCAGAGAAATACAGAAACAACTTTGTTCCAACTTGATTTAATTTGATATAACTTATCATAGACTAGCAGTGGGTATAATGAAATTAAAAAACTTTGCTGTGCTCCACTGGTGGAACAAAACAGAAAAAATCACAGTCAAGAAAACTGTCCTCAATTTTTTTTCATCCATTCATTTGTGCTTTTTTGGATAGGACAGCTGAAGAGAGACAGGAAGTGTGGGGAGCAGAGAGAGGGGGAAGACATGCAACAAATTGCCATGACCAGGAGTTTAGCCAGTGACAACTGTGACGAGGACTATAGCCTCTGTTAATGGGGTGTGCACCTAAACTGTTAGGCCAACGGCGCCCCTTATGTTCAGTTTTCCATATATCTTATTTGCCTTATTTAGTCATTAACATGAAACATGGAAGAAATAAATTACCTTACATAAAAATATTATGCAGGTAAAATACTGGTTCATCTACAAAAATTTGAATATCAAGAGAAGTTCAATATTTTCTCAGTTATTTAAGACAGTGTTAATATCTTCCAGACTCATTGTGTGTCAACAAAAATATTTGTTATTATCATTATTTTTTTATTTCAATTTTGATAATTTCGGCCTAAAGCGAAAATAAAAGTAGTGACAGTGGTTTATGGATGATAATATTAAGGATACATGTTATACACAACACCAGGTCACATCACAGAGTAGCACCAGCAGGCTGGATGACATTGAGGTGACATTACTACTGTAGTGAAAATGTCAAATGTTGTATGCAATTTTTGAATTTTTACAAATATAAAAATATGAGTCAGTGCTGGTTTCATACTGTGATTTTTTTTTAGGTATATAGGTTAATGTCCCTTTTTTGTATTGCTTTAAAACGTTGAGTAATGTTAAATCAGTTAGCATATTTAGTACAAGTGCTAAAGTTGACGTGCTAGCTAGCTTGTTTCTTGTTTAAAGGTTTAAGGTTTGTGTTTCTGGCTGTGAGTGCTGGTTTCAAATGTGTGTGGGCATTGTTGGGAGAGGTTGATAATGGAATAGGATGTCAATGTGATTAAAACTATGACTGGCAGCTAAACCGTGAGCAAGTCAAATACCGGCTAAATACTGGCAAACTACAATTTTTTTCTAGCTAGCATTGCCTCCTCAAATGCAGTGCTGCGCTGTACTGGGAAAATGGACCGCTATATGACATAAAATATGTAACTTTTGTAGTGTCTCATAGCATTGTGAAAGACTCCATTTAATATTGGTAGTAAAGGGGATAAGGTGTGTTTTGATAAACTGGTAAGGATCAGTGGCCTTATGGATATTAAGAAGAAAACTGGAGCTATATGATGGACAAAATGTTGTCTGTCACTGTAAATTGCTGAGCAAAGTTTTATCATTCTCCTACTGCTGCTGACAAATCTGATTCATCTTCACCCTGCGTCTAATCTCTGAGAAGCCCTCACAACTCAATGAGAGCTAAGTTTTGGCTTAAACTCTTCACTGCTCATGTGACTCTTAAGATGTCCTTGAAACTAATGCCTGCTTTACTAAAAACATCTTACCATTTGTGCCAGCTTTATTCCAATATAAGCCAGTGGAAAGAAGTGAAACTTGATGCTTGGGGGTTAAGTGATTAGCAAGAAGTGTCAGAGCTCAGACCAAGATTAGCACACGTGCTCTGAACTCTTGATGAAGTCAGGCCTAAACATTGTTGACAGCAAACGCTAATGCAAAAACATCTATGTAACAGGATAACCATGTTGGCTGAGGTGAAAGATCAGGCTTATGTTAAGTTGGTATGTTTTTCATGTGTACTAGATGAATTCAACATGTTAGCTCGTTAAAACTTGCTTATTAGCTCTAAACTCAGAGTAACTCTGTGTAAAATGTCATTTTTTAGGGTATTTTTCCATAAACCAAAGTAATGGGTGATGATGCCTTATATAAAAAGTCACAGGATCCACAGACTGATTTGAAATTATCCCACAAGAGCAACGGTTAATGGTAAAATCAACAGCTAAACCTTTAAGCTAAAAGGACCATTTGCATAAAATACTAGACATGTTATAATAAAGACAGTTTCAAATCCGGCTTATTGTTTGATGTTTATTATGAACACTACACAGTTATAATGCAAACTTATTATGACTACTTCCTACAGTCAGCTACCTGGCTATTTACACTCAGCATTAGCATTGCAAATTGCTTTCAAATGTCATCCGTAAGAGCAGAGCCAACCCTAAACGACTTGGTGGCCCAGGCAAGATTCCGAATGGTGCCCCTTGTATTGTAACCAACTCCAAAAATCACATCACATATACAATTAAAGACAGCTGACAGCCAGCTTAATGTTTTTACAGGTTTTCTTTCTTCTAAAATAAAAATGACCTCTAAAAGGACAATAAACACTGATATTTAGCAGGAAAAAAAATACCATTTCAAAATACATAATGTAATAGTAGTGGAATGTATCCAGTCATTATACAACACAATCATTTTCCCAGTGCAGACACTTTCAACAAAGCAACATTCATGTATTAAGTGATGACTGAAAAGGCAGAAGCAAAATGCTTATTAAAGCCTAGCCTACATTTTCTGTTTAATTAAGCTAACAGTTTCCAAAGTGTAAAGAAAATTAAAAAAAAAAAAGTAAATCATGAACACTTATAACCTATAAACTGTTTTGCAAACCTTTTCTTTTTTTTTTCACAAAAGTGAATCACACGATTTTAAATATATACTGGTATCACTCCACAATTTGACCCCAAATCATATCAGATAAACAAAATCCTTTTTCCTATTATCTTCAAATTTTGTTCCTCACTCATTTAGGCTGCAAGCGGCGCCCTTTATGGACGGCCGGCGCCCCTAGCTTTTGCATTTACTGCCTATGCCATGGGCCGGCCCTGAGTAAGAGGGAAGTTTGTGCAGACAGCTTTAAATCAATTTTGAGCAGCCTTTGTTTAGATTGATGTCAGTGAGTTCAGTTCAGTAATAGTTTGGCACTAGCTATTAACACACAACTATCTTTTAGCATTATATTTATAGCTTTGAGATCAAATAGGGCCATCTTAGCTAAGGTTGCATGTCTTTGCTAACTGCTAACTATCATATGGTTAACTAAGGATTTAGCTAACCATTCCTAGATTGATTGAATCAGTTACAGAGTTTTGGTCGGATACTTATTGAGACTCTAGACCTAAGTACATTTTATTTCAAGTCAAACCTCCTGAGAGTTTGAGGCAAAGAGAAGCTGAAGGAGGAGAATGGAAAAAGGCAACCCTTTTTACAGTGACTCAGTTACAAGTCTTTTAAAAGATATAGGCATCTGAATGATACATAAACTAAAGCTTTCTGCATATATTTCCCTTTAATAAATGGATGAGACTGGGATCCTTGCTGTTGTATCCATCTCCTCCTCTTTTCTTCTCTCCCAGACTATTTTTAGTCTGGATCAAATTGTATATCATCACTGTAGCAGCTATTCAAACATGCTCTTCCACCTACTCATCTTCCGATGAACTTGGAGCCATTGTGGCAAAATAGGATCAACCTCCTGTTATTCTGGGGCTCTACATAATCACACCAACCAGTATTTTTGTCATAATAACAGTGATTAGAATAGATTAAATGTCATGGGAGCTAATTCCTGTTATCTAACCTTGATAATGTCACTCTACACTACATTTACCCCCTGGATAAATCAGAGCAGTACTGACATGAGCTAACAACCACTATGTGGCTTATATACAGATTGTAAATGTGTGTTAAATCTTCACACTTCAAAGAAATACCTGTAAAAAAAAATGAATAAACTTGGTTTATACATTTTTCAAATTTAATCTTAGTACTGATAGTGTTTCTAAATGTGTGTCCCCAATGTTGAATGTAGCCTATAACGGGTTAGGGGCTTGGCCTATTCTTAGAATGTGATAGTGTGCTTCTGCTATGCATGAGGGCTTGGGTTAACTATTGTTCTCATGTAATGCATTGTTACTTAGCTACAGTTTAACTATTGTCTATTATTTTGGGTCATTTTCTTTTCTGTTAGCTGCTATTCATTTTTAACATTTGTTTAATGTAATCTATTGGCTAATTTAGCTACACATTGGAACACACATTGTAAAAAGGAGAAACAGCTAACCTCCAACCAAAGTAAAAATTACACAGAAGCATTTGTAAAGACCATAACCTAACTCTTTCAGACATGTTTTTTTAAAGATACAAAGTGTAAAATTGACAACAATTCCTCTAGGTATTCTAAATCCCTGAATATGTTAACGTTTGTTGTGATTTGGCGCTATACAAATAAAGTTGATTGATTGATGGATGGATAGATGGATGGATGGATGGATGGATGGATGGGTGGGTGGGTGGGTGGGTGGATGGATGGGTTGGTTGGTTGATTGATTGATTGATTGATTGATTGATTGATTGATTGATTGATTGATTGATATGTTGTTAGCTTCCTAGCATCTGGTTTTGGCCAGGGAATAGTCTGGTTGTAAACTCCTAAAAACTAAAAATTAGCATTTTTACACTTTATGTATGAATGAGCAGATAAACATGCTGGGTAGCCTGGCTAGCTGTTTTCACTCCTTATGCTTATTAAGCTAACAAGCTGCTGCTTTCACCTTTGGGCAGGGGGGTAATTTGGCATATTTTAATTACTTCAACGTCCCCTTTTTCACTAAACGTGACATAAACAAAGGTGTGAACCATTTTTATTAGTTTATTATTTTATATTTCTTCCCACTGTGTAAAGGGACAACAATAAGACTGTCTTAGAGCAACAAGAGGCAATGTCAGTACAATGCCTTTAAGGTAATGCTCGCTGGTATGTTATTGCTTTCCTGGAGTTGTCTCAGTGTTGGGGGTGGTGATATCTCATGTTGGGTCCCATGCCAGCACATTCTTGGGAACCGACGTTATATCTGCTGTCCATGCGCTACACTGCTCTCATAAAAAGCTGCCTATTGTCTCCAGCAGAGAGTGTTTGACCCTCTACAACTCCACAGACCAACACTCAGAGGTAAAACTGCCACTGTTTTATGGTGTAATTTAGTTATCTAAATCTTTCAGTTATCCATAATTAATTTGGTTTCTATGGTGTGTTTTGCAAAGTTATTGGTTTCTTGTTGTGGTTTGATAAAATTTAAATATGAGGGAATATTCCAGAGCTTTTTAAATATAACTATTCATTCACTTACAAATTATAATGGAACAACTGTTATTTCAGACAGTGGGACATTTATTTTTAGTCACATAAAGAAAATGTTAAACAAATGTGTTGGGGTATCAGCCGGTGTAAAAATAACAATATGCTGAGTAGAGTGGTTAATATTGTTCCTGTCAAGTCCTTCCTTGACTTATTTTGTCAAAAGATATTAAGGACTGTCTGATTACATTATAGTCATATAGTAAAAAATACTACTTAAAAAATAAAAATCAATAATAATGATAACAATTTGTCTAGTTTTTAATGTTTTTGAAAAGTTAAAAAATAAATAGAAATTAATCTGCAATTTAAAATTATGATTGTGTTAAGACCATACAAAATGCCCAAGATATAAATATGATAAATCAATAATATTAATAATAGTTTGTCTTGTACCGAATGTTCTGAAAATTTAAATCAGAGTTAGCTAAAAAAAAGTTTTTTTTTATTAAAATTGTATTTAAATATTTGTGTTGCACCTTTAAGCAATAGTGTGAATATTTCATTTTATAGATTTTCCATTTTTCAAATCAAATTTGGTTCAGGGATTTTGATCCATATTTTAATCGGAATAATTAATCTAAAATGGAATCTAAATCATTGCATCAATAGAACTTTGCCTAAATCATGAATTCTGTAAAAGTCGGAGGAGTTTTCTCAGAGTTCCAGAGACATTTTTCCATATGTTTATGTTTCATTGAACTGTCAACCTCTTAACTGTACTAACTATGTTTCTTTTATGTTGTGTGTCTCAGTGATTAACGTTGAAGTGAGGTAAGAAATTTCATGTTAATCCTCTATCCCTAAAAGCTTCTGTCAATATTCAAATATGTATAATGAACTCATATTCATACTCAAGCAAATCTGTTTAAAATGAACTATTCTTATAATTTTTTTCATTTGTGGGGTTCTAGGAGCTCAACACGCCCAGAGAGATGAATCTCAAGGATAAGGTGAGCCTGCTACTCTCCACGGTGTTAATCCTTCATTCATGGAGAGGACACATTGTCCTTACGCACACAAGGCAGAGATCTGGCAGTGGTTATCTGTCAGAGTTATCAGCAGTACTGAGAGCTCTACCCTTGACTTCATCCTAATAATAAAGCATTATCTTTTTACATGTGGCTGCTGTGAGTGTTGACTGACTCACTTGCAGGCCCACAGTACAAATTTGACTATATATGGAATAAGTTAAATATAAGAGCCCTGACAAAAAAAATTGCAATGTTAAAAAAGGTAATTGTATTTAACATTGTTTGATGCACCCTTATTTTGCAGTTAAACATTTGCAGTAAAAGTTCTAGTAACTTTAGACAAACCATGAGTAAAATTCAATGATGTATTTTATTGTGAAATAATAATAATAGCAAACATCTTTTTCTACAGCCGAAGTCGAAGATTTCGGCTTCTCGAAAGCTCTCCCTCAAGGTGAGTAGTTTATGAAATCCCTTTATTTTTTAATATTCCTCAGAAACCCTCTCTGATAAAATGTAACCTGTAATTACAGGTTTAAATATATCAAATTTTATCGATTATCGCCCAGCCCTACTTTTAACTATCTGTTTGTCAGCCATTCAAAATTCATTTTTGTGATATGATGTGAATTAAAGGTGTATACACTTATTCTGATGGATATTTTTGAGTGGTTCAAAGTGGTATCCTTTTTATCAAATCAGATGCTTCTACTCACGAGAGCATGTGAGGATTTGGAGAAGGAGAGGCAGGACAGGGAGGATGAGAAAGTGCGCTATCTAGGAGAGAAGTTGCCTGCTTTGCAGATGTCTGGATTGCCTCTTGATGAGCTACAAGTAAGGGCCACTGAACACTGAACACTGAAGAGCAGCCTTTTCCCATGGTGCACTATGTTTGGGCATATTTTGAGTAATATGATTACTACACTTCCCCCCCCAGAAACTATGCAAACAGCTCCATGCTAAAATCGATGTTGTGGATGAGGAGAGATACGACTGTGAGTCGAAAGTCGGCAAACACAACAAAGATGTAAGTCTTGTGCAGATTGATGGTTTTGAAAAAGGGATTAAACCTTGTGAGTTACTTTAAAACTCCTGTGAGGAACTTTCTGTTTGAGTTGATTTCATCAATAAACACAAAGTGGACTTTGGTTTGTTGATTCTACATATTTTTCTTATTTCTCTTTCAGATCCATGAGCTGAAGCTGAAGGTCCAGGACCTTGGAGGAAAGTTCAAAAAGCCTGCCCTGAGGAAGGTGAGGGTGTCAGCAGATGAGATGATGAGGGCTCTCCTAGGCTCAAAACACAAGGGCTCCATGGATCTCCGAGCCAACCTCAAGTCTGTGAAAAAGGAGGATGTTAAAACGGACAAGGTAACAAAGATTAAAGCCTGCCAGTTTCCAAACTGTGAAGTTTTTCTAAAGTATATGTAGAGCTGGGCAATATTGAAAAGATGTTATCAGGATAATTTTTTTCATATGAGTTGATACAGATAATTATCACAATAAAAATCAAATCGTGATTTTATTTCAATTTAAAGACAGATTTTTGCTACTGTGTAAAAGTTGAAGAAACCAGACAGTTTGTTAGCTTGTGTCTGCATTTAGTTTTCTGATAAGCTTTTTGAATCCTTAACTTTTCGCATTGCTAACAGGAAGCAGGTCTTTTGTGTAAGATGAGATTTTTGTGAAGTTTTAGTTTGTAGATTCTTTTTTTTCTCAGGTTGAGAAAAGTTGTATAATCAGATATATTTACCCACATCCTGATAGTGTATTAAGTTAATAGCTAACGCCAAGTCAGCACAGTGTCAGACTAACGACTCTGCTTTAAGCTGGTAGGTTTTGCGTTTCCTTCAGTGTAGCTGTTGCTCGTTTCAGCTGTGTTTACATTCCGCTCATTACGTCTTGAAGCCCGCTTCCCTCTTACCCTGCGACATGATTGGCTGTTCAATGTCGTCTTCTTCTGTCTAATGCTGGATGGCAACTAGCGTTTAAGACATATAAGAGCCCCCTCCCTTTCCAGTGGTTGGGGGTGGGGGTGGTGGGATGATTACAAGCTTAAGTATATCACATTTTTATCGAATATTTGTTATATTTATATTGAGAAAAATTATATCCTAATAATTATCGTTATTGAATTATCGCCGAGCCATAAACATATGACATGATTCTGATGACTAATTTTTTTGTTCAACTGCAGGTGCTCACTTCTGAGGTGGGTGACTGGCGTAAAAATGTGGAGGCCATGTCAGGCATGGAGGGCCGCAAGAAGATGTTTGATACAGGTGGCGGAGCACAGTGAGATACTGGAATGATGAAGCTGGTCAGCTAGAAGCAGAGAAAAAAAGATGTCTGGACAAAGATATGGAGTATTAAAGGGCTAAAGCATAAAGCCTTCAGCTGTATCTCTATTTACTAGAAGGTGCAATGACTCAAAGCACTTAAAGGAAAGTGTAGGATGAGTAGACCTATTGTTTTTTTATTTGTTTTCTTATAACATCTTTAGACTATTAAAGAGGATATGAATATGCAGTGTTGAGTCTTTGATGTTCCATATCTGTATTTGACTTTATCATGTTTCACTGCACTGGCAGCCGTTGGTTTATGTGCGGCATGTTAGAGGCTGGAAAGCAGCTTAACTCATGATGGATTTAAAAAAAGGACGATGGGAGGGGGAACAACAGGTGTACCTATACTCAACCTCATAATTTTTAAATAGATCTTGGACATATCCAATATAGAAGTTAACAAACCATATTTAGAGTTGTTGAACCAAATGGGTTTAAAAACAGTCTTCAAATTGAATACCAGCCAAAACTGTCTTAGACTTTTAACCATGCAGAAAATAACCGGTAAAACAAAAGTGTATGTTTGACAGTGTAAAACTTCTTGATAAGATATTTTCAGAGTATGACGATAGGAACCACAGGAGAATTTCCAGCAGATGGCAAATCTTAGATCCTCGAGCACCTGGGCTGAGTATTTTTAGCCGTGATGTTGTCCTCAGTAACTCCAAGCCCGTGAAAGCAAAACTTGAGCCGGACAGCACAACCCGCCTGCATTGTTATCCTACACATTGCACACATGCATGTGCGTCTTTTGTGTGTGTCAGTGGGTTGCCTGCTGCTATCACCAAAGCCTTTGTTATTTTAAGTATGAAAGTAACACCAACAATAGTTTCAAGATCCCTGGAAGTACAGGTCAGTTGGTGTATTGTATGCGTTTATTGGCTGTTTATGGAAAGGGCCGTTTAGACAGCTGACATACATCTTTCAGGCATGTAAGAGGTGAATATATAACCGCAAAGTATGTAGGATAGCGATTTATGGCGTTGGGTTGGATTCTGTGTACATTTAAAGAAATGTCTGGAATTCATTACCCATGTCCAATTGAACCTTTAATTTGGTAATTTAACTTCTCTGTAATAACAAATGTAATTACATGTCAATTTCCATCTTTCTTTCTTAATTTATGCTATTTTACACACTAAGCAAATTAAAAACATGCAATTCATGAAGCCAACATTTGATTTCATACCAAGTTATTGAATATGCTAACACAAAGTTGGCTAAAGGTAGTAGAAAAGTTAAGCTAATGACCACCAGGACAGTGAAAAAGCCAAGTCATCAACATCATCAACAACAACTTATCCACTGGACTATCTTGTTAACTGAAGGTGTTTGTGTTGTTGTTTTTGATGTTTTTGATTGGGGGGTGAGATAGGATCCCAGTTTGTCTGTGTGCCAGTTCCCCTGGAAATCTAAGCCTATAGCAGCATAACTAAGAGCTGATCTAAGCCTGAGCCAGCTCTAACTATATGCTCTATCAAAAAGGAAAGTTTGAAACCTATTCTTAAAAGTAGAGAGGGTGTCTGCCTCCAGGACCCTGACTTGTATATGATTATACACTCATTTTAACATAGATATGAATATTGCATACCATGCTTACATGTACAAACAGTACAATTAAGATATAAAATGATTTTGTGTGTGATTTGTTGTTTTCTGTGGTAAGACATGTTAACCTGGTCATCTTTGCATTTTATCTTAGAAGCACGCCTTTTGGATTCAGGGTGAGTTAAGATTATTTCACCCCTAGTGTAGGTAGATTAGGCTAACAGTGAGCCTCTTTTTATACACACAAGTGACTACTTTCACTGTCAAAATGGTAATTTGTAGTATAGACAGATATTGTTTTGATACCCTCTTTATTACATGTTGAACCTAAAACAAGTCAGACACTTCTGACAAGTGTGAATTATCCAACATAGTTTGGCAAGACATCTGTGTATGCATGCATGGGCATGGTATTTGTTTAACCATGCTCAACATGTGATCTATCACCTCTTGTCGACAGTGCATTCTGATAATAAAAGCAACCCAGGTCTCCTCACATACACTATATCTATATATAGAAACCAATGAGTGACCTTCACATAAAACAAATGATCTAGATGTGCCATATTCACTCATGTCAACACCACATATTGACTGTTTGCACGACTGAAAGGTCATGACGCTGAAATCTTCAGTGGACCTTGTCGAGGTGCCAGACACTTGGAAGTGTGACTGGACGTGCCAAAGCTCAGACCAACGCAGTCACTGCTGCCCTTGGAACCAAATTGTGCTTCAGTGTCAGTGCCACTGGGGGGCAGTCAACAATCAGAGGAACACAGGAGAAGTACAGCTGAGAATATTCAAAGGGTGAATGACTACAGGTATGGAAACTGAGTAGAACCACCTTTTTTTGATAGAAATAGCTTTAATAGACAATTTTCTTTATGTTTATATATACAGTTATGATTTATATTTTGTTTTGGCAGAAAAAGTTTGGAGATGTTGAAGAACTGGGTCAGACTTATCTTTAAACCAGCAACAGTTGAATGAACTTAGATTTTATGAGTAAGGCTTTTGTGGGAAAGAATCATTCAATTAAAGTGAAGTCCAAACTGACTTCCCTACACTCAAACAAACTTCCAATTATGTGCCTTAATGTTTAAATCTTCTTGGGGTGAAAGGTTGTGGTGATAATGATAATAGTAGTTATGGTTGGTACTATTGTTATTATTACAGTTATTATCTTCATTATACTTATTTTTTTATCTAGATTAGTATTAATTCTCCATTTTTATTGCTGTTGCTATAATAATAACAATATATTTTATTTTAGTATTTATTATTATTATTATTAGAGTTATTGTTTATTTGTCTTGAATGTATTATTATTATTATTATTATTAGTAGTAGTAGTAGTAGTAGTAGAAGTAGTAGTAGTAGTAGTAGAAGTAGTAGTAGTAGTAGTAGTAGTAGTAGTAGTAGTAGTAGTAGTAGTATTATATCTATTTGTGCTTACTCAATTTCTTACTTGCCCACTGCACTATTTTCCGATATATTTTTTTTTACTATTTATTATTATAACTATTATTATGATTATTATTATTATTATTAATATTATTATGATTATTATTATTATTACTATAATATTACTATTATTCTATTTTTTTAATTCAACTTTATTATTAATACATTATTTATTTTTTATTTAATGGTCGATTTTTCTGTTAATTATTCATTTAGCTCATCCCTTCTTCAGATTATTTCCATTATTTTCTCAAATTCAGTCAATTTCAAACCACTGCCCAATTTGTTACAACAAACATACAGAAACACAGAAACACAGAAACACAGAAACACACACACACACACACACACACACACACACACACACACACACACACACACACACACACACACACACACACACACACACACACACACACACACACACACACACACACACACACACACACACACACACACACACACATTCTTAGTCACTGTTTTGTCTCCTTAGTGTTCAATTGTTGTCTTGTCTTTCATATTGTTTTGTATATTATATATTGTATTGTAATGTCTCTCACTCGTCTTGTATTGTTCTGCAACTCTTATATTAAAAATTAAAAAAAAAATGTGCATCTTCAGTAGAGCCTTACATTAAATAATTACAGCTTTGGCTCCAAGTAGAGTTCATTTCACTCATGGAATAACCAAAAGGAAAAGAAAAATGAGTGCTGTGCTACGAATAAAACACAGACGCAGATTACATTGTTTACTGTGTGTATGTGAGTGGCTTGATGAGGAGGCTTGATTGATGTCATTAATCTTCAACATGCAGCAGAAGCAGGGTATTTATTGCTTCGGGGACTTGGGGTTGACAATATTGGAATATATTTGAAAGTGGGAGCCTGGTGATTAGAGTGACCTCCATATGACCCAGAGCTCAATTATTTCTGCATCTAATGTTTAGGAAAGCAATCATATGTCCTGTCTGAGTGTCCTTCAGCACATAGGTGGAGCAAGAATTTGTCTACAGGTGTGTTATATACAGAACCAGCGCGTTAACTTACTAGTTTTTTTGAATGTTTCATAAAAACAATCTTGTTTCAGTCATTCTCAGACAAATATAAAATGAAACCTGCAATTTACTACATTTGTTGTTAATTTTACTTGCAAATAATGCCTCCATTATTAAAGCCTGTCACAGTACATGTCCTCGATAATGACCCACAATTAATACAGGGAGCGTGTGAGCCGTGTTCTGTCACTACTACAGGTTTGCTCCGACCGACAGTGGTTTCCTACCTAAACCTATTAGTTTAGGTAGGAATCCCATCTGCAATACCTCTCTGAATTCCCTTATCTCCATTTTCTTGTATCAATCAATCAATCAATCAATCAATCAATCAATCAATCAATCAATCAATCAATCACTCACTCAATCAATCAATCAATCAATCAATCAATCATTATTTCTATAGAGCCAAATCCCAACAAACGTTATCTAAAGACGCTTTTACAAACATAGGAGGTCTAGACCCAGAGACCCAACACCAAGACAGGGTAAGACCCAGTCTTACTCCACCTTATCCACCATGAGCATTGCACCCTGCAGTAATTAGCTAGTTACAGTGGCAAGGAAAAACGTGGGGGCTTTTACACCTTTATTGATATAGGGAGAGGAGAGGGGATAGTGTAGGAAACTGGGAGAGAGTGGGGCAATGACATGCGGGAAAGGAGCCACAGGCTGGATTCGAACCCGGGCTGCCCGCTACATGGGAGTGCAACTTAACCAGTAGGACAAGTCCGCCTCCCAAAAAACTTCCTTCAACAGGCAGAAACCTCGAGCAGAACCAGACTCATGTCAGACAGCCATCTGCCTCGACCGAGTTGGGTCTGGAAAGAGGGATAGAGGAGAACAAGAGATAAAGGGAGCAGTGATAGTGATGAGACTATAGGTTCCTCTGAGCATAGTGATGAGACCAGGTTCCTCATGCTGGACATGTCCGTATCAGCTGGAGTCTGAATTTCTGACCCAACTCGGTCGAGGCAGATGGCTGTCCAACATAGGTCTGTTCCTGCTAGAGGTTTCTGCCTGTTAAAAGGAAGTTTTTCCATGCCGCTGTAACTAGCTAAATACTGCAAGGTGCAATGCTCATGGTGGATTAAGATGAGATAAGACTGAGTCTTATTCTGTCTTGGTGTTGGATCTCTGTTAATAATTTAACATATAGTATGGACTGCTATGCTAAATCATGGAATTAGAATGCAATCAGGATAGAAACAGAAAGTCGACAAATGGATGGTATTAATACGATTTGGGTAATAAAGGAATGAAAAACAGATGTAGACCCACAGGCTAATCAGGTGATTAACAAGGAAGGAAAAGAGGGTTTTGCTCTCATCATGCTTCAAAATTCAAACAAATATAATCAAGCTGTATGTTAATTTGCACATAAACAACAGTTGACTAAAGTAAGAACTGCAGAAATTTCTTTTTTTTCGTTTCTGTAGTTTAAAAAACAGTTTGAGGTTCTGTTTGTTGAGCACTAAAGAGAGAAATTTTTTTTTCTTCCCCACTTTAATGTTCCGCCGTTGGTTTTGGGCATCAAACTGGCAGCCTTTCTGTGACCTCTGGGCTTATGATGACTAAGTAGCTCCTGTACAGTAGGTGTTTACAGCTTTCTGCGGTGGCAAAGTGACAAATAAGCAGCTTGGGGCAAATCCTGTTTCTTCTCTAAATATTCGCCTATATTTGGAGGTAATGACACAGGAAAAGGAGCTTAAAAATACGCATTAGAAAGGTGGATTCAAGGGTTTAGACATAAAAGAAACACACACACACACACAAACGCAGGCACACGCACACACGCACGTGCACACACACAAACGCAGGCACACGCATGCACGCGCATGCACACACACACACACACACACACACACACACACACACACACACACACACACACACACTCACTCACTCACTCACTCATAGTGTGCAAAATGCTCCCCTCAGTCAAAAAGTGTTAATTGGATTCAGAGTAAGAGGTGAAGCTTATTTCAACCTCTGTGAAACATTTATGAGCAGCAGATGGAACTGACCGGAAACAAAATGATGAAGACACATTTAGTCATTTACAAATCATTTGACCCAGTAAAAGGTTGGGGGTTAAACTCGCCACATTTCTCTGTAATAACAGGCGCCTAATAAGATAGACTTGACTCATCACTTACTTTAACTCTCCCTGTCCCATTACAGGGACTAACTGTAGGCCTTTCTAGAGTCCATGAGTTTCCTTGTCTCGTAGGTTCCTCTGAGCCGCTGCTGTGGACGGCCTCTTGCTGTGGACATTCCAGATGACAGCTACTACTACTACTACTACTACTACTACTACTACTACTACTACTACTACTACTATTGGTATCATCACTACCATCTCTCTCGCTCTCTCTTTACAATCTCTATCCCTCGTTCCAACCCCAACTCGGTCAAGGCAGATGGCTGTCTAACATGAGTCTGATTCTGCTCGAGGTTTCTGCCTGTTAAAAAGACTTTTTTCCTTGCCACTGTAACTTGCTAAAAACTGCGAGGTGCAATGCTCATGGTGGATATAGCAGAACGAGAGCAATGATAGTGATGAGACGAGTAGTAGAAGCTGTTACCTCTGGAGTCCGGCATGTCCGTAGCAGCTGGAGTCTGGAACATCCAAAGCAGCAGGACGTCTACGGCAGCGACTCAGAGGAACCTACGAGACAATGGAGCTCAAGGACTCCAGAAATGTCTATGGTTAGTAAATGTATGTATGGGTTGACACATCATATGGACAAGATTAGGATGCTCTTGCACCCAATTGAGTTTTTTCTGTTTGTTTTTTTTTCTCAAACATAAAAGCTGTTTCGAGGAGTTGCATCAGCCATAGCAGAAGTTCACATTACATCAGGCCTCACTATTTCCACCTGTGACAGACTTTGGTCTGTTTTTGTTCCAATTATAGACATTCAACTTGTTAACAATGATAGAAGGGGTGTAAAAAGTGCAACAAGGGGAGTACAAGGTGAGTACTAACAATGGGAAGGAAAGTTGCAGGGTTTTTTGTTTGGTATGATATCAAGCATTTTATTAGACTACTTAAATTGTTATTGTACACAAGATTTCTTGGAACGTTTCTATATACTCTAGGTGATGAATGCCAAATGATAACCACAAATAAGGCTAGGCGACAATTTGATAACTATAATTATCGTGATATAATTTTTCTTAATATAAATATAACAAATGTTCACTAAAAATTTGAGATATTTAAACCTGTAAATACAGCCCCCAACCACTTGAAAGTTTTGGAGCAGGATGTAAACACAACTGAAACAAGCGACACTGAAGAAAACTCAAAACCTACCAGCTCAAAGCAGAGTCATTATTCTAACACCGTGTTGACTCAGCGTTAACTATTAACTTAATACAGTTAATTAAATACATTTTCAGGATGTGGGTAAATAAATCTGATCATGCAAATTACCTCAACCTGAGAAAAATAAGAAACTGCAGACTAAAACTTCACATAAATATCGTCGTTCGAGGCGCTGGTGGCCTAGCGGTCTAAGCGCCCCACGTATAGAGGCTATAGTCCTTGTTGCAGAGGTCGCTGGTTTAACTCCCGGCTGGTCAACCATTTACTGCATGTCTTCCCTCACTCTCTACTCCCCACATTGCCTGTCTCTCTTCGGCTTCCTGTCAATGAAGGCAAAAAATCCCCAAAATATATACCTTTTAAAAAAGAAAAGAAAAAAAATCTCTTCTTACACCAAAGACCTGCTTCCTGTTAGCACTGTTTGCACAATGAGTGATTCAAGAAGCTTATCCGAGAGCTAAATCCAGAAACAAGCTAACAAACCGTCTGGTTTTTTCAGCTTTCACTCAGGAGCAAAAATCTGTCTTTAAATGTAAATGAAATGATGATTTGATTTTTATAGTGATAATTATCAATATCAACTGATATGAAAAATGTTTTCGTGATAAGATCTTTTTTTAAATATCTCCCAACTCTAACCACAAAAAGTGTTGAGGTGCTTTTTAATCCCACAATTGCCTTCGTTTATATTTTGAAACATTTTGAAAAAAAGGTCTAATTTTTCATCAAAGCGGGTAAAGCTCACCTTAAAATAGAACGTTTAATGACATTCCAGATGCTAAATATATACAGTTTAAGTCCATCTTAATCCCAGCAATGCATCATTCACATTGTACATCACCTCTAATGTTTAAAGGTAATCTACAATAGGTGCCTTTGGCCTTCCTCCCTTCTCATTATTGATCTTCTCTGAGCTAGCGGGGAGGGAGTGAGGGCTGCTGGGTATTGGTTTTGGACACCAAAGCAGACCAGGGGTCAACAAGATGCAGCCATTAAAGATTCACCCCGCTTTAATCAGGTGGAAGCTTTCAAAGGAGCTGCAAAACATTATGGAGGAGATATCTGTGCAGTGCATTTAGAAGCTCAAAGAAACAGCATAAAGTGAGTTCTTTGTGTCTTTTTACTTTGTAGCAACATGATCAGAACAATGTTCATGTCTAGATATTAACAAATAAACCTCTAGTGCTTGCAAAAGACAAGATGGCAAATTACGAGCAGACAAGGGAAACTGATTCTCGGATTTCAAACACTCTTCCTGACACGCAGAGTGGAAAAACTTTGCTCGGCTAATCCTACATAGCCCCAGGTCTCCCTGCAGCGACCGTGTGAACAGCCTCTCCTTCTAAATTATTAATAGTGAGGTTGCAGTTTACAATCATGGAAGATGGTTGAAAAGTGCAACTATGGAAGTATAAAAAACAAACAAGAACAAAACATTATGAAAGCTTTTGTTGTCAAAACAATCAAGATATCTTGTTAAAAAGATTTGCCCCACATTCCAACAAGCTCTAACATTGCAGGCAGTAAACAAAATGAATCATAAAATCCATATTTGGGGTGGTTTCACATAGTTTCTTTGGTTTTGTGGTTGCTTAACCTGTAAATTACAAAAAGAAATGTGTTATATGAAGAATGCTTTGTTCACTTGTTACTCATCATGTAATTATACCCTTATATTTAGTTAATTTAATATTTTTGAACCTTTGTAATTTAAAAAAATATCATTTATTTATCATCATTTTATTTATTAATTTTGTATCTTTATTTATCGCTTGAATCACTTTCCCGTCTTGTTTTGTAGCTTTTCCGGGTGTTGGGTGGTTCGGGAATGTTTGGGATGTACATGTATATACGTGTTTGTACATGTACTCACTTGTTCAAAAAACCTTTAAAAAATTACAAATAAAGTTAAAATAATAAAAAATAAGTAAATGATTATATTTTTATTCAGAAAAAATAATAGAATTAAAAATAAAATTAACTATATCTCTACAACCAAATAGCTCTTTTTGCTTGGATGCTGTTTTCACATAATTTAGAACATGAATGCATCTGGTGAGAAATTTGCCCCTTTTCAATGGAAATTAGCCACAATACAAAACCACCAATTTTAATAGCAAGTGCAGTTTAAAGTGACATTAGAAACCTTCACAAGGTTGGTGGTAACACAAATACAGAGGAGAACAAAGTGTGGACTTCTATTCTACTACTATTGGCAAGTGATGCCCAGTTCATGGTGCTTTCAGTGGCTCTTCGATTCCTACAGTGGCTTGAAAGTGCAATGGAAATTTACAAAGCTATATCTGATTTGGAATTTCAAAGTAAAAACCTTTGGAAATTTAGTATATACATTTATTTTGAAATTCCAAATCGAATATAGTTGTGAATGGCAGGAACACATTTTGAGATGTTCTCTTATCAGTCTGAATCCAAATATTTAAGTGGAAACAGGGTAGATAATGTCAAATTAATTCCCTGGCGGTTGCACATTTTCATATGACAGACGTCTTTTATTTTGTAAATTGTTGGTATATTCCTTTTCCATCAGAATCTGCCATTTGTGAATTCTGGGACCGGTAAAAATGTTCTGTGGCTTGTAAAATTGTCTTACCGCTTGTTAAAGTGTTTCTGATTTTGTAAATTTGTTTTCTGAACTGTTAATTTTTTTTGGCCTTGATAAAATTTAATTTTGTTTCATAAAATGTTAAACTGTTTTCCTAAATGTAGCTTTGTCTCCAATTTTCTAAAAGTGTTTCATCCTTTAAAATTTGCATTGCACTTCTGTCGCAGGGTTCTCCTTCTGGACTCAAAATAATGTGGGTTTTATTGCCGGCCTCCCCAGTGCACTGGAAGAAAAATATTTTCAAATATTTTACTCACTTGACAGAAAAAAAGAAAACAGCAGTTGTTCATCAAACAAAACACAGCAACATTACCTGCTCAGTAACTTGGCTCAACTGCCAAGAAAGCCAAATCTGGCCCTGTTTTAAAAGGGTGTAGCCCCTCCCACTGGGCATTCGAAATCACACAATATTTCCCAAACAATCATAACTCAACATTAAGGCAATTTCAAGGCGATTAACATTACACACAACCCAAAGAACAAGATAAACATTTCCACAGACATTTACCATACCTAATTCAAACACATAATTTAGAACAAACAAAAAGAATAATCAAACACGGTCACGTGGCCACTTTTGTCCACCCTACATCTATATAGAGTGCGCACAAGATGCGCCCGGTTTGCGCAGTCCAGACACGACCTGGTTGAGCCCAAGCCGGTAAGTGCAGCAAACCAGAAACAAAGGCAATGTATGTTTTAAACAATGATAGAGCTTCAAAGAGTGCACCCTAAGAAACTCTTAACGGAGAGGGGAAAAGGGATGGTGGCGTGTGAACCGGAATGCGTGTGTGTGTCTGTGTTTGCGCGCTGCCCGCTATTAGCGACGGTGACACTCCGTCACAACTTCCCAGCCACCGTGGATTCCTTGTATCTTGTCATTGAATTTACAAGAAGTCTGCAGTTGCAGCCACTTCATCACAACCCAGAACTCTGAATCAAAGCGTAAAACTTCTTCTTTTACTTTTCTGCTGCTCTTTTATTGCAGTTTCTTCCTTGGTGTAGAGAGATGCATACTTTGGAAATCAATAAAGAATAATGGCTTTTACCAACACTCCCCTCAGCAGTGTACTTCATAAAAAGTGCAGTATTTTAGTTAGCTTTTAGTGTTGGCCTCTGTGAGTCCACTCACTTCTTATATCTGACCTGTGAAATTTAAATAGTCTGGACTGGGTTTTGATTGATTTTAGCAGCCCTGGCAGCCTGGCTCCAGAGATGGTTGGTTAGTCGCTTTGGTTAAGGCTGATACACTGTAAAATAAAAACCCCTGCTTGATCTGTACAGTTTCCTCACCACTGTGACAGTGACATAGAGCTGTGAGTTACAGATCAACAGCTATTAGATGAGTTGTTGTAAGGATGATACTTCTTCAATTGGACCCAGAAGCAGACTAACAGATGACGAAAGAGGGGTTAAATTGGGTTTTTATTGTCAAACCAGATCTCTAGAAAAATTGGCTGGTTGGAGGGGTCAGGAGAGTCAAGGTTTAAGTACTGCAGCAGGTGATTAATAGATGAGAATCAGCTCTGTTTTGCAGTATGCTGGTCCAGGCATCGCTGGTTTTTCGTTTTTAGAAAGCAGAAGTAAACAACGGCCAAGCTGAAAGTAAAACGGATTCTGTTGCATCCACTTATGATTTAAAAAGTTAAGGTGGTTTATGTTAATTTTACAATTTTCACAGAAATTAACTTTTACCTGTTATTACTGGAAGTTAAAAGTCTCATCTGAGTTTCTTTCAAATTAATTCACTGTAGAGCTGGGCGATATTAAAAAACTGTTATCACTCTAATGATTTTTAAATCAGTCGATATCAATAATTATAACGATTAAAATCTAATCATCATTTCGTTTAAATGTAAAGGCAGATTTTTGCTCCTGAGTGAAAGTTGAAGAAACCAGACGGTTTGTTAGCTTGTATCTGGATTTAGTTCTCTGATAAGCTTCTTGAATCACTCATTTTTGACGGTGCTAACAGGAAGTATGTCTATGTGTAAGATTAGATTTTTGTGAAGTTTCAGTTTGTAGATTTTTATTGTTCTTAGGTTGAGATAATTTGCATAATCAGATTTATTTATCTACATCTCAATAGTGTATTCAATTATGTGTATGAAATTAATAGTTAACAGCTGTTCCGCAAAGTGTTAGACTAACGACTCTGCTTTGAGCTGGTAGGTTTGGGCTTGGTGTCGCTCGTTTCAGCTGTGTTTACATTCTGCTTTAAGACACATTAGCGCCCCCTCCCTTTCCAGTGGTTGGGGGTTGTAATTATAGGTTTTTATATATCAAATTTCCTACTTTTCATCGGCCATCCAATGAGGTATCTCCTCTTGATGCATTGGTTCACATTTAATAAATATCTTGGTTATTGGATAGATAGCCATACATTTTGGGACTAAATGAATTTCGAACAAAGGATAAATGTTAAAAACTTTGGTCAAAGGTTTCACTCATTTTTTAAAACATCTCAAAATCTACTTGATGTACTTTCATAAACTTTGGTACACACAGTACATTCAGGCTCCCCAGAGTCTACGTACTTATCAATAACAACCCTTTTTAATTATTTTTATTTTAAATGTCTCTACTTTAACTACTTCATCAACTAAAAGGTGGGTCTCCATTAGATTGAACTATCATGTTCATCCCAAGGTATCATGTACCCTTGGATAGAATACTTAAACTAGGGATGCACCGATCCTACTTTTTAGGTCCCGATACCGATATCGATACCTGGGGTTTGGTATCAGCCGATCCGATCCTGGTATTGATTTAACAACCTCTATTCCTTAATGTGGGGATAGAATCAAGTTTTTGCAACTTCAGGCTTTTCTGACTTTGTAAACCAAAATAAAATAAACATTATTCACGTGATGGTGAACTGTACCTGGGTTCCAAGTGCTAAACGAGAGGGTGGAATCCCATTATTTCAAGGAACCGGAACAATTAAATCCAACAACCTGTCAGTTTTTTCACACTTTGAATCCATTAATAGGGGGTTTCTTGCTTCTTTGCAGTACGCTATAGCTGACGTAAACTTCTTCCTTTGGGCTCCCATTATATTTTTCAGCACGACTGCCATAGAAACATTACTGCTGCACATGTTGCAAGTTTCCGGCGGAGTTGTTAGCAAAAGAAACGTGACATACACCTAAACTGCAGAGCCTCTGTAGTTATCCTCAATCATGCACCGCCGGGCAAACATGCACAGATCAGCCGGAGTTGATGACGTAGGAGACGCACATGGATGTTGTAAACACAGAAAAGCATAGAACTGAGATGAATAGATCTGCCATATGGATCGGCACTATATAACTGTATGTGTACTAGGCTACTTATGTTTCTATTTACCTTGCATTTTTATAAAGAATCCTCTTGGAACCCAAATCTTATCATGTTGATAATCACAACATTAAAATGTTATATCATGAGCATGTAGTGTCAACATCAAAAAATCATTGTTGCTACTTAGCTAAGTCACTCAAGTGCTGTTATTACCAGATGCTTGGGGTGTCAATAACTCACCAACTTGCACCTCTAAACTGCTACCTCTGCAGAGTGCAGCTAATGAAGTGTAGCCTTGCGTGTGATTAATCTCATCCTGACATTAATTGCTTTATCATGTCGACTGCTCTTATCTCATCTTTTAAGGTTATTACTGCTCCAAAGTCCTTGGAAAATTGTTTAATTCATTTCTCCTATCATCAAGTTATAACTTTTTCAACATACTCAACTTCTTTGGCATCATTCACGGGATAATGACAGCTTTATTGTGATCAATGCCTCCTTTTTCATTGTGTGGTTCTCCCTAAAACTTTTCTTGCCAAAGGGATAGTGATGATGCATAAAACATCCATTTAGAACGAGTCATTTTAGGTCTTAAATTCTCCTATTCTGAGTCAAGTCAGGTGCAAGCAACCACCCATTTATTGGTGGTAACGAGAGGCCCTGCCCCCAAAGGAGCTAGAGAAAAGAGCAGTTATCTTTAATTGCTAAGTTTGAAGATTGGTGAAAGGTGAGAAATCACTTTCAATGCCGCTGTGACAGAAAGAAGAAGAGTACTCACTTAAAATAGAAACTTTTGAAATATGTAAGAGTTGAGTGCTATGGCCACTCAAAACAAACACAGGAGTCCTTGTTAGCTCCAGACTCTCTTTGAATTGAAAGACAGCTGTCTGTTTCTCCAAATGCTTCTTCTTCTGGGTTTGCAATGGTGCACTCAGTCTGAATATGTTAAACTCTTCATCAAACACTGCTGAATAATGAGAGAGAATACTGCCAGCCTACTTTCAACTTAGCAACAAACCCAAGATACAACAGCTCTCTGGGGGATAAGCCTATATTGATATAACACAGTTTTGAGATGAAAAGTTCTGGAAGAAGATCGGAGGATGTGAAAAAACTTTAACACTGCAAACTAACTTTCAAACTCCTCGTTTTGAGGAAGAGGACTTTAAATATATGTGATCTCTAGTTCATTCCTGGTCCCCAGAGGATGAATCCTACAGACTTCAATGACCCCTATGGTTTTGCTCTAGCACCACAACAAGGTTGACTGTTTGTTTTTTTTGTGTGAAATATCTCATCAAACTGTTGGATTGATGGCCATAAGACTTGGCAGAAAAATATTCATGGTGCCCAGAGGATACATTTTAATATTTTGATTCTCTGACTTCTTCTCTAACACCACTGGGAAGTAGTCATTTCAGACTTTCAGCAAATACCACAAACCAGCAGCTGATGAATGGGTTACAATTGCTTTTTTTTTTTTAAATCATGGTGCCCAGATGATGAATTTCACAAACTTAGATAACCCTGGCACTACCAGGAACTAAACAACCTGTCCTTCTTTGAAAAATATCCCATCAACTGTTTGATAGATTGCTATTTAATTTGGTTCTAACATTCATGGTACCCAGAGGATACATTTTCATAACCCTGGTGATACCTTGTCTTTTGCTCGGGTGCAATTTGGCGGTTGACACCTTTAAGATTAAGCAAATGTTCTTCATACCCTCTAGACTGATTACCTTGAAGTCTTTGTTTGTTATCTTCAGAGGATGAATCCTACTGATTTTGCTGAAGCCATGGATTGTGCTCAACGACTACCAAGAAGTGCATTTCAGAAAAATATGCCCACAAACTGTTGGTTAGATTACTCTTTAATTTGGTTCTAACATTCATGGTACCCAGAGGATACATTTTCATAACCCTGGTGGTACCATATCTACTGCTGTGGTACAATTTGGGGGTTGAAAACTTGAAAATTAAGCAAATTTTCTTCATACCTTCTAGACAGATTACCTTAATTACTTTGTTTGTTGTCCTCAGAGGATGACCCTACTGATTTTGCTGAAGCCATGGATTGTACTCAACAACTACCAGGAAGTGCATTTCAGAAAACTATGTTCCCTAACTGTTGGTTAGATTGGTAGTTAATTTGGCACTAACATTCACGGTGCCCGGAGGAAACATTTTAGTCTTCTGATTCCCTTACTTCTTCTCTAACACCACTAGGAGGTAGTCATTTCAGGCATTTAGCGGAAAATGGCAGATATTTCCATCAGTCTGAGGTGTGCTTTAAGTTTAGGGATAACTGGCAAATGTTAGCATGCTAATGCTCAAACTTAGAGTATAGACATGCTAAACATAGCACTTAAACTACTGAATTTCAGTGTGTTAGCATTATTATTTTTGGAATGATTATTTAGCCCAGAATAGTACCATGTCCAAGTACAGCCTAACAAAAGTGCTAACAATTTATAAAGGCTCCTATTCTTATCTAACCAGAGGATAAAGTATCTGTGTTTCATAATTTGTAGTAACTGAAGAAAACACACACAAAAAAATTGATTATTCATATCACACTTTGTTCTCTGTCCTTGTCCTGTCAGATTAAGGCAGTCTGACCCATGAAGGCTCAGTCTCCTGGAGGGTAATTGCTGTTAAAGGTGGGTTGCATCTCTTCAAGGCAGAGAGTCCATAATAAGCAAAGCTGGATCCCGCAGATGTCACCCCAGCTCCAAAGTCACTGCTGGCACCTTTTCCAATTTTACAATCCCAAAGCAAAGCTCTATTTTGTCTCCGTCCAGCCCTGTGCCGCTGGTCTGGTGCGCAAGGCCATTTTTCACTTCATGCAGCTTGTAAAGTAGCCATATGGAAGGAGGGACCTGGCTGCACCCACACTGGCTCACCGCTGTGGTCCTAATATTTCACTGTCTCAAGGTCAAAGCATATTTATATTTCCTATGAGAAGGTTTTAAAAAGGTTATATCAAACTTTATACAGTTTCTTTGTCCAGCCAAAATAAATATCTCATAAAAAGAGCATGAATCACAGCGAATCATAAATGTCATTTTAGTTCCCTATTGCTTTATTAGCCTTCCAATCAGGAGTTTTAGAAAAGTGACTGAAGTTTTCCATTAAGAATTTCATGTCAGTGTAAAGCCTTCAGTCAAATACAAACACAGGACCTCCTGCAACCAGAGACAACTAATCTGGCATAACAGGTAGCTGGGCAATATTAAAAAGATGTTATCATGATAGTTTTTTTTCATATCAGTCGATATTGATGATTATCACGATAAAAGTCAAGTCATTATTTAATTGAAATGTAAAGACAGATTTTTGGTCCTGAGTGATCGTTGAAGAAACCAGACAGTTTGTTAGCTTGTATCTGGATTTAGTTCTCTGATAAGCTTCTTGAATCACTCATTTTTGACGGTTCTAATAGGAAGCATGTTTGTGTGTAAGATGAGATTTTTGTGAATTTTTAGTTTGTAGATTCTTATTTTTCTCAGGTTGAGACAGATTTATTTAGCCACACCCTGAAAGTGTGTTTAATTAAGTGTATTAAGTTTATAGTTAACGCAGAGTCAGCACAGTGTTAGACAAACGACTCTGCTTTGAGCCAATAGGTTTTGCGTTTCCTTCAGTGTAGCTGTTGCTCGTTTCAGCGGTGTTTACATTCCGCTCCAAACGTCTGGAAGCCTGCTTACCTCTTACCCTGCGTCATGACTGGCTGTTCAATGTCGTCCTCTTCTTCAATCTGTTGTTTGGTGGCAGCTAGTGTTTAAGACATATTAGCGCCCACTCTCTTTCCAGTGGTTGGGGGGTTCAATTACAGGTTTAAATTTTTTGATTGAACATTTGTTACATTTATATTGAGAAAAATTATATGATGATAATTATCGTTATTGAAGTATCGCCCAGCCCTAATAACAGGAGTAGAAAGTCCTGAACATTTTGAATGCAAAAACACATTCCTGCAACCACAACTGCCAAGCAGCCTCTCAGAGAAATATCACTTTAGTCTTTATCAGAAGTGATCATCTCTGCAAACCTAAAACGCATTCCCTCTTCTTGCTCGGCTCTCCGCTATCTTGTTGGTTGACTAGTTTTTTATTTCCCTTTTGGTGATGCCACAGATTGGAAAACATAGAGCGAAAGGCAAAAGCAGAGGACATGTAGTGTTTCACCTAAATTCTGATTCTTTCCCAATCCAACAAAAACTCCTAAAAGTGGTGAGAGTGAACATGCTTAACATTCTGTATAGAAGTCATCAAACATCAACCTTTTTGGTCTTTTGCTGCAAAGTGAGCGCCATTAAGAGAAAGCTTTTATGTTCTACCAGTCTTCTCAAAAACCTGCAGGGCAAAATCACCCCATTAAAAACACCTAACACCCCAAGACTGCTGTGTGACAAAAAGAGCCCTACGAGCGATACTAATCACATCACACGTTCACAAGGAGAACAGGCTCTGCCTGATCCCCCTGCTGGAACACCAGCAGCAAATTTCACCAGATTTTTAGAAAGACTTTCTCAAAAGACTTGTGCCTTTACTGGAATAGTAAGTGACTGAGAGGTGCTTAAAGAAATAATGTCAGACATATGATGTTGTGGCCTGTATAGCCTGGCCTCTTCACTGATCAAATATTATGTTATGGCCACTTGCACCAGATCCGTGTCCGGTCCATCTCCAATCCACTGCGGTCTGTCTCTGTGCTCTCTCGTCAGTCAACACCCGCCGGTTGCGTTTGCAGAATGCAGCACAGCAGGACCAGCGGACAACTGGAGTCACGTGACCAAGGTTTTCCCGTGGTGATTACTGCATAATGAATATCCGACTCCTCTCCTCATCCATGTTGTCTTTATTGGCCTCTTCCTCTGACCTGTTGACTCCAAGCCTGGCTCTGCTCTCTATGACAGTTTGTTGTCATAGTTAAGTGAAATACGATCTAACACAGAGTGTTTTATTCTGAAAATTACCCGGAGGTTTTAATTTTTGTTTTGGTGCCTGACTTCCTGTCCCGCTTGATCTTCTCTGTTGAGATTTGAGTCGTGCTCCAGCATCCGGCAAAAATAGAAGTCTTACGTATCTGAGGGCTCTGGCGTGCCGGATCAGAGAAGCAGCCGGAACTCAACGGAGTGGATCCAGTGAAAGTTAACACATTGACTAGAATAGAAACCTATCAACTCTGGTGTCGTGACAGATCAGGGATGGATGCTTAGACGACTGGTTCCGAGCATCTCCAAAACTGCTACTCTTGTGGGTTGTTCCCAGTCTGCAGTGGTCAGTACCTACCAAATGTGGTCCAAGGAAGGAAAACTAGTGAACCTGCAACTGAGTCATTGTGACCAAGGCTCATGATGCACTGGAAGCGAAGACTGGCCCATGTTGTCCAATCCAACTGAAGAGCTACTGAAGCTGATGAGTTTCATGAGTTGAATGTGTTGACTTGGCCTCCCATTCCTCCAGATCTCAATCCAATTGAGCATCTGTGAGATATGCTGGCCAAACAAATCTGATCTACGGAGGCCCTACCTCAAAACTTCCAGGACTTAAAGGATCTTCTGTTAAATTCTTGAGGCTAGATCCCAAAGCACACCATGAGAGATTTAATGAAATCCATGTCTCATCAGGTCAGTGTTAAAAATAAGAGAAGTGAGCCGATACAAAACAGGTTGTCATAATGTTTTGGCTGATTGGTGTATATGGTGACTCTTAAAGCTCACTAATCAGAACTTCTTGACTACCATCAATAAACCAGTTAAACAATCACTGTTTATACTTTTTATCTTTAAAATAAACACAAAAAAATGGCACTTCAAAGATTACTACATAAGAAATGTGTCCAAAGTTGCTAATGGGATCGACAGATCCATATCCTTTACACCAGTTTTATGGCACAAATATCAACAAAAGAGAATGTGCTACATTTGAATGCAAAGAACATTTCTGGCCCTCTCTCAGACGAGGCAAATAGCCAATCATAGTCTAGGTTTTCGGGTAGCAACAAGGGTTGCAAATCGAATTTCAAGAGGGGCATATCCCACTCCTGGTCAGTCATCTGGCACTCCCCTGTCTCTGAGAAAGTCACATGCAAATAAATGGAACATGAAACAGATGCAAAAAAACACAATCCCTGTATGTTTGTGTACAGATAAAGATTAATTGTCTTTATCTTAGAGTATACTTGATACTCAGGACCAGGATTAGGAAAAATACTTTTTGTGGTATATGAAATGTAGAGATTTCATTATCGAATTTACAACAACTTGCTGTAGTCATTTTTTTCTGTCTGTTTTTTATAGTAATAGTAACTTTATTTATATAGCACATTTTAAAAACCATGGTTTACAAAGTTCTTGACAGACAACAGGGCACATAAAAAAACAAAGAGAACCCAAACAACGATTTAACCTGATATCACAGACAACCCAAGAACCCAGGCAAAATGAGAACCCGAGAATATAAACTGAGACCAAAGGGACCAAGAAAGTAAGACAGTGAAAAATATAAAAAGAAAGAAACAATAAAAAGGGTCTTAAAGCAGGTAAAGAAAAGGAATAAAGCACTAAAGAAGGGGTAAAGCGATAGGTGAAATAAAAGCAATACAGAGATGAAATCATCATATAGATAAGGCATTTAAGGACAAAAGTGATAAAACAAATTAAAATAGAATAAATAAAGGCAGTAAATGAGATATTAAGAGAGTAAAAGAATTAAAGGAAAATAAGATGGGATAAAAAGTACAATAATAAAGGCAGTAAGAAGAGGACGACATCACATAAAAGCAAGTACATAAAATTGACTTTTAAGAAGGTATTTAAATGATGCTACAGAATCTAAGATATATGTTTCTTCATTTGTTATTGTTCTTTTCTCACTTTGACACACTTTTGCTGTCTTGAAGTGACTCGTGTGCTGTCAAACTGGATTAAGGGTACCAGTTTTTTCCGCAAAATCACTTCTGGTTTTGTCTAGTTGGATGTTTTGCAGTGTGATCTGATGCGGAGGCCTTACCTTGAACCAGCTGAAGCAAATTCTCCACAGATTGAGTTCTCTCTGTGGGGATTACGTGATGTTCCAACATGTCTGCTGATGTCTACCTGGGGGGATGTGCGTTTTAGCGTAGCTCTGAAAAGTGAGGATTATTTTAGAGGCAAAAAAAGTCTTCAGGGATTCCATTTTTCAGAGAATTAGTCAGAGAAGTGGAACATTGCTTACAGGAGGTGAAACTAGTGTAAACACATGTCTGGCTATGTGATTGAAAAACTGTGTGATTCTCATGTGAAACGTGCAAGACGTGTTGACATCACCGTTCACTACGGCCCCGCCCCTGCACACCGCTGATGCTGATGCTGATCCCCCCGTTGCATCAGCACCATTTAGAGAGAGAGAGAGAGAGAGAGAGAGAGAGAGAGAGAGAGAGAGAGAGAGAGAGAGAGAGAGAGAGAGAGAGAGAGAGAGAGAGAGAGAGAGAGAGAGAGAGAGAGAGAGAGAGAGAGAGAGAGAGAGAGAGAGACTACCCAACCCTGGCAGAGCGTACAGGCGTCAGACGGCGGCCACAGCATCCCGGTTACGCACCGTTCAGAAGGCCTCATCGACGGTTCGCAGCGCCAGAAAACATCCGAAGACGGAGTGACACACAGCCGGGCACACGGCCACAGCTACAGTCAGTGATGGAGAGCCTGCTGGATAATCCAATGAAAGCCGTTCTTTACCTGAAGGAACTCACCACCATCGTCCAGAACCAGCAAAGCCTGATCCAGACGCAGCGCCAACGCATCGACGAGCTCGAGCGGAAGGTGGAGGACCTGATCGGAGAGAACCGGCAGCTTCGGGACCCTCACCACTACGTCCAGCAGCAGCCCGCTCAGCATCACCACCACCACCACCCCCACCCTCCACAACATCACTCGACCCACCGCAGCGCCAGTCCCCAAGCACCGGCCCACCTCCATCAGCACCCGGGGAAAGCTGCGGCGCATCTCGGCCAGCAGGCGCAGCAGCAGCAGGCGCAGCAGCAGCAGCAGCAGCAGCCGCCTCTACCGCAGCATCCGCAGCAGATTCCCGGGCTCTCCGCCCAGCCTCAGCAGCACCAGAGCGCCCCTGCGCCGTCCTCCCACCACCCGCAGCAGCTGCAGCTCGTGCCCACTTCGCCGCAGTCTCCTAAAGCGAGCCAAGGAAGCCCGGACTCCGGAGAGGAGGACAAGAGGAGTCCCTGCTGCAAGTCTCTGGTTCCGCAGACTCCGACCACGCTCTGCCGCTCCGTTGGACTGGCCAGGAAAGCGGAGTAAGTTGTTTTCATGATGTGCACATTATTCCACCTCCATCTCCTGTCTCAAAACAGACTCAATAATAAATTCAGTGACCCTAATAAGATGGATATTGTGGCTCTGTGCTCCGGCAGATTTTCATATCTAAATATAGTAAATATGTTTGGACAGCAAACACATAATACCCTCAGAGGGCCACCAGAAATAACGCTAATATCTTCACTCAGGTAAGCTGATATTTTGGAAACCTACAGAAGAAAAGACTTAAGATGCTGTACTATGAAATCAAACACACTGTGTGAGTCTTTGCCTTTGATTAACTTCACATCCCCTCTGACAAGCCCAGGCTTAATGTTCTGACAGGTAATTCAAGCTCCTCCAGAATTTTCACATTATTCACTTCGATGTTGCCCTGTGAAATCAATTGCATGCTTAATGGATATTGATCGGGAGGACCCTGGCTGGCATTTTAACTGTGGTCGGCTTGTTGATTCTGCACCAAGGTGGACTGTCACTCCTCTTTGGAAGTGACCACCAGAGGTGAATCTAGAGCTGGGCGATATTACAAAAGATGTTATCATGATATTTGTTTTTCACATCAGTCGATATCGATAATTATCCCGATATAAATTAAACCATTATTTCATTTAAATTTAAAGACAGATCTTTCCTCCGGAGTGAAAGTTGAAGAAACCAGACAGTTTGTTAGCTTGTATCTGGATTTAGTTCTCTGATGAGCTTCTTGAATCATTCATTTTTGACAGTGCTAATAGGAAGCATGTTTGTGTGTAAGATGAGATTTTTGTGAATTTTTAGTTTGTAGATTCTTATTTTTCTCAGGTGGAGATCATTTGCACAATCAGATTTATTTAAACACATCCCAAAAGTGTATTAAGTTTATAGTTGACGTAGAGACAGCGCAGTGTTAGACTAACGGCTCTGCTTTGAGCTGGTAGGTTTTGCTGTTTCTCGTTGCAGCTGTGTTTACATTCCGCTCCAAATGTCTGGAAGCCTGCTTACCTCTTACCCTGCGTCATGATTGGCTGTTCAATGTCGTCCTCTTCTTCTGTCTAATGTTGGGTGGCAACTAGCGTTTAAGACACATTAGAACCCCCTCCCTTTCAAGTGTTTGGGGGGTGTAATGACAGGTTTAAATAATCCAAGGAATAATTTTCTTATCGAACATTTGTTATATTCATATTGAGAAAAATCATATCTCGATAATTATAGTTTTCGAATTATCTCCCAGCCCTAGATGAAGCGAGATGTTGGTCAACTTTTCTCCTCTTACTGAGGCTCTTTTTCCTCTGTGCCTCCTCATGTGTTCATCTTCCTTTGAAAGTCTAATGAGATGAGGATTTTTTTCTTAGAATTGCACCTGTTTTTAGGCTCGGCAGATGCCGGGAGAGCTTGGTGACACTGTAAACACAGTTTTAGAACAAGCACAAAGCACAAACTCCTAAAGGGAAATCGCTGACTTTGATACAAATGTCAGCACTTTCAAAAAGCACCTAAAAATAAGGTTCTAATTTACAGGCTGGAAGACTACAGTGCTTGTTCCTCGTTGAGATACAAACTATAAGATGTTACACTGACACAAATACACACACACACACACAAAAATCATGGTTATATAGTCTATTTAGCAGGGTATCTCATGATATGATATTATACACTTCAATGGAATACAGTTAATATGGTACAACATGATGTGATACCATGCAGTATGGATATGGATATATGATGTGACATTATATGACACGATACATTAAGGTATGATATGATACCATAAGATAGATACAGAAATATTGTATGATACAACACAGCTCCATTCATTCAGATGAGTTAGCAAGCTTTAAACACTGAATTAAAACTGCTGTCAGCATCAAAGTGTACGGTTGTTCGGTGCTTAGTTATCAGAATCGATACTCAACCACAAACTCAAGCTCTCCAGAATTCCGACAGGATTATGGCCGTTTCTGAGCAACCCGTGTTTTGGTGTTAAGAATTTAAGAGTGTCTGTGTTAACTCGTGACGTTGAACCGAACGTGTCGGTGATTGTAGCGATTACAACAGCTGTTGAAAAATGAAAAGAGTGCGCACAAATGCCTCCAAGTTTATTTTGTTTTGTTACATATAATAAACACATCAGATATGTGTTTAATGAAAAACGAAAAGCCTTTGTGAGAGGTGCCTTCGGCTGACAGTCACCAGTTAAAAGGGTCACCCTTTACACTGCAACACCACCAGCGTCTGTAGCTGCGAGCTATTAAATCTCTTCTTTATCCAGGCTTGGTTCAATCAGGTTTAACTGTAATTAAATAATATAACCTGCTGAACATTTCAACCCAGTTTTCACTGTGGAAAAAGGATTACGACCTGTTCTGAGCAACCAGTGTTTTGGTGTTAAGAGTGACCGTGCCAACTCGTGATGCTATTTCTAGACACAAGTTTACCTCTATATTCTTCCTTGTCATCATTGCTGTATGATAAACAGCAACATGTATCAGCTGTAAATTAACATTATACACTTGGAATCGCTGTGAAAATATAAACAGAAAACAGGCGACACGACTATCAGAGAGACCACACTGCCCTCAAGCATTTCAGCAGATTAATGTTAGGCGATACGGACACATCGACGCACAAGTATGTAGCGTCACGTCCGTGTCAATGCTGCATAGGGTCGATGCAGAAGGACAAACCAGCCTTAAGTGTTAAATGGATACTGTCATACAAAGCTAATGCTTGTTCTGTTATTAAGTCCTGTAGTCAATTTTTTAATCCGTTAAACAGTGCCAAAATGCAACTTATTTTATAACCAATGATCACTCTAGGTATTTTTGTGCCAGTCCCTCATCCCAAACTCTCTATTTGATTATTTTCTTCCTCTTCCTCTTATAAACAAAGACACAGTTATATTGAGTGTGGGGCTCTAACACGACAAAACTATTTTTTGGACATGATACATACAAAATAATCAAATACAAGTCCTTTTTCACCAGTATCCGGAAAGTCACCTTGTATTTCATGTTGCTATGTAGGATCCCTGTTGCATGTTTCTTACATCAACCCCAGGTTTTTACTGATGCAGAAAAAAAGAACCTTGGATCTTCTTTGATTTGATAGAAAAAAATGCAACCTTCAACTTTTTATTGCCCTGTATGCTTCAGAACCGTCCATGACGCGGATTGTTCTTTGCCACTATCAAGGTCACATGAATTGCCTCCACCAGAGCAGCACACTGTAACACACACAACACAGCACACTGAGCCCCATCTGTTCCAGCAGGCTGCATTTTCATTGTTCCTGTTAATCCAGATTGATTTATCTTGCCATTAAGATGAAATTCTTGGAGAGGGCAGAGGTCAGGAATCCTATACATTAGCATTGCTAAATGAAACACTACTGGCGAATGAACACATCAGATATGAGATGCACAGGAAAAAAAACAACTCAATAAATCCCCTTAAAACTTTGAGAGATTTATGAAAATAATGAGAGGGAGCATATGCACACTATTTTATCGGTAATGTGAAAGCAGTGATACATGAAAGGCAAGACAAGTGACGGAGCATTGTAATCTCCACTTAAAGCAATGATCCCAGTCAGACAAGATGGTGTATGGCTGTGCTGTCAGTGCCGCCGGAGAAGTTATATATTTCTACAAACAGGCTGATGACAGGGATGTGTCAAAAACATATTACCAAGGGTCTGTGTATTTACCTATGGTGTTCCTTGACATAGAGCTGGGTGACATTGCAAAAGATGTTGTCACGATAACATTTTTCATATCAGTTGATGTCGATAATTATCACGATAAATATCAAATCAAATCATATCATTATTTGATTTACAATTAAAGTTAGATTTTTGGCCTTTAGTGAAAGTTGAAGAAACCAGACGGTTTGTCAGCTGGAGTTTGTGCTAACAGGAAGCAGGTCTTTTGTGTAAATTTTTGGGAAGTTTTAGTTTGTAGATTCTTATTTTTCTCTTGATTTAGATTTACAACAAAGATATGTCAAACTATAAACTGTGTGTCAGTTAAGTAGAGTATAGTTTTGAGTAGTGCATTCCCCTTTAGGATTATCAGAGGTTACGGGTGGAGTGATATTGTTTCCCACGGTGCAAGGAATCCATCACGGTTATTCAGTGTTCAGTTGTACTACGGTCGGGGTGGACTTTAAATATGAAGTGTGTTGAAGTGCACAGCAGAAGTTGTCTCAAATTTGTATCAAACATTTTTTATATTAAGTTGAGAAAAATGATATCACGATAATGATCGTCAACGAATTATCGCCCAGCCGTACATCGACTTATGGTTCCTCCTGTGAATTACTGCAACTTTTGGATTCTTTAGTGGGCTACAGTTGTCTTCGCAGCCAGTCTGTTGCACTTTAAAGGTTAAGTTTGAGATTGGGATTTCAAAATACAGACTCTATTAAGTCGTCCCCTCTTCCTTTGGCAGTAAGAGTAGAAGTGGGATCAAAACACTCTGTAGTGTGCGACCGGAAGACACTTGTACACAGGTGTCCCGGAAGAGCTGGTTCAAGGAGAGGAATAACTGAAAATCACACTGTAGTGGACATAAGATATAATGGAAACAGGCAACCATCAAAGACAGGTTTATGGTTATTAGTAGATAATCAATGGAGCAAGTCTGAAAACAATCCCAGAATACTTAATTGTATTGAATTTTCCACTATTTCCCTAACTCATCAAAGTTTTTACTTCATATAAAGGAAGCAGGGAATCCATTTGCAAAGAACTAAATGAATAGTTGTGCTCGCTCTTGCATTCTCAATCTCATCCAGTGTCATTATGTTGAATGCAAACTTTGGCTGCCTTCAGCTCCGAACAGTAAATGCGGTTGAAAAGTTGTTTCCAATTCCTAGTAGACTTTTTGTTGTGGTATGAACTCAAACTTCTTGTATAGAGAATCGGAAGTGTTGCAATTTTGTTACTCAGCAGGAGAAAGAATCTTAAGGGGCCTATGTGATCTGAGGGAAGCCTTCAGCAACCCTGACTACTATTCTTTCTCCCCACTCTCTCTGTCAAATGTGCCTCCCAGTCTTTCAACTTACATTTTCCTTGTTTTGATTTTCCTCCAATCTTTGACTCCTTGTTCCCAAGTTGCAAAAGATACTTTTGTTCCTGTACCTTAGTCACCAAATTCACATGGCAGACATTTTTCTTTTACATCAGGCACAGGGTGGAAGGTTCAAATGCATTTACAATGACACACTGGGGTGTTTCGGGTTTGCAAAATAGTTGGAAATCTGAAAATTAGCACTAAGGTTGATCAGCGAAAAACCAACTGAAATTTAACATCCATGGAAAGAATTACCATGTGGATCTTTTTAGTCCCTTGATTGTGTATTTTTGGTATATCTCCTTAACCATCTCATCCATCCTCAGTTCCTTGTCCTACTCTCTTTTCCGTTATCAGCAGTTTTTTTCTACAAACTGGATTGGTATTCATTCCAATCCTCCAATAGTCAGGCTCTCCACCACTTAACCCATCTCCCTGCTGGGCTGGAGCGCTCAGTCCACCCTGTCCTTAGGTCCTCTTTATACACTCAGGGGCTGCCAAAAGTGTGTGTGTTACAATGAGAGAGTGGGAAGATTGGACTGTGTGTTCAGGAGGGAGTCGGGGAGAGTGACAAGCACAGCTAAGGTGTTTGTCTGCCTACAGAGGCGTGTGTGTGTCTGATAGGCAGCAATCCTGTTG
Source organism: Notolabrus celidotus (assembly GCF_009762535.1). Lineage (NCBI taxonomy): Eukaryota > Metazoa > Chordata > Actinopteri > Labriformes > Labridae > Notolabrus > Notolabrus celidotus. Next base: position 18,956,313 of record NC_048292.1, read on the forward strand.
CCTGAGGTCGAAGTCCCAGGGTCCTCATATGGCTCCAGGTGCTTCTCAGCTGCTTCCCTGCCTCCCACACACACTTGCAGATACGTTAAGCTCTTGGTCGAATATGAGAGGTACTTACTAATGCATATGAACACTAACATTCCACATGTCATCTGGGAGCCTACATAATTTTCCACATTGGCTGTGACACTCACCATGCCCTCATTTCTGCTGCTTTCGGCCAACTGGAGCAAAGTATGTATGCCATCTCTTGCCTGTACCCCGTCTCCTTCTAGAATAAACTGGGATATATAGAGAGCACTGAGAGATAAGGGGAGCGGGGTTTAGCCCTCTCATGCACGCACATATATACATTACAGAGAACCCTACAAAGTGCCTGCTGGGTGCTGCAGTCTCTCCATGCTCTGGCGCTCTCAGATCAATGAGCCTGGAGCTCGGCCAGCACATGCCTCAACAGCTATGCTTACCCTTTAGAGTCACTCAAGCCTTGATTTCAACCTACTACAGCCTTATCTGAAAGCCAAACTATTTTTTTAATCTCAAAATATCACACGCCTTTTCTCCAAGTAACATAAATAAACACAAGGTTAGACCTTAGAGCCATAGACCTGTTTTCACCATGTGAAAAGTAACTTTCAAGAACTGATTCATTTTTGCTGGTTGGAGGAGGTTTTCCTCGCTGTAAATCTACAGCTGGGGAGAATTTGCTCAAAAAGAAGTTGACTCCCGAGGAGGGCTTTCTCCTATAAAGTTCAAGATCAGCCAAGAAAACCCTGGGTCAGCTTTTGTTTGTTGTTTGTTTTGCTTACAAGAATCATACCAGGAACAAAAACATAATAACCAGGTAATTTAATAAGGTAAACAGCATTTTCCTGTGCAAAATATTTCTTTCTGAAGCTCGATGGCTTGGCATTGGGGACTGCTAGCTCAGCTGTTGCTAACTTTATCAGAGTAGCTGACAATTCTTTATCCATTTATAAAAATGTTGTTAAAAATTAAGGAATGGTGACTCTAAACTAGGGCTGGGTGATAAAACAATAACAATTATAATTATATAATTTTCTCAATATAAAGATATCAAATGTTCAATTAACAAAATCAATATATTTAAACCTCTAATGTGTCTTAAACGCTAGTTGCGACCATAGACTGTAAAAAATGGACATAGAGTATTATATATGACGTCACCAATCTGTTCCTGAAGCGCTGTTTTGAAGCCTATCGTCGGGGTTGCAATATTGGAAACGCTGAACACAACCTAACTTCTTCCACGCTAGTGTGAGGTAAAGAGGCAGGCCTTTAGCCTTTTCACTAACAGCTATAGGGTGCCCGCCTGTCAATCAAGTCAGCCATGTCCTTATTAAGGCAAAACTTAGATGTTTAATATCTTTGAAAGTAACAAGTTATAAAAAAAAGCACCCCCTGTACAGTGTGTGCCGATAGCAAAATTAGCTACTCATACCTAAACCGTTTTTTGAAACAGGCTTTAAACTTGTCTATTTCTCACAAACGGTCTGGTCTCTTAAACTTTCACTCAGGAGCAAAAATCTGCCTTTAAAATTACATTAAGTAATTATTTGATAAGTATTGTGATAATTATCGATATCAACTTATATGAAATTTATTAGTGTGATATTAGTCAATATCGCCCAGCAATACAACAAACATTATGAAAGTCGTTAGCTTAATATGTTTTAATGTCCAGTCACAGCAGTGTTTTGGATTACTGTCAGAAATATGTGCCTCACAGGTAAAACATGAGGCTCATGTGGGATGATATAGAAGTTTGTTGAGGAGTTGAACAAAAAAAAAAAAAAAAAAGCATCAAATCTTTGCAACAGTCATGTAACTGACAAAATACTGAGTCAATGAATGGTTGTGTATTTGTAAAAGATGAGTCCATCTATTGTTTCCCCATTTTTCAAAGCTCATTTTTGGTCTTAACTCCTGAGGGAAACAGCTGGCGTTAGGCACTGCATGCTAGGCTATGTTTGTCTGTCTGTCTGTCCATTGTTGCTGAGCAGATATAGAGCAGTGGGAGGGATAGAGAGAGAAGTAGATGGGTGGGTGACCGATGCATGGAGCTGCAATGGACATTTTGTTCCACTCTGTTTGTCTCGTGCTCTCTCTCTCTCTGTCCTGCTTTCTGTATTTCCCTTCCTGCCACCATTACTCGAGAGCTAGAACCTCCCATCCTTTGCTTTTTAGCTCAGTTCCCCTCCCTTCTGTCTGGATGGGAATCACGTCTGCTCGGTTATGACAGGGTGGCTTGGCTCTGCTGCTGCTGGAATCCAAATCATGAATATCACATTTGGTGTGTAGTGCTTTTAAATTGCTTCATTTCTCAGAGGATGTAGCTGGCGGGTGATTCCGACTCCCTGGTAGAATATTAGCTTCTTTCATGCACAAGTTGAGCAAGGCGAAAGACAGTCCCAGTTGACGGTAATTCAGCCGCGTGTGCAACCGTGTGCATTGTGTGAGTGTTGAAGGTGGTATTTGTTTCTGTGTTTGGATGTCTAAAAGACAAGAGAACAGCTGTTTGAAAGGATTTTTTTCTCATCAAGAATTTTATGCCAACTTTTTCTTGCCACCAATCTTGGTCTGGGTTTTTTTATTTAGCACTGCAAATCCTTTTCCAAAATAAGTATTTTCCAAGGATAATGGTCACACTGAAGCCACTGAAATTCAATCAAATTAGCTACTCAGACCTAAACTGTTGTTTGAACCAGGCTGTAAACATGTTTATTAATGCTGCAAAGATCGCCTTTTTTGAATTGGTGTGTATGTGGTTTCCAGGGGTTCTGCAGCCAGCCTCATGTGGACACTCCATGAACTGCAGTTTTAAGCACTTCCGCATGGGCTTCATATTTTAAGACCGGAGGGTGCCGCAGACATAGAAACAAAAGGCCTTTTTTCGACCGGAGGAACTTTACCCCTGAACTACATTTGTTTTAACCAGTGGACCCAGGGTCTAAATTTAGTTCAGGGGTAGATAATCTCCCCCCTAAAAAGCCCCTGCTAGGGGGGTAGTACTTTTCAAAGGTTCCAGGGCTTTCAGGGGGCAGGGCCTGCAATGCTGAAGGTGTCTGATTGGTAGATTACCTGCAGTGTTTTTATTCCGCCCGCCGACCACAATAACATCACACACATCTGTGATTCACTTGATTTCTCTTTCTTTCATTTGTTTTTATTTGTTCTATCTTTTTTGTATGTGTGTGTACTTTTCCAAAGAAAAAGCTGTGATTCACTTGATATAGCAGCTTGTAATAGCAGTCTTCTCTAAACCCACCGCGATTACGTCTCTCCCGGTGTTACGGTTTTAAAAGTGACCCTGTAAACTGGAGCCCTTCAGCTGAACGTGTCAGTGTTTGTGGAGTTTACACAGCTGTTGAAACACAGAGGGAGTTCCTGGGAATGCAAACTAGTTTAGTTTTTATTAAGATTTCAAAATATCCTCATCAGATATTTACACGTCTCTCACGTGTTGATTCAGTGAATCCATCTGTGATGAAATATAGCACGATCTAAAACAGCACGAGCTGAGTCTCTTCCATGCTAACAGGCTAACTGTTGTGATACCTGCCTGTCCGTCTGCTTCTATGGTGTCATCTGTGATGAATGACATTCGTCTTTGTTTTACTGCCCTCTACTGGTCTGGTGGTGAAGTGCATTTACATTTATTTTTTCTCCATACGTCACTGGCCTGATTTGCACAATCTACCGCAGACTTCAGCCGTCGAAACGCAGACAACAAAGAGGGCACAGGGACCTCTTAGTTTGAGGGAAAGTAGTTCTGGGGGCTAAAAGACCCAGGAACTCTTGCACTTAAAGGGACTTGATGTGCACTAATGCCAGTATTTGAGACTAGAGCAGGACATTTCTTCTCTATATCTTTAAAACTTCTGTCAAATACAATAACCCTAGCATGTATTTCTCAGAAATGTGGTTGGAAATAGAAACCTGCAGAAAGTTGTCAAAACTACCTGTATCTGAATCAAAAGCTTCTTTCTTTAGCAGTTTTTATTTTGAGTGGATCCTTGGCCTGAGTATTTCTTTTTCAGTCAAAATAGTATGCATCTATTGACTAATGATGTGTGCCATTTCCAGCCAGCAGCTTTTGATTGTTGTTATACTTTTGCTGGCCATGCTGAACTTCTCCTTGCCAGATATCTTGTTCAAAACAAGAGGGGACTGTGATTATGGAGGATGACAGAGAGACAGGCTAAATAAATATATCGGTACAGAAAAGCTTATGTCACATTACATACTGAGTAGTTTGTCTATTGTCCAATTATTTTCATAACTTGGCTAAAATTCAGTCCAGTTTCTTTATAATGTCCTCGGCATCTATGCCTCCTAATCAATCAAAGTTTGGCTCGTCCTTGATTTTCTGTCTAAACATGGCCCTTAAACGACAGTCCTCTGCCACTTAGGCTACATGCCCAGCGCACCAAAAAGACTCGAGTGTCATCCTCATCCTCGACACTTCCAGCTGACATCATGTTTTATATGTTAATATTGCACATGGAAATGTACGGCTCTGCATACAATTTGAATAACTATGAGCTTGAACTGCTGTTTCAGAGTAAGCTGTCTCCCTCATGGTCGGGGGCAAAATTATTCACATATTTGATTGATGCATTTCATTTCTGTTCCAAGCAAATGAACAGTGGGCCTAATGAGCAATCTGCAGAGTGTGTGTCATTAGTATGCAATCTACATATGTCTGAGCTGTGTTTGCAAATGGCAGTGCCATCAGTGGTTGTCATCTGGCGTCACTCAAACTGATTGCATAATGCAGGCGGATAATTTGATTGGACAATCAAAGCTTTCTCACAATCAATCCCTCTTTAACTATTCACATCCTGACACTTACTTTTACAAGCCAAATAGAAATTTCTGAGACACCATTTATTTACTTTAAGGTAGGGCTGGGCGATAAATTGATAACTATCATTTTAGTGATATAATTTTTCCCAATATAAATATGACAAATGTTGGATAAAAAAACTATGTATTTATACCTATAATTACACCCCCCAACCACTGGAAAGGGACGGGGTGCTAATGTGTCTTAAACACTAGATGCGACCCAGCATTAGACAGAAGAAGAAGAAGACATTGAACAGCCAATCATGTCGCAGGGTGAGAGGTAGGCGGGCTTAAAGACGTTTGGAGCGGAATTTAAACACAGCTGAAAGGAGCGACAGCGACACTGAAGAAAACACAAAACCTACCAGCTCAAATCAGAGTCGTTAGTCTAACACTGTGCTGACTCGGTGTTAACTGTTAACTTGATACACAATACAAAATAACAATCTACAAACTAAAACTTCACAAAAATCTCATCCTACACAAAAGACCTGCTTGCTGATAGCACTGTCAAAAATGAGGGATTCAAGAAATTTATCAGAGAAGTAAATCCAGATACAAGTTATATAGACTGATATGAAAAAATTATCGTGATAACATAATTTTTGATATTGCCAAGCTCTACTTTCAGGACGATATACTCTTACGATTACATATTAAAAGGAACCTTTCTAAAAAAAAATAATGTATTGTTAGAACAGGCTAACTCAACAGCTGTTTATCATCGATACGCTAAAAAACTATACAGGGTAATAAAAGCAACATTTTTCAGTGTGTCAGTAATAAAAATAATACCACATATGTCATGGGTAGGGATGGGTACCTTTCACATTTGAACCAATACGGTACCGATACCCGACACCTGGGAATCGGTACTGGTACTCAACGGTACCAATTTTCGGTACTTTTGTGTGTTTATGTGGTAATAAATGTTAATTTGTTTAATAATAAAATCTAGATTTTTTTAAATTTAACATATTTATTTCATTTAACATGAAATTAACAGAAACAGGATTATATAGGTGATTAGATATATTAGCTGACACGTGCTCGTGGTGTCTTATTGCTCTTTTGGGAGTTTATCAATGAACACACGTTAATGCCTGCGGACGGTAGAAAGTCAGTTCTCCGTCTCTTTATAATAAATAACAGGACACACAACTTACTTGTTGGGCATTCACGCATACAGGACAGAGCAAGTATAAACAGGGCAGGTAGTCGGAGTGAGAGTGCGTCTCAACTTAATCCTCCTGCAGCTCTGCCTCGCAGTGAGTGCGTGCGCCCGTCAGCTGCAGGCTTTGCTTGGTGCGCTCCCGCGCAGATGCAGAGAGCAGAGAGCAGAGAGCAGAGAGCAGAGAGCAGAGAGCAGAGAGCAGAGAGCAGAGAGCAGAGACGTCCACCCAATCAGTCTCTAACTTTATTACAGGGCGAAATTATGGAAAATCGCCTCCTCTTCCACTCCCTCAAAGTAACAAGGATGCGTTTAGGTACCGAAACACGGTACCGTTTGATTTTACGGGAATCGGTACTTGGTAGTACCGACGGAATTCGGTTGGTACCTATAAAAGTACCGAATTCAGTACCCATCCCTAGTCATGGGTGTAGCATTCTTAACCACTCTGCAGCACATTACAGCTAGCCTTATCTTTCAACTCAAATGTAGCTATTACCTTGTAGTTTACAGCTGCTAACATATGTTTCATACTTTAACAAATGCCTTGAAAATGAGGCATAATTTGAAAGTGTGTTACTGCAGCTGTGTTTGTACTTATACGATATTTTCATTCCTCAAGGGGTAGATAATACTGTATAGTGACTCCCATTGGTCAGTCAGCTAATGACCTCTGCCGCTCTGGGAAAAAAAAGATCTTTGAAAGTAGGAAATGTGTGCTGCAATGGGAAAAATGTCCATCCATCTGTCGTGCAGATTTCACCTCCAGAGAGCTTAGCACAGACAATCCCTCAACAGACAATCGTGATTGGTTTATACTATGAGTACCAGTGTGTCTCTCTCTGCGTGTGTGTGTGTGCTTCTGTGAGTGTTGAATGTGGGATAATATAGTGGTTGGACTTTGGGTTAATGTCAAGGCTGAACATGTTTGACAGGAAACACTTTGATGTTTCTGACATTTTGTTTGATTTAGACTTCTACCTTTTACATTCTACAGAAAATCAAGCCTATATTTGGGGTATGCATGGAGATTTCTGGTTATTATGATCTTTAAAAAATAATGAAGATATGTTGATATAAACCTACCAGGGGTCTTTCAGAGAAATACATGTAATTAGCTTTTTAAGCTTACCTCAATGTTAGCTTAGGACAGATAGAACAGGCAGCACAAATCTGCACTTTAGACCTTTCTGGTGTCCCTTAGCTCCCTTGTCTCGTAGGTTCCTCTGAGTCACTGCCGTAGACATCCAGCTGCTATGGACCTTGCGGACTCCAGTGGCAATCAGAATTAGAATCAGAAATACTTTATTTATCTCAGGGGGGGAATTCAGTCATTACAGTTGCTCTATACACAATACGTTTTCAAATAAAATAATAAGCTATGTAGAAAATAAATAAATGGTTGAAGTCTCCGGAGATCAGGAAGAGGGAACTCTGGTGGTCTGTTTGGAGTCTGGCTATGGCAGTGTTGAGAACGTTAGACGCTGTAGTCAGGTTGGCAGAGGGGGGATGTAAGCAGCTACCAGTATGACTTGGGAGATCTCCCTGTGCAAATAATATGGTCGGAGGCCCACAGCGCTCTCTGTGCTATCACGGTCTGCCCGGACAGTCTGGAAGCCGTCAATGGAGACGTTGTGGTGGTGAATATCCTGATGCAGTCACGTTTCCGTCAAGCACAACATGCTACATTCTTGAAACTCCGTCTGACTCCTGGCTAGTCCTGTAAGCCCGTCAATCTTATTAGACAGAGATCTCACGTTGGCCATGATGAGAGAGGAGAGACACAGCTTCTATCTCCTCTCCAGAAAGAACAGGAGTGACTGTAACAGGCTGTGTGCTACTACTACTACCACTACTATCTGTTTCGTCACTATCATCTCTCTCTGTCTCTCTCTGTCTCTCTGTCTCTCTCTCTCTCTCTCTCTCTCTCTCTCTCTCTCTCTCTCTCTCTCTCTCTCTGTCTCTCTCTCCTCTATCCCTCTTTCTAACCCCGACTTGGTCGAGGCAGATGGCTGTCTAACATGAGTCTGGTTCTGTTCGAGGTTTCTGCCTGTTAAAAGGAAGTTTTTCCTCGCCGCTGTAACTAGCTAAATACTGCGAGTTGCAATGCTCATGGTGGATTAAGATGAGATAAAACAGATTACTCTACAGCCAAATGTGTACGCTAATGTTAGCTTAACAAACTGGCAAGACAGAGTTCTACACAGCCCCAAATCTGCACTTTAGCTTATTGTGCTAACATTAACTGCACATACTGATAGAACAGACTGCTCTAAAATCTTAAATACCTGAGACTTTAGCGCTGCCTAAGCTACGTTAAGGTTAACTTCAGAGACTGGAGCACCCAGTTCTTTGGTTTTAATGAGAAAACCTTTACAACATTAACCTGATATGCTTGAAATAGACTTGTAAATCTGTTTCTGTTGATCTGCTAGCTTAATTTTTTCTAGGTGGAAAAAGTTGATTTTTTTTAATGGAGAACAACAGAAACTTCATACTTTTTTCCATACCATAAAAACAGGTGCTTTTTTGTTCCCAACAACTACCATGACAGCAATGCACTGAAGTAGAGAGCAAACCATTTTTGTCATAACATCGGGTGAAACAACAGCTGTGACATAAAACTCCAAATGGCTCTGAGACATGATGAATAGTATGAGCTATAGTTACTTCAAAGCATTTACAATTTAAAAATAAAAATCATTCAGGCGCGATAAGCATAATTAAATGTTTAGTCCTAGCTCATGATGCAACAACAAGGTTTCTTCTAAGGTTAGTGCTTGGGGCTATTTGTTATTTATAGTTTACACAAGGCTACACACTGCTTTTCATAAGCAATGTCAGTATGCAATCATTTTAACTTAGTATTATTGGGGTTCATTTGTTGGCCACTAATCCCTATCTAACATAATCTCTATGTCTGCTGCTGCATTCAAACAAACACACACCCACGTGCAGGAACACAGTTGCCTGGGGAAATGTCAGGTATGGTTAACTTTACGACCCAACCCAGAGTAATGTTCAAAGCCATCCACCTAAGGCTGTGAGGCATTGCAGAGCTGATCTGAACAGGCACGGCGTGTCCAATCGGCTTTCCTGGTCTTCTCAACACATCACACAAAGCTCAACTAAGGCTCAACAGTGATTTATTGTACTATGCATGAGAAAAAAATGGATACATACACTTAGCCACAAATGTACCCCTTTAAAAATGTATATCTCTCAGTGGACATGCAGCTTTTATCCAATAACTTTATTTTAAAACAGCATTGTTTTCTTGTGCTTTTCTGTTACTTTTGTTCATTAATCCTAGAAAAAGAGGTTAGATACCTTGCTTTGTGAAACATCTTCCTTGAGGCCATGGGTCAGCAGTGGTATTTGCGACTATGTCAACTGTCTGCACATTGAGACTTCCATAAAGCATCTTGCTCTTCCCCTGCTCTGTGGTTACATCATCACCGCCCTGTCTGTCTACCCAGTGATGCCAGGATTACAACATTAGATACACAGAGCCAAGGGGAGGAGCTTATGACTGAAGTGGTGATGCCATCAAGGTTTTGGAATTTGAATAGATCCTCATGAAAGTGTGTGGATAGGAGGAAGTGGATGATGTGCTGAAAATAGAGCTGGGCGATACTGAAAAAGATGTTATCATGATCATTTTTTTCATTTCTGTCTATGGATGATAATCACGATAAAAATCATCTTTGTTTAATTTTAAATTTAAAGGTAGATTTTTGCTCTCAAGTGAAAGTTGAAGAAACCAGACTGTTTGTTAGCTTGTATCTAGATTAAGTTCTCTGATAAGCTTCTTGAATCACTAAGTTTGTGTGTAAGATGAGATTTTTGTGAAGTTTTGTTTGTAGATTCTTATTTTTCACAGGTTGAGTTAATTTGCATAATCAGATTTATGTACCTACAACCTGAAAGAGTATTTAATTAGGTGTATTAAGTTAATAGTTAACACAGGGTCAGCACAGTTTTAGACTTTCAACGCTGATTTGAGCTGGTCAGTTTTTTCTTTTCTTCTGTGTCCCTGTCACTCGTTTCAACTGTGTTTACATTCCGCTCCAAACGTCTTTAAGCCTACCTTACCCTGAGACATGATTGGCTGCTCAATGTCGTCTTTTTCCCCTGTCTAATGCTGGGTGGCAACTACCATTTAAGGCACATTAGCAGCCCCTCCCTTTGCAGTGGTTGGTGGGTGTAAGTAAAGGTTTAAATATGTCAATTTTTTATCTAACATCTGTTATATTTATATTGAGAAAAATTATATCAGGATAATTATCGTTATTGAATTATCGCCCAGCCCTAAATGAAAGCAGCTGAAATATGAAAGACATAAGGTCCAACAGGATCATCAGTGTGGATGTAGGAGAAGAAAAAAAATGATGCCGATGATGTGCTGAAAATATTCTTTGCTTGCTTTTTTGTTATAACTTTATCATCTGCCTACGTGCCTCTTATTTTCTTTTCAACTTGTGTTCAAGAAAACACATTTTTCTTCCCTGTGCAGATAATCAGGATCATCCATCTCAAATACTCAAGTTCTGTGTTTCCCTTAATGTGTAAACAAAACAATTTAACAGCACAAAATGTACGGGTGCTTTTGCTGATATGGTTGATGGGATTTTTCCTCCTCAGTCCAAGCCCTGGCTCATGTTTGACAATCATGTCAGTTTGATAGCTGTCATGCATCAGTGTGAAGTGTGGAGAATATCTGCACAATTTGACCCACTGCCAAGTCCTCAGCAGATGGCCCTGCAGCAACACAGTGTAGCGTGATGCTCGATGTGAGCTGCTAAAACTGCTCAATATTGGAGGCACCAGCTGGAGATCAGATAAAAACAGAAGGAAAGTCTTCTGCTTTCGTGGGACATAATGAGTAACTGCAATTCACTATTTGTTTTGCCTTTCTTCTGCTATTGGCTCAAAATTTTTTGTTAAGTTATGGTCTCTGTCTGTGGAATATTTTTCCACCAATCTGGTGATCATTGTGCACAGAATTTTAGTTCTAACAGCTGTTTCAGACAAACCCATTAGAGCAGAGGGCTGTACTACGAAGCAAGTTCAACATATCCCAGACATCTTCTCCTGATCCGGCTTCACTGAACCTAACAAAGGAGATCGTGCTAAACTGTCACATGAAGCTGGTTATCAACATGATGAGTCAATCTGGAGTTACCCTGAGCGTGTTCACATGAACGGGGCGGGGAAGGCAACATGTGACCAATCACAGACACGGAAAGTCTGCCATCAGGACATCAACATATGTTTCAAACACTGCACTGATATTAGAAAAATATGAAGAAGTTATACACATAATCCAGATTAACTTCAGCTGTGTTTGAAACATGAAGGAAGAACTGAGAGATCAGACAAAAACTGTTTGAATGCTCAAATCACGTATTATTTCTCATCATTAGTGCAGATATATCTGACTATAATAACTCTGTTTATTCCCTGACAGTGATCTCTCTTTCTGATTTAATCTGGTGTCGTGTGTGACAGTGTTAGACCTAATATTTCAGCTGCAGTCCTGTTAAACTGAGCGCTGTGGAGAAATAAAAATGAGAACATGATTCAAAGTGATAGGCACGCGTAGTTTTATATTAAATGCAGTACAACAATGCCATCTGAATAATCCAACTTCAAACTCTGTTTAAGCATGATGTCAGGAAAAATAATCAGTAACTGTCATCAGTATTTATTATGTAAAATCATACAGGTAGACAAAATGTCCTTCCCCTCTCTCTCCCCTCGCGATCAGCTCACAGAGCTCCGTGATCAAGTGAGCTGATTGGTCAGTGGGCAGAGTTTTCTCCAAACTGATCTCTTATCCTGAGCATAACCTGCTCCGGAGCAGGTTAGGAGTTCAGCATGAGTAACCATGGTGATCTACCTTGGTAAGACAGGAACCACCTTCGTAGTACTGAAAATCCAGTTAACCCTGAAGTTACCTCGATAACCTCAATAACTGCAAATGCGGCTTCGTAGTATACCCCTCAGGTTTGGAAAATCTGAATGTCAATAAACACATCAATACTAATTTTCATCTTAACCTTGCCTGTTTGTTAGGCTTGAGTCCTTTAACCCAAGTCGTAACTGAATCAGAAAGAAGAGGAACATAATTCTCACACAGTGTTTTTCTTTTATTCTTCTGTTTCTCATCTCAAGTCCTGCCATTTCTTTTTGTGTTGATCCCATTGTTTCTGGGGTCTAGCACAAGGCCACTGTTAAATCACAGTCAAATTTAAAGGGAATGTGAATCTGGTAAAAGCTTCAAGCTGCTCGCTGATGTTCTGAATTATGTACTGGATTACATGATAACGTTAGCTATTAGTGCTAACATGGGCACTTTGATGGCCTTAGGAAATGCAACAACTCTGCCATCTCTTAGCGTTGAATCCAAATAGAGCTACATCATTTAGACCAGTGTAGCAGAAAGAGATCTATACCAATGTCAGTATTAAACACATTTAGCCCCCAAATTATTGGCAAAAACCCTTAAAGGAACTTTCGTCATAGCTAGTTTGCAAAATTGGCAATGAATTAAAGCCACTTTTATATAGTATTTACTTCTTCTACTGATAATCCAACATGTCTATTGTAAATTATTTACATTACAAATCAGTAAGAGAATTATTGCTGTTGTTTACTCTCCCCCCAAAAAATGGATGCCAAGCTTTCTTCTATAAAAGTATAGCATTAATTGTTGTTGAAGTAGCTAGCGATGATCAGTTAAAAGCTAACTTTTCATATCAGAATCACAACAAATGCTGTTGTGGTCACTAGCTAACGCCAGTTAAAAGCGAACTTGTCATATCAGTATTACAACAAATTGTGTTGAAGTAGGTTGTTGCCGCCAGTTAAAAACTAACTTTTCAAAGTAGTATAACAACAAATGCTGTTGAAGTAGCTGGTAAACACCAGTTGAAAGCTAACTTTTCATATCAGTATTACAACAAATGCTGTTGAAGTAGCTAGCTAACGCCAATTGAAAATTAACTTTTCTTTTTATATCAGTATGGAGGTGAAAACTCAGACGACGATCAAAAACAACAACAACTGAAGCACAGCGTCAGTCATGAACTTCTTCAGTTGAGTGAACTCTCTTTGACAGGAAAGCACCAGGAAGTAGTTCACTCTTGCTCTCCCCCCCTGGGCTCAGCTCTTTCCTCTCATTTCTGTTTGTTTTGCCTCCTCCTGTCAAATGCTTCTCTTTTGAAATGTATTGAAGGGGGACTAACGGTTGGGAGTTTAGTGAAAGATTCTGAAATGTTAAAAGCCTAGAAAGAAGTTTCTCTTGTCTGCTTATTTTGGGATGACATTAAAATTTGTTCTTCCAGTTAGATTTTTCAGTTAGTGCATCATTTTTATTTTTCTGTTATCATATAGGGTCTGATATCAGATTCTAAATAAATCTTCAGATGGCTTGTGATGCTCTCACAAACATTCAAACCTGTCACTTCTCCTTCTCTTTGCTTTGAAGTCCAAATTGCCACCAGTTTACATGCTTTAACTGTGGTCTCAGGAGGTGGAGGCTTGTCTGTTGCATCATGAATGATACTGAAATAGTATCTCTGGAACAGTGGTGCAAAGTGCTGCAGTGGAATCAAGCGGTCCACAATGACACAAAGAGTTTAACAATTAAAGCTTTTCTGACACTGGCACCGTCCGCAGTTTATTTAGGGGATCAAATATGTGGACTGAATGCGTTCTCATCCTCCTTTGTTGGCTTTCTCTTGTCCATTTCCAGCTCTCTATCGGTTATGTTCGCAGAAGGCGAGCTAAGCCACTTGGGATGGTCCAAAAGTCCATGCTGACGTCAACCTTTCAAGGAAGCTTTTTTTAGTTCTCAGTGAAGGAATCGATATATTTTTAGGTGTCTCTGTATGTTGGTGTGTGGAAGATTGGTGCTGTTCTCATACAAGAGAAATCTTATTTAGTTCAAGGATACTTCACTTATAATAATAATCCACTGCACAAATTCATCATGTTAACCTCTAAGAGATGTGAACAAACCATCGAGAAGCACAAGTTTTTGAATGTATTTATATGCAGACAACACTCTTTAAACAGAATGATGAACAGTGTATTTTTAAATAGTATTTTAAAAGAAAAAAAAGGGCTTCTACTGAGATGAATAGATCTAGTTTACATAAACCAGTCCTAAATTCAGGTACTTGCTGTTGGTAATTCTACAATGCTTTCAATGAACATGATAAAGACACTGCTATTATTAAATGCACCTATCAAGTTAGAAAATATTGATAAAGAATAGATTATTAAAATGTGTCTTGGAGTATTTAAATTGGCATGCTTGAGACAGCTTTTCTCCGTCATTAGGTCATAATAATGTATTTAAGGTGGTATACTATCAAGTAAATAAACGTTGTGGAGCTTGGGTTTGTTTTTGCTCCTTTATTATTAGATTTATTTATAAAGGGACCATGTACAATATTGAACATACAAATACGTTCTGGGATGACCTATATTCCATATTTTACAGTAATTACTTTTTTCAATTTTTTTTTACCTAAATGTAACCACAGTTCAGTGTTTGGACCTGAAACTGGGACTCTGCTGCTCTTTGTGAATCTAGTATGATACATAAATACAGGGCCTTGGTCACTCTAAATACATTTTATGTTAACATCTTGGAAGCCGTTACGATGTGGGATCCCAGTGTGTCAGTGTGCTAGTTCCCCCGGCAGTCTAAGCCTATAGCAGCAAAACTAAGAGCTGGTCCAAGCCGGAGCCAGCTCTAACTATATAAAAAAGGAAAGTTTGAAGCCTAATCTTAAACGTAGAGAGGATGTCTGCCTCCCGGACCCTGAATGGTAGATGATTCCAAAGAAGAAGGGACTGATAACAGAAGGTTTTACCTCCCATACTACTTTTAGAGACTTTAGGTACAACAAGCACTTAATGTGACTTCCAAATAAAGGAAAGCAGTTTGGTAATACAGGAACATAAGGTATTATTAGGTGGTCAATAAGAGAGCATAACCTAGCTTATACTGCACATTCAACCTCCCATACTTAGTGAATATAAATGTCTTCTCTCTCTGTCAAAAGACTTCTCTTATTTGTCTTTGACCTTGACTCTTAAATGCATTTATTCTAACATGTTGCATCAAAACAAACATGGAAATACATTTTTGGCATTTGTCACAAACATCTCCTTCAAAGCGAGCGTTCCTGCTACCTTAAATGTTCTGTAGTGTCGATACTGTTGGTGTTTGCTCCCTCCAAGGTCAACTGTGTTTGTATTTACATTGTTTGGCCTTCAGGGGCAGACTCTAATGCTGCATATTATGTTATTTGTATGAGAGAACATGTTCACAGCTATTTTTTCCCTGACTGCCAAGGAAATGGTCTGTGAAACCTAATCCGTCAATTATTCCCAGCTTTGATCCCCCCCCCCCCCCCCCCCCCCCCTCTCTCTTCTTTCTTCGTCACATGCTTCAAATTGTATCACTCCAGCATGCACGGATCTTTTCCCGCCCCTGAGCACGAGTTGAATCAGCCGGAGAGCTATTGACAGTGTGAAACCGAAATTCAGCGCAAGGAGGAGCACATCGACAAACACATTAGACATTAGAAGTTAAAACAAAATACGATAACACCATGCTGTGCAGATTACACTCTTCCTCAAACAGACCCGGTGTGTGTGGAAGAGCTTATGAAAGCTTATAGATTTTTTATAGGTGGTATTAGCGAGTGAAGGCTGCGAGGGGAGCTGAGTCAGTGGTGTGGAAGAACAGAAAGCAGGTCATGCGAGTTCAGTTTAATCGTCGGTGCATGGATTGATCAAACAGCCGCACTCTTCAGGGGAGGGGTGAGAGAAAGTGGAGGAAAGTGTTTGTACCCTTGCAAATTTTCAAAATCACATTCAGGGAGATCATACATCTTGATTTACATAGAAATGTCTGGGTAATGTGCAATCTCTTCTGACAGCTTTTTTAAAGGCGTCTACATAAACCACAATTGTTTAAAAAAAAATTCCTGCAATCTGTTTCTGAGTGGAGAGATAGAGGTGATAGTAAGACTGAGCTGAGATGGCGATAATAATAGGGAGAAAATTGTGAGAACTCGGAGATCAAAGCAGAAAGAGATAGATGGTTAAGATGAAAGGTGGTTTATAAGATAAAGAGTTCATCCCCTTTCCATCCCAGAATACTTCCTCGTAAAGTGATTTTCTCAAATGTAGTTGAATCTGTGATTCAGATGTGATCCTATACTATTGTTTTGCCCCAAGGTGTTCACACAGACTAACACAGATTGTTTGGGTGTAGACATATTTGTGATGGCTGCATCTATGCAATGTCTACAAGTGTTTCATCATCAATCAATCAATCAATCTTGATTTGTATAGCCCCAAATCACAACAAACGTTATCTTAATCCACCATGAGCTTTGCACCTTTAAGCTAGTTACAGCGGGCAGGAAAAACATCCTTTTAACCGGCAGAAACATTGAGCGGAACCAGACTCAGGGTTGACAGCCATCTGCCTTGACAGAGTTGGGGTTGTAAAGAGGGATAGAGGAGAATAAGATAGAAAGAGAGCGATGATAGCGATGAGACAGATATTAGTAGTTCTAGTAGCTGTTGCCGCTGGAGACGGCACGTCTACGGCAGCGATTCGGAGGAACCTACGAAACAAGGGAGCTCAGGGACTCCAGAAAGGTGTATGGTTCATAACTTTAATGGGACAGGGAGAGTTAAAGTTAGTGATGGGGGGGTGAGATAGTATCTCAGTGTATCAGTGCACCAGTTCCCCAGGCAGTCTAAGCCTATGGTAGCAAAACTAAGAGCTGGTCCAAGCCTGAGCCAGCTCTAACTATAAGCTTTATCAAAAAGGAAAGTTTGAAGCCTTCTCTTAAAAGTAGAGAGGGTCTCTGCCTCCCGGACCCTTACTGGTAGATGATTCCAAAGGAGAGGTGACTGATAACTGAAGGCTCTACCTCCCAACTACACATTACATTATGGCCAAATCAGTACGCACTGCTAGTTTTGTAGGCTGTTTCGAAGCCCATGTCTTCCTCATGGTAAAGACATCCGGTTCACATTATGATGGAGCTGGTAGGATGTGGGAAGGGGGGGTGAGATAGGATCATCATCATATTAGAATTTATTAGTTGCACTAGTTAGTATTTTAGCATATATCATTCAGATTCCAATTGTATATCTGTGTTTCAATTATGAAGTAGGGGTGGGCAATATGGCCTCAAAATGACATCACGATATTTCAGGAAAATTTACGACAACGATATGACAATATTTTCCATCAAAGCATTAACTTTTTTGTCCACCTGTCACTGATGCTTGTGGATTCATAAACCTACTAGCTACCAATATTTTTTACTGGTCAACCTTTTTGAATCAATAACATTGTCTAACGGCGTGTAATATAGTAAACAAGTCTTAGAGTGTTAAAGTAATGCGTTGAATATTGAAGATGCATATTTCAACTTCCTGACAAAACCTGACCTGCTCTTTGCTCCTCACACACATAAATAAAATGTTAATTTTATTCATTTTAGTTTATTAGTTTGAGGCTGTAAGTGCCTTCATTGCAGCCATGTTCTCCAAGGCTGATTCATCTGACATGAAACATTTACTGAGAGGAGAGAAAATAATTGTGTTGTTGTAAAATTTTGTTACCCCTTGTGAGAGAGTCATCATAGACACATAGGCCGCAGCTGGAAACCTTTATTTCATTGTGTGATTGCATTTCTGAATGCATACTCGCATGTAGCGCGCACACCGCCTTATTTGGAAAGTTTAAGGAGTCGTGTTAAGTTCCTGCTGCTGAAAACATCACATTTCCTGGTTCATAGACAACACAGTTGACCAAGGACTATTAAGCTAGTTGTGCTCATACCCTGTCTTGGAGAATACACACGCTTTATCAGTGTACACAAGTGGAGCTCCGCTCAGCCTAATCTGTGTCCCCTCAGAGACTGCCTGTGTTCTCCACCTATTAAAAACAGGCACAGTGGTGTCATGGTCGTTAAGGGGAACACAATTAGAAGACGCATTAACAATGGGAATTAATTTGCTGTCCTTCCCTCCCTGTGCTGTCTGCCATTGTTGCTGTCAAGTACCTCACCAAACATCCCTTTCTTTTTTCTTCCTTTTCTCGTTTTCAACCTTCAATCTGGATTGAAGTGTTCTTGAGGTGAACCAGCAGTCTTGCTCTTTGGGGAGGCACAGAAGAAGACATTCAGATCTCCTTGTTTTCTCTGTCCTCTCTCTGGGGACAGGCAGGAGGGGAAACAGAAATAGACGAGGGCAGGGAGATTGACTACGGAGAAGAAGATTGAAAGGCAGCAGAGAGGTGATAAAGTACGGACGGGTGGCTGCTTCTGGGAATATCGGCCTTCCTTTGTCATCTTTATGTCTCACCTTTCCTCACCGTGTCTCGTGTCCTGGGATAAGAAGGGGCATATGGCAAGCAGCTGCTCCTTTTTACTGGTTACATCTTATAACAGAGAGTCATTTAACAAATTCATCTCTTGCATAACGCACAGTGCCTGTAAGAACCTAAATAGGGGGATGGGGAGTCTTAGAGAGTGATGAAAAATCAGTGTAAAAGAGGGCAGAAGGAGAGGAGTGGGGGGAGGGGACGACTGAGATTGATGAAGCCTGAGAATCAAGAATGTGAAGCAGGTTGAAAGGGAGGACACGCTGATGGAGGGAGAATGGCAAATGCACTCACGGGTTTCTCAAATGGACATTAAAAATGTATACTCTTGCTCTTCCCTTTCTACATCTCAGTATCACCTTCACTTGGTTTGTATCTCTAAAGTATGTTCCAATGAAAAGAGGAATGTTTAAGCATCGTTGACGGACTTGCTGCTGGACCATCCTGTAAATGATTTCCTGAAGATACGATGCAAGGACAGGTTTTGAAAAATGTTGTTTAGGGTCACCATATTTCAATCAAATCTGTATTGAGGTACTGCTGAGTAGGGCTGGGCGAGAATTCAATAACAATAATTATCCTGATATAATTTTTGTCAATATAAATATAACAAAGGTTTTTACAAATTTGATATATTTAAACCTGTAATTACACCCCCAAACCACTAGAAACGGAGGGGCGGGTGCTAATGTGTCTTAAACGCTAGTTGCCACCCAAAATTAGACAGAAGAAGAAGACGGCATTGAACAGCCAATCATGTTGCAAGGTAAGAGGTAGGCGGGCTTAAAGGTGTTTGGAGCGGAATGTAAACACAGCTGAAACGAGCGACAGCAAAAACGCAAAACCGACCAGCTCAAATCAGAGTCGTTAGTCTAACACTGTGCTGACTCAGAGTTCACTATAAACTTAATACACTTAATTAAAAACACTTTAAGGATGTGGGTAAATAAATCTGATTATGCAAATGATCTTAGATATGCTGCTTGTTGACACTTGACTTTGATACGGGCTCCAATGTAAATTCCTTTGCTTTTGAAGTCAGCCTCAATTGGATGTTAGTGGGTCTGTTGTTTTTGCACTTCCCCATTAGCTTCAGTTTTCAACATCATAGACTTCAACTTGGCTGGAATAAATGGTATTAATGGTTTTAATTATTTATATATAGGATATCGTGATATCAATAAAGTAATATCTCATCTTATCTTACCATTTTGAGGCCATATCGCCCACCACTGTTACCCTTCCATCGAGGCCACCGTCTTAAACGTTTAAACTAGTGACATAGTTGGCCGTTTGAAATGGACTGGCTGGAAGACGAAGAAGAAGGGAGTTGCTGTGCTCACGCTCAATGATAAAAACTTGACAAATGGAGGATCATACTTATCATGCATCGAAGAAGCAAAAGAGGGTTCAGCAAGGGAAGGTTTCAATCTAGAATCTGACTACTAGGTATTGCATGATATTCCTATTTTTACACACTGTACCTTTAAGTGTCTTTATATGCAAATAAGGTGATGTCTCATTTTCACGTGAAAATTTAAATTGTGTTAATAGGACTGTAACAACATCTAGTTTTTCTTCATCGCACAAGTTGTCAACAGGTAAAGATGTGTAATGTCTTCTATAGGAGTACTTATATAGGCTTATCAAGCTGAATTGAGATAAAATGTTAACATGTAAAGCTTGTTGCCAGGAATAAGAGAACATGATGAGGATGTTTGTCATGATTTTCTTCTTGATTTTAAGTTTTACACGTTCCAAAGGCAGACATATTTTATGCAAACTCATACCAGGCTCGTCCTCTGTCTCCGTCTCTGTCCATGGTGCTGACACGTCTACTCTCTGTCTGTGTCTCTCTCCCTGGTGCTGAAACTGTCTCTTTGTGTCTATCTCCATGGTGATGCAAAACTCCAGCTCTCAAAGCAGCTCTCATTCTCTGCATCTCTCTCTTATAATCTTTTCTAGATCATCTGAACGCAGACAAACTTGCATCAAGACCAAAGATGCACTCCATGTGACCTCTTACTTTATCTGCAGCTAGTTCACTTAATTTTCAGATTCTATTGACACTGAATGACCTGGTTTTAGCCACCACGTTGCTATGGTTGCTTTACCTGCCACTTCCAAGTTGCTGTTTCGCATGCGTCACTCTCAGGAAAGATAGTATGGATGCAAGATGTCTCACTCCTCAGTAATTCAACTCTGGAAGATGATATAATGTCCAAGCACAGCAAAGAATCAACATCAAGACAGGATATGATCCTCTTAACATCCTTTTAACAGGCAGAAACATTGAGCGGAACCAGACTCAGGGTTGACAGCCATATGCCTTGACAGAGTTGGGGTTGGAAAGAGGGATAGAGGATAATAAGAGGGGGACTGGACAGGTGGTGAGCTAGAGGGTGTGGAGGGTGAGTAATAATAATTAGCAAAATGTATCATATATACATATTCCTGCTATAAAGAGAGAGCTTTTCCAGGTTTTGATCCTGGTGATATGAAGGGGGTTTGATGTTGGTGTGACCTTGACTGAAAGTAAACAAATACATGTATTGCTAGAAAGGAAGAACAATATTGGGCAATTATTTTACAGTTCCAGGCCATGTACAGTGTCAATTACCTTTCTTTCTGAAATGCTTGCTTTCCGTAATGTAAAATTTCAAAACTTAAAACAAACCCTGACCCTCACATTTTTCTGTTTACTCCTCTCAATACATATATTTGTTATAGTGGGTAATTAAACAACAAACATAATCTGAGCCTGCTTTTACGATTCATTGCAACGCGCTAAATCCTAATTACAACCATGAGTGAGTTCAGCATTTTCTTTTTATCCTTAACTTACAAATTTAATGACAGGAAGGCAGCTGGAAAAGAGGAACAGAAGAGCAAAGAGATAAACAGTACAAAGTAAAGTGGGAGAGTTGAATCAAAATGCAATAATAAAGATAACACTAAGTGTGGTCCTAAAGGCCCTTAAACCCCACTTGAATGTCTGAATGCTTGACTATTTTAATTGCAACTTCAGTAGAACTAGATCTAGCATGTTGTTAAGATAATCTTTTATTAATTTTGGACAATGGCATGGCTTTGAGAGACATATGGGGGACTGTTCCAGTTTGCATCGTCAGACCTTCAGTATGTTTAAATGTTAACATTATTGTTAACTTCTGTTGATTTCAAACTGAATTATTGGATTGACTGTTGCCTTTGTGAGTGGATCTACAGTATTCTCTTCTATCCCTCTTTCCAACCCAAACTCAGTTGGGTCAGATGGCTGTCTAACATGAATCTGGTTCTGCTCGATGTATCTGCCTGTTAAAAGGAGCTACTTGCCCCAAGTGAGGGAGTTTAAGTATCTCTGGGTCTTGTTTGCGAGTGGAGGTAAATAGGAGCGTGAGATCGACAGGCGAATTTGTGCTGCGTCAGCAGTTATGTGGGCGTTGTATCGGATTGTTGTGGTGAAGAGGGAGCTGAGCTGGAAGGCAAAGCTTTCAATTTACCAGTTGGTCTATGTTCCAACCTTCACCTATGGTCATGAGCTGTGGGTCATGACCAGAGAATAAGATCGTGGATACAAGCGGATGAAATGAGTTTCCTTGAAGGGTGGCTGGGCTCAGCCTTAGAGATGGGGTTAGGAGCTCAGACATCCGGAGGGAGCTTGGATTAGAGCTGCTGCTCCTTTGCGTTGAAAGGAGTCAGCTGAGGTGGTTCGGACATTTGATAAGGATGCCTCCCTTTAGAGGTGTTCTGGGCACGTCCAACTGGGAGAAGGCCCCAGGGTAGACCAAGAACTCGTTGGAGGGATTATATATTCCACCTGGTCTGAGCTCGCCTCGGGATTCCCCAGGAGGATCTGGAATGTGTTGCTGGGGAGAGGGATGTCTGGGTCGATTTGCTGGGACTGTTGCCTCCACGACCCAACCCTGGATAAGCAGAAGTAAATGGATGGATGGATCACACTACTTTTAACATGCAAGACAAGCTTATCTAGACTGCTAAGTTATGGTTGCTAAGCTATGATTGGACAACCACTGCCCAGGAAGAAGTTTTGAAAAAGCCCAATTCCAAGGGTTGAGTTGACATGGACAACAAGACTTGAATACATACAACCAAAATGTGAAAGAAAGATGTTTAACTTTTCACATAAGTATGACATCATTTTGATCTTCTCTTACTCTGTTTCTGCAGCAACCAGACAGTGCTTCACCAGTTCTGCTGCCCTGCCCCTGATGCCCCTGAGGGGGAAACCTCTACCGCCTGTGTCCCCAGGTAAGATAACTGCATCCTAGTCACATCTGCACAGATATATATTTTTTTACTTTAAACAATTTAATTTAATTTTCTGTAAACTTTGATTGCAGCCACTTATCATGCATCCTGTTAAGAGCGGTGCTGCAGTAGCTACTTTAGATGAAAAAACACAACTACCCCAGCAGTGTTTTCTGAGTTGAAGTGGTTCTAAGTGCTCCAATCTGAATCTATTCCCCTTCAGTGATATCAAAAACAATGAAAGAAAAACTTCAGCTTGGGTTTTGGGTCATGTTGAGGCTAAAATATTGTTTCCTGAGTGAATCCGAGGCACACTGGATTTGTTAGGGCCATGTTGTCGGAGATGAATCCTTCGGAACAGAGTAATAATATCCAAATCAATCAAATCAAGATCCCATGTCCTGGATGATGGTCAAGTCCTTGCTGGAGATTTACAATGTGAAAATTGAATAATGGTGGAAGTGTTATACTGAGTGTAGCAAGCAAAGCAGGATGATAATGTTATCTTTTGATGGAGCTAGAGCTCTGGAGCTGGAAATCCCTGAATGAATAAATACCTGTTTGGAAATGTCAAATTTTGTTTCATTTCAAAAAGGTTTTGAACAATTAGACTCATTTCAGCCAACTTCCTGGGGAAGATGGTAAAAAACTAGGGCTGGGCGATAAAACGATAATGATAATTATCTTGATATAATTTTTCTCAATATAAAAATAACAAAAGTTAGATACAAATTGTATATATTTAAACCTGTAATTACACCCCCCAACCACTGGAAATAGAGGGGGGCTAATGTGCAAGGTGCAACCCAACATTGAACAGACGTTAAAGACAGCTTAAAGACCTTATGGAGCGACACTGAAGAAACTCAACCTACCAGCTCAAAGCAGAGTTGTTAGTCTATCACTGTGCTAACTCGGCGTTAACTATTAACTGAATACACTTAATTTAATATACTTTCAGGATGAGGGGAAAGGAAGAGCATGGACACAACTTCTGCTGTGCATTCCCAACACTTTTAATGTCCACAGTGCAGGGTGCAACTGAATACTAAATAACCAAGATGCATTCACTGCACTGTGGGAAACAATATCACTCCACCCATAACCCTTGGAAATCTTAAAGGGGAGTGCACTACTCAAAAGATAAACTCTAAACTCTTACGCAGTATACAATTTGATATATCTTTGTTGTGAATTTAAACAAAACTATGCAAAGAACCTAAACCTGAGAAAAATAAGAACGTACAAACTAAAACTTCACAAAAATCTCTTTTTACACTAAAGACCTGCTTTCTGTTAGCACCGTCAAAAATGAGGGATAAAATATGTTTTTCAGAGAACTAAATTCAGATACAAACTAACAAACTGTCTTCAACTTCACTCAGGAGCAACAATCTTCCTTTTAAATTTAAATGAAATAATGATTTGATATTTAACGTGATAATTATCGATATCGACTGGTATAAAAAATGTCCTTTTGATAACATCTTTTTCAATATCGCCCAGCTCTAAATAGAACAAGTCATAAGGAGTTGCTGTAAAGGCTTTGGCAGGATGGCTTGGAGGGTCATAATTGATATTAGTGTTGAATAGTCGAGTTACAAAATACGGAGTTAGATAAGCAAGGACAAAAAGAAATAATGAAAGCCTTGGACTGGCCATTATCTTGCTCCTTTCCAGCAGGATAGACAGCACAAAAATCTATGTTTACCTCCTGCTTTTGTTTACCCAGGAGCACTCTGCCATCAGTTTCACTGCAAATTATGGCATTCATCAGTTGCAATTAAGCCATCCGCCCCCCAAAATGGTTTGTTTGTTGGTTACTGCATGTTCTGCAGGTTTGTTGTGCTGCATTGTCTGTACTTGGCAGAAAATAGCAGCATAGCAGATTGATTGCTAATCGAAATCCCTGTGGTGCTGGGCATGATAAGTGGAAGAAGTGGCAGAATCACAATTTATAACACCTCAGAGGACTTGGTTATATTGAATCAGCCTTGTGGATAAGGGAAAGAGGACTGTACCAAGCCAGTTCCAAAAAAGTTTGGATGCTGTGTAAACGTTGATAAAAAATGAATCTGATGGTTTGCAAATCATTTAAAACCTATGTGTTAAACAACATGTCAAAGTTGAAATCCCCAAGTTATATTGTTTTAATTTAAATATATGCTTATTTTGAGTTGGATGCCAGCAACATGTTTCCAAAAGGTTGGGACAGGGTATGTTTATCATGGTGTATGTCACGTCATCTTTTAACAGCACTTTAAAAAAACGTTAGGGAAACAAGGAGACCAGTCTCTGGAGTTTTGAAAGTGAAATGTTATCCCATTCTTTTGGGCATTTTGGCCTTTAATGGATAGGACAGCTGAAGAGAGACAGGGACTGTGGGGAGTAGAGAGTGGGGGAAGATATGCAGCCAATGGCCGAGGCCTCTGCGACAAGGGCTATAGCCTCTGTATATGGGGCGAGCACTTAGACTGATAGGCCAACAGTGCCCCAATGTTGTTGTCCCATTCTTGCCTTGAATAGCATTATCAACCAACCAATCAATCAATCTTTATTTGTATAGCGCTAAATCACAACAAACGTTATCTCAAGATGCCTTTTCAAACATAGCTGGTCTAGACTGTACCCTATGTTAAATTATTAACAAAGACCCAACATGAAGACAGGATACAATCCAGTCCCATCTTACTGACAGGACTTGATCTTATCTCATCTTAATCCACCATTAGCATTGCAATTTGCAGTAATTAGCTAGTCACAGCGGCAAGGAAAAACGTACTTTTAACAAGCAGAAACCTCAAACAGTACTAGACTCATGTTCTGCAGCCATCTTCCTCAACTGATTACAGTTGCTCAACTTTTTGTTGTATTTTCTGTTTCATGATGCACCAAATGTTTTCATCGAGTGACAAGTCAGGACTGCAGGCAGTTCAATCTGACACCTGGACCTCTCTTCTAGGGATCCATGCTGTTGTAACACTTGAAGAATATGGTTTGGCTTTCCTTTACTGTATTATGCAAGGTCTTCCTTGAAAAATGCATTGTCTGGATGGCTGCCCCAAAACCTTTAAATTGTTCAGCATTCATGGTGTCTTCCAAGATGTGTAAGCTACCCATGCCATGAGCGTTCATATATCCCTATCCCAACACGAATGCTGGCTTTTAAACTGTGCGCTTTTAACAATCTGGGGGCTCTCTCTCCTAATAGAAGGCAGAAGATGCAGCGTCCAAGACATCTAAAAAGAATGTCAAATTTTGATATGTCAGACCACGGGACATTTCCTCACTTCCCCACAGTCCACCTTAAATGGGTTTAAGCCCAGATAAATTGTTAGTGTTTCGGAATTATGCATGGGTTTACTAGCTGTGTTCACAGAAGGTGGTTTTGTAAGTCATTTTGAGCTTATGCAGTGATTACCACTCATGTTATGCAAATCATCAAAATCTGTTTTAATCAACATTTTACACAGCTTCCCAACTTTTTTGGAATTAAATTTGAAGGTTGGAACAAGGTGCAGTTGAACTGTTGTCCATACCATGCCAGAAAATACTTTTATACAGTGAAAGACTCAAAACCCAAGTTTGTAGTAGTATCTGTATTCACAAAAGTCACTTCATGTCTTGGGATTTCAGAGAGGCAGTGTTTCGAGTTGAATTGGAATATAATAAAATATAATAAAATCTGGATGGGGGGAATTGGAATAGAAAAAAAGGAGAAAGACAAGAATCGATCGGAGTTCAGCAGCTTGAGCTCTACTTGATGGAAGCCGTTTGGTGTTGCTTTGTTTCGTGATTGCTTTGTGCTTAGGGACCATTAGCTAAAGGTACAAACAAAGTGCACAACAGAAGGTCCTTGCTAAGTTGTCAACCCCCCCCCCCCCCCCCCCCCAACCCCCCCCTCAAATACCCTTCCCTACTTCTCCCCATCAATCTCTGAAGCAAAACCACTTCAAAAGGACGACTCTCTGGGGCCGAGACAGAAAGCAGCTTGTGGTTTTGTCTTTTCCTTTTTGTTCGTTTTGTTCTTGTTGCGTCTTTATCTCTTTTTGAAAGCTGTATTCCGTTGTTGTTGATTTCTGTATTTCCGCATTGTTGTCAGTGATTTGTTGATCATTTACTCACGTGGCATCCCTGCATCACATCACGGCGACATAACTCCACACGGCACCCACACCTCATTGCATTCATCTTCATTCATGTCCACCTCATTCGGGCTTGTCTCTCCACTGTGGTCACGTTAAGTTTGAAAGAGTCATGTACGAATATTATCATGTAATTAAAATGTAATCTCTGAAATGTAAAGCTACCATAATGCATTGATGTGTGTACTGTAGGGTCTTTCCCATGCTGGAAACTGGTGAGCCTTCTTGTTGACACATGTAATGCATCTGTGTTCATGTGAAAAAAAAAGTTCTTATCATGTTGCATGCTTTGGCTTGGCAGTGATCAGAACATAGCTCCCTGTCTGTCTGTGTGTGTGTTTGTGTGTGTGCAAGTGTGAGTGTTAATGTGCAAGTGTGTGTGCCAAAGCATACATACTCAAGGAAAACATGCAGGACTGTGCACTCCACTAGATCAGCAGGGAAATCCTTAGGAGATGTGTGAGTCACTTCACCTTCACTGATGTATGCCATTTCAGCTGTTTTTTCCTTCTCTTTATTTACAGGCTTTTAGTAAAGTCATAAACTGTTATTTACAAAGGGCAAACATCTCAGAAGGGGACAGTGTCAGTCTTCTAGGAGTAGAAAATAAAATGTTGACAGGACATTTTGGTATCGCTCGAAAAAAAAAATTCCTGCCTCTCCAGGATTTTGTGCTTATTCTGTGATTGATCCAGCACAGGATTTTTCAACTGAATTTCAGTTTATTTTGCGGCTTTTATGCCATTTTTTAGAGATAGAATAGCAGATAGAGTCGAACACGGGTAATGACATTTGCTGACTGCCTTGAGGACTAACTTTTTAAATCCATCCACTGTAGGCCCACTGTTACAGGTTGGTCAATCAATCTTCATTTTGTGCGCCAAATAACAACAAATGTTATCTCAAGACGCTTTTACAAACATATCGGGTTTAGATCTTACTCTATGTTAGATTATTAACAAAGACCCAACATCAAGACAGGATGTGATCCAGTCCCCTCTTAGTGACAGGACTTGATCTTATCTCATCTTAATCCATGGTGAGCATTTCATGTCGCAGTATTTAGCTAGTTACAGCAGCAAGGAAAAACTTCCTTTTATCAGAAGGAAACCTCGAGCAGAACCAGACTCATGTTAGACAGACATCTGTGTTGACAGAGTTGGGGTTGGAAAGAGGGATGGAGGACAATGAGAGAGAGAGAGAGAGAGAGAGAGAGGAGAGAGAGAGAGAGAGAGAGAGAGAGAGAGAGAGAGAGAGAGAGAGAGAGAGAGAGAGAGAGAGAGAGAGAGAGAGAGAGAGAGAGAGAGAGAGAGAGAGAGAGAGGAGAGAGAAGAGAGAGAGAGAGAGATGAGGCAATGAAATGACTTCCTTTTAATGGGCAGAAACCTCGAGCAGAACCAGACTCATGTTAGACAGCCATCAGCCTCGACCGAGTTGTGGTTGGAAAGAGGGATAGAGGAGAATGAGAGAGAGAGATGATAGTGATAAGACGGATAGTAGTAGTAGTATTACTAGCTGTTGCCGCTGGAGTCTGGCATGTAGTAGCTGGAGTCTGGAACATCCACAGCAGCAGGACGTCTCCGGCAGCGACTCAGACAATAGTTTCAACACAAGGCAGCAGAAAATGGCTTCAGAATCAGCCAACAGTTTTACACTGAAATTATGATGAAGAGGATCTCAAGAATATTATTTGTATATTTACTGTATGGAGTCACCGTAAAGACACTATAGTTTGAGGTCCGACCAGGTAGCTTATGGCATCATGTTCATCATGTCTACAGTATGTGTTTATCGTGTTTTGAGTTATGACACCAAATCATGGTTGCATTTTTCACGTCAAACTACGTAGATGCTGTTTTTTTCCTAGCATGATTGACAGCAAATAACACCTGATTCACATGGAAAAAAAGAGTCCACCCATTACCACTTTGCGCACAGGCTCCACCTCAGGATATAGTGAAGCCTTGTTCTGTACCCTGGTCCTGTCAGAAGAAGAACAATCATGATATTTAATTTGCAAAGCTCTTTCTACTGATTCAAGAGGAGTCTGCACAGAAAAGGTCATCAGTATGAGCTTCCATAAAATCTCACTGTACTAATTTGAAGCTGTTCTTGCTCTTGGTTTGTATCAGTCGGCACCTAACGAGTTTTTATCTGATCAGTTAGAAAGCAGGTAACGAGCAGGTAACACTGTGTATGCGGGATCATTTAAATGAGGAGACAGTCAGAAGTTGTGAGCTAAAAAAAGAAAAGTTGAAAAGATCTCACTGTCACATATAATGAGGACCCTGTGGAGGCTGCAAACTCACCCTGACAGTCTGGCCACTCTAGTAAGGCTTTAAGGGGGTACCAGTGGATTTAGAGACTATGGGGGATTTGTATTCAGGGTCAACAAGTCAAGTCTGTAATCACCATGGAAGGGTCTGATTGTGGGGATGGCCACGGCCTTCCAATTAGTAGCCAGAGCCATCTTCTGCTGACGTTTGCTACTATCGATCTCAGGAGTTGTGTTGCCTCTGTTGTAGTTCCACAGGGTCTAGGAGTTTTTACCATTTACTTTGCAGTGTAGCTTTGATGAACCAACATTGGAGGTTTGTGACGAATCATAATCCATGCGCTAACAGCTCCTTGCAGTTGGAGTGAAATACTAACTGGCCATGAGCATTGCAGCTCACATTATTTAGCAAGTTACAGCAGCAAGGAAAAGCTTCCTTTTAACAGGCAGAAACCTCGAGCAGAATCAGACTCATGTTAGACAGCCATCTGCTTTGAAAAGAGGGATAGAGGAGAATAAGAGAGAGAGAGAGAGAGAGAATGATGATAGTGATGAGATGGAAAGTAGTACTAGTAGTAGTAGCTGTTGCGGCTGGAGTCCTGCACGTCTGTAGCAGTTGGAGTCTGGAACGTCCACAGCCGCAGGATGTCTACGGCAGCGACTCAGAGGAACCTATGAGACAAGGGAGCTCAGGGACTCCAGCAAGGTCTATGGTTAGTAACTTTAATGGGAAAGGGTGAGTTAAAGTAAGTGATGGAGAGCTGGGGGGGAGATAGGATCCCAGTATGTCAGTGTACCAATTCTTCCGGCATTCTAAGCTTATAGCAGCATAACTAAGAGCTGGTCCAAGCCTGAACCAGCTCTGACTATACAGTAGGCTTCATCATAAAGGAAAGTTTGAAGCCTAATCTTAAAAGTAGAGAGGGTGTCTGCCTCCCGGACCCTGACTGTTAGATGATTCCAAAGGGGAGGGGCTTTATGACTGAAGAGTCTTGCTCCCATACTACTTTTACAGACTTTAGGTACGACAAGCAGGCCTGCATGCTGGGAGCGTAGCACTCTAGAGGGGTAATAAGGCACTATGAGCTCTTTCAGATACGAAGGTGCCTGACCATTAAGAGTTGTGTAGGTCAGAAGAAGGATTTTAAATTCTATTCTATATTTTATAGGGAGCCAGCTTAGAGAAGCTAACACTGGAGATATATGCTCTCTCTTCGTAGTTCTAGTCAGTACACGAGCTGCAGCGTTTTGAACCAGCTGAAGAGTTTTTAGAGACTTATTTGAGTGGTGTCATGCTCAAACTCATCAGTGATCTAGACCACAATTCTACTTCTGGATGACCTAAAAAAAATGACACAAAGTTAGTAAGTGTTAATTTCAGTGTAATAATCAGAGGTTAAATCAGTCTTGGGCTGTGGGCTGTCTGAGGCTCTACCCCAGGCTGTGCTGTTACACATGATGGAGCTTTTTTTTTTTTTTATCAAATGAGCTGCTTTTTGTGTCACATCTGTCATGAATCGACTCCATAATGAAATGGAAAGAGGTGTCTCTCTCCATTCTGCTCATCAAATATGTGGATAGAGTTTAGCGCTGTCTGGATGGGAGCACATGGTGCAGCTAAGCACAGCAGAGCGTAGAGATGCTGACAGCTCATCTCAGTCACAGCAAAACACAGAACTGGGGCAAACTGCATGGAGCTGCAGAACTTAGTGGGCGTATTTGCGCTTGAATGTTATTTGTGCATTATGCTTTGTGAATTGGACCTTGAGACGGAGTGTATAGAGGGTGCAAATGATGAGCAATTCTTGGTGCTATTCTCCATTCTTGCACGAAATGGTGTCTGCTTGCTCCTGACAACATAGATACTTATTTGAACAGTATAATCCCACTCTATTAAGTTTAGGTGTTGCATTCAAGTAAGCGTCAAATAAAAATATACCCCCTCAACATACACACACTCTCACTTGAAAGTTACTCTTCAGTAAATGGCAATAACTGTACTCAACAAGACTGATGCATACAGCACATACAAACAAGTGCAACATCTCATCAGTAAGAGTGCAGCTGCTTTCTCAGCTGTCTCGTCCAGTAAGGGAGCCAGTAAATTCTTGGATACATTTGGTTTGAGATGTTACCTAAAACTTAAAAGGTCACTGCAGTAATATCTGGCTCTGATAGAGCACGATACTGCAGAAATGTTAAGAAAAGGGGCACACAGCTGCAATATGGATAGAATACCCAAATAGTAGTGATAGGAGTTTTCCGGAACAAGCAAAAAGAGTCTGGGATTTAATTTGAAAGTTGTTATCACTTAATTGTTTAGTGCATGAAAATGTTCTTGGTAAATGCAAATCACTACCAGAGCTGCCTCATTCATTTTGTGCTAATTTGGACAGCAAGTCACCAAAAAACAGGCTGTTGTTTCCACTATCACTCATTTTTCAACAAAAGGCCAAGCTTTCTTTGTCTTTACAGTTTTGTAATTTTCAACACGTCTAGTCTTTCTCAAGAATTTTAGTAAAGGGCATCTCCAGACACAGACAATAAAAAATCAATCTTTATTTGTGTAGCACCAAATCACAACAATCGTTATCTCAAGTCACTTGTACAAACATAGGAGGTCTAGGCTGTACCCATGTTAAATTATTAACAAAGATCCAACATCAAGACAGGCAGTCCCATCTTACTTACAGGACTCGATCTTATCTCATCTTATTCCACCATGAGCATTGCACCTTGCAGTATTTAGCTAGTTACAGCGGTGAGGAAAAACTTCCTTTAACAGGCAGAAACCTCAAACAGCACCAGACTCATGTTAGACAGCCATCTGCCTCCACTGAATTGGGGTTGGAAAGAGGGATAGAGGAGAATAAGAGAGAGAGAGATGATAGTGATGAGACAGAAGTAGAAGTAGTAGTAGTAGCAGCTGTTGCCACTGGAGTCTGGAATGTCCACCCAGAGGAACCTACGAGACAAGGGAGCTCAGGATCTCCAGAAAGGTCTATGGTTGGTAACTTTAATGGGACAGGGAGTGTTTAAGTAATTGATGGGGGGTGGGTGAGATAGGATTCCAGTGTGTCAGTGTGCCAGTTCCCCCGGCAGTCTAAGCTTATAGCAGCATAACTAAGAGCTGGTCCAAGCCTGAGCTATAAGCTTTATCAAAAAGAAAAGTTCTAAGCCTAATCTTAAAGTAGAGAGGGTGTCTGCCTCACGGACCCTGACTGGAAGATGATTCCAAAGGAGAGGTGACAGATAACGTAAGACTCTACCTCCCATACTACACATTACATTATGGCCAGATCAGTACGTACTGCTAGTTTTATAGGCGGTTTCAAAAACAGTCCTTGTCTCCCTCATGGTGATGTCATCCCGTACACATTATGATGGAGCTGATAGGATAGTAAACACACTATTTCAGTTACAGAGTTAAATATAAACTGACCAGTCAGCCGGTGGCAAGTGACAACACAGTTTTTTGGCATCACACTTGAGCCTCTCGGCGCTTGAGCTGCCAAACTGACTGCTTTCTGCCACCAGCTCACAGTGCTCACAGTGCTCACAGAACAGACTGACATCTTGCTCACCATCTGAAAAAGTAACTTAAATTAGTCCTCCTGCTGACAGGCTCCACACTCATACACACACCAACGCCTTAACAAGGTTTGCTATGCTAATTAGCTCACAATGATTTACCTCATCAGAGAGGAGACTTGTTATGAAGTCCGTCAGAGTCCCCCTTCTGTAGCTCTATTTCTATGACGATATAACAATCACAGAATTTATGGACTTTTTGGGTAATTGTTTGTTGCCAGGAAGTAAAACCGTTCTTTTAAATGTCACATTGGTTACATTTTGGCTGGTACAACCAGGATGAATTAGTGATGATCTTCACTTTTGAACCCCCAATTAAAGTTTACAGCCTTGTATTTTATGGTATGCTATAAAGAATGCTAAAGTAGAGGAAAGAGCGGAGTAATCACTGTATCTGACGAAGCATTTGACATTGGAGTAATACAAAATGAAGACCAACACAGTTGGGTCACATTCTGATTAGATTTAGGGGCCTTGCTGCTCTGATTTTTATCCCCATCTGAACAATGTCCATAATCAGAAACTTACATAAAATTTTAATTTTTCACGTGTGGTTCAGATAAAACCTTGGCACCTGAAGAGATCACAGTTTGAAGAATTATAGTGTGTCTGCAGGAAATTAATTCTCTGCTGGTCATGGCAGAAGAAGACAGCTTTGTTGGCTCGCCAAGACGCCTTTTTTCTGTAATTAATCTCCAGGATTAATAATAAACTGCACTAATTAGTTGAGTCATGCTGTCTGAAAAATGGAGAGGTGACGCGAGATGACCAAGGACACAGCTGGATATGCTTTTGCACTTTGGGTAGCAACATAGACAAGTTGTGGGCTCTAACTGCTGGGGAGAGTGTCAGAACTACAGGGACCATGATGCATTGAGGCAGATGGAAGGATTGATAGAATGATTGATCTATTTTGTTTGAGGGCATTCAGGAGCATGCTGGGAAAGTGTGCATGAAGCTTTTTGTGGTCATTTGAGTCCTTTCTCTGAGATTTGCACACTAATACCCACAAAAAAACACAAATACACAGGCATACTTGTCTTTTTTACAAACAGAGGACTATGGCCTATAATGAACAATGTGGAGACCTCTGTTTTTGGTGGTTTAAAAAAAGGAAACAACATAAATGTAATTTTTTTTTGTCAAAACTACAGGGACCGTGATGCATTGGGACAGATTGAGGGATTGATAGAATGATTGATTTATTTCATTGGGGGGCGTTCAGGAGTATGTTGGAAGCGTGTGCCTGAAGCTTTTTGTGGTCATTTGGGTCCTTTCTTGGTGGTTTTAAAAAAGGAAATTATTCTTTTCCTGACATTGATGTAAGAATTCTTTTTTTAACTTACAAAAAAAAAGCACTTAAAAGGGACGTATCTTTGCCTACCTATCAAAGAGGGGACTCTGGCACATACACACACTCTCTCTTGACAGGACAGAACTCATAAAGTGCAAAATCACACCACCTTTTTGTTCTCACACCAGAAGACACTGAGATTTCTGTCACCTGTACATAGCTAATTACATTTCACAAATGTCGTATCCACAATCCCCAAATATCTGTCACCTCTCCACCCCATGATTTAATATTTGCCCTCAGTTGCCTCTCTCTGTGTTCGTGCTATCACGCTGCCTCAGCTGGAGAAAAGTGACCTTGTCAGTTTGCTGTTCTGTTGTCATGGGAACAGAGGGCACAGCAGGAAGATGTCGCATCACATCCAGAGACTGTCTGCCAGGAGTTAGGGTGTGTCTGAGGGTGTTTGACCATTAACGGGTACATTTTTTGGTGTCTCATATTGAAATAATCGTACAACAAACTGTAAGTCTTGTATTAATTGTTCTGCTTTCTCTCATTTTCCTATTGGCTCAAAATGTTTGTCTCTAAGCCAACCAGAGGAGTTTCAATCTCCACAGGGGTTCATCCATTTGGCTGTTGGTTTTTGTTCAAGCTCACTCCAGTTAAAACATCTTCTGGGATTTCAGTAGCCCGGATTCACATGAAATTAAAATCAGCACTCAGCAGCATTTTCAATGAATAATGGAGTTTTTAAAGAGAGCTCAGTAATTTCTAATCAAAGCTATGCACCAATTATTTTCACCCTGAGGCCTGCTTTATGCAAGACATTTACCACAGAACACTGACACCAAATGTGCTTAAACATCCTTCACTCTTTTGTTCTTTTTAACACACATGGACCTTTATGATTCAAGAGATGCACATAAAACAAGACCTCAACACACTTTTAACATACGTTGCTGTGCCGCATTCCTGCAGTGTCACACCAACCCATCTCCCTCTTTAGCACAACACTGGTACAGTGGCGAGCGTCAAATGTCGAGATCTGAGAGCTTCTCCTCCTCATCTCTTTCCGTTCTGCAGCTTATCTCAGCATTGTGAAGCAAGCGGAGGGTTTTATTACAGAGGAGATTTAATAAAAGCACAACATTTTGATGACTTTGCTGCAGCATCTCGAGTGTGTATGCACTTTCAAATGTTCTGCGTGTGTGTGTGAGTCTCAGTATCAGCACTCTTTCAAGTTCCAGCCAAGGTATAAATGCCAGCGCCTGGTTCTTGGATCTTCTTTGACACATACAAACTGCTTTTAAAGGCAGAGTGAAAGCTGTTAAAGTAATGGAGTACTGTATATCTGTAAAGGAGAACTCTGCTGATTTGACATGTTAAAGTTAGTATATGAGTCTTGCAGAGTGCTGCTGAACTGTTGTTTGATGTTTTCTGTGGTATTCGGGGAGCTGTGTCAGGTCAGGAAAATAACCCCAAACGATGGCAGCACTGTCTCTAATTGGCTTGTTGATAACAAATATATAAAAGACTATGGATGCTCCAAATCAACTTATTTCCTAGTCGTTTAAATAGAAATTTTAACTCTGTTTAACCAACTTAAGCAAGAGTACACCCAAAAAACAGTCCACATTTTATCTAACATGACTAAACACTGAACCACAGCGTTTGCAGGTAAACTATGTCAAATTTTTTGAGTTTTGCTAACATTAGAAGAATTAGCATCACTAGCCTTTGACCCTTCTTTCAGGTAGAGCTGGGCAATATTAAAAATATGTATCAGGAAATTAGATCACGATAATTATCGTGATCTAATTTTTGTCAATATAAATAT
This sequence comes from Notolabrus celidotus, assembly GCF_009762535.1. Taxonomy (NCBI): domain Eukaryota; kingdom Metazoa; phylum Chordata; class Actinopteri; order Labriformes; family Labridae; genus Notolabrus; species Notolabrus celidotus. The sequence continues at coordinate 18,992,203 of NC_048292.1, forward strand.
AACAAATGATCGAGGTAGGCAGGCATCAAGATGTTTGGAGTGGAATGTAAACACAGCTGAAACGAGCGACAGCAACACAGAAGAAAACACGAAACCTACCAGCTCAAAGCAGAGTCGTTAGTCTAACACTGTGCTGACTCAGCGTTAGCTATTAACTAAATACACTTAATTAAATACACCTTATTGATGTGGGTAAATAGATCAGGTTATGCAAATTATCTCAACCTGAGAAAAATAGGAATCTACAAACTAAATCTTTGACAAAAATCAAACTTTACACAAAACACCTACTTCCTGTTAGCACCGTCAAACATGATTCAAGAAGCTTATAAGAGAACTAAATCCAGATACAAGCTAGCAAATCGACTGGTTACTTCGACTTTCATTAAGGAGCAAAAATCTGCCTTTAAATTTAAATGAAATAATTATTTGATTTTTACTGTGATAATTAAATTATCCTGATAACATCTTTTCAATATCGCCCAGCTCTAATAGTGATTATAATAAAGTAATAAAGACAAGACAGTAAATAAGACAGTGTAAGGATAGATTGGAAGATAGGCAAAGTACAGGTTTTTTTTGTATGTAATACCGAAAACAGTATTACGTGACTCTTGATGTCCCTAACTTCAATTTATTTCAAACCATCAAAATGAGAGTACAAGGTGCACAGTGCTACTAAATACAGAATATATTCTTATGTAAACCAATACAACACAATGACCAAAATGGGAAGATACACAAAATTCTAAATGCATGCAGTTTTCTGACTGTGTTTGGATTATTGTCATTTATATCAAACACTGCACCAAGCTAAATGATCATTTTGGCCATTTAACCGAATCACTTGTCCCTGGAGACACATCTACTCCCACAGTACTTTATGAAATATGCAACAGGAAGTAATGACACAACCATAAATACAGCAATAGAATGACATAGATGTTCTGCAGAAGCTGAAAGTGCATAAAAAAAAATGAACAAAAGGTCTAATGCATGCAGTTTTTACCGAGTCTAATTGAGTTGTCCGGTGATTTTGTATCCCTTACTGTACCGTGTTGAACAATGGCTTTAGCCATTTCTAGGAACTGGCTCACTTGTCCCTGCAGGCACAGCCCAAGCTTTAATATGTGAGGAAATATGCTGCAGGAAGGCTTATTATGCAGATATAGCAATTCTACTGTAGCAGACTCACTGCAAGGAATACAACAATAAATGTATGTTTTTCTGTAGTGTTTTTCCATTTTCAGAGAATAATGAGGGGATCATTAGGAGACGAAATTCTGCTCTGAAAATGGCCCTCTTTGTTCTGAACTTGAATTAAGATCCGTTGATTTGCTAAGGGCTTGGATTAATTCAGTGTCTGGGCTTAACCTACCTCGCATGATTTTTGATAATCAAGATCTAACTCATTTACTCACATGCACCTGCAAGCACACACACATAATGTGCCAAGGTAGTATTAATGATTTTCCTCTCCCCTCCCTTTGTCCCTTTCCTCTGCTGTCATTAATGTTCTGCCATCTTATTAGTCTTCATAATCTCTGGGGTATCTCAGAATACCCATAGTGCCTTTCTCCAGGCCATTCAATAGCTCAACTCCTGCCTGACTGCGCTGCGATAAAACGTCCTCTGTGTGTATGTGAGTGGACAGAGAGTATGAGACATTAAAGAGAACATAATGTGCAGCTAGAGCTGGGCGATATTAAAAAAATATGTTATGACGATAATTTTTTCACATCAGTCGTTACTGATAATTCTCACAATAAAAATCTAATAATTATTACATTTAAATTTAAAGACAGATTTTTGCTCCTGAGTGACAGTTGAAGGAACCAGACGGTTTGTTAGTTTGTATCTGGATTTAGTTCTCTGATAAGCTTCTTGAATCACACATTTTTGACAGTGCTAACAGGTCTTCAGTGTAAAATGAGATCTTTGTGAAGTTTTAGTTTGTGGATTCTTATTTTTCTCAGGTTGAGATCATTTGCATAATCTGATTTATTAACTCACATCCAGAAAGTGTATTTAATTAAATGTATTAAGTTAATAGTTAAAGCTGAGTCAGCAAAGTGTTAGACTTACTACTCTGCTTTGAGCTGGTAGGTTTTTAGTTTTCTTTTGTAGCTGTCACTTGTTTCAGCTGTGTTTACATTCTGCTCCAAACATCTTTCAGCCTTCCGACTAAATATATAAATTTTTAATCGAACCTTTGTTGTATTTATGTTGAGAAAAATTATATCAGGATAATTATCGTTATCAAATTATCGCCCAGCCTTAGTGCTAGGGTAGTATTATTGATTTCCCTTCTCCTCACTTTGTCCCTTTCCTCTGCTGTCTTTAATGCTCTGCCATCTTATTAGTCTTCATCATCTCTGGGGTATCTCAGAATACCAATAGTGTCTTTCTCCAGGACAGTCAATAGCTCAACTCCTGCCTGACTGTGCTGCGATAAAACATCATCTGTGTGTATGTGAGTGGAGAGAGAGTATGAGCTAAGAAAGAGAGCATAATGTGCAGCAGTACGTGTCTGTTTGTGTTGCTTCTCTTTGTGTTTGGCTGTCCCTCTATCGAAAACACAAGCAGCAGCTCTACAAATGGACAAAACAACAGTACAGCAGGGGGTGCTAATGAGAAAGTCCTGGCAGTCAGAGACATCTGTCTGTCCACATGCTTGCTGCACATTTCGTCCTGACCTTTCTGCTTCTGGCCATCAGCCCAAATTCTCATACCCTGCTCCTCCCACTAGTTGTATTTGCTCTTCCTATTAAACTGTAAAAAGTCGATGACAGCTGTTTTAAAATTCAGGCCCCATTCACTCGCATCATGTCTGCCAGTGCCAATGTGTTATAGCATGCCACATTGTGGGATGAAAAACAGAGCCAAATGCCCCAAAAGCAGGCATCTGGTGCCCTCATCTGCCCTATCCAACAGCTCCAGAGGTACCAGAGAGGGCAGAGCCTTAGCTGTAAATCTCTTGTCAGTTCAAATGGAGGAAGGATTAACTTCAGTCGTCATGCTTCATTTTGGAGTACACGGCAGGTAATAGATGAGGCACTGAGGGCTTAGAAATGTGAGTTACTGTCTGACCTTTTAAATAGGACTGATTCATAACTTTATCATGTTTAAAATCACTGTACACTGGTGTGCTGTTATCTTTTGTTTTACAAAAGGTTGAGGGTTTCAAATGGGTTCCAAACATCCCCTCCCTTGACTCTTTTCAAATGCTGAATCTGAATCATCAAACTGAAAATGATGTCTCTGAAAAACAACAGTAAAGAGGCTTTGATAAACTGGATTTCTTTTAGCTTGCTAGTCCCTATTGGGGACAGATTTTTCATTAAAATGTTGTGTATTTTTTATGTCAGTTCCTGGGTCACTTTCAGCCTTCTGAATGATTATGTGCTATTACATGTCCCTACTGATCATATTCATCTGGTATTTCCCTCAGCAGTCACGCTTAGGGTGGAAATCTGAATAGCTAATAGCTAAAACTGCTGTTTTCTAGTATGCCAGTTGTCAGTTTTGAAGCTTAAAAGACAAAAACAACAAAATCCTCAGAGATAACCGTCTCTTTTGAAGTTAAAACAATATTTGTGATAACTAGCTACCACCAGACTACAGCTGTTTTTAGCATTCAGCAAATAATTATTACTGTTAGCTCTGGAGCTAAATGCCAACATTGTCGCCTGAAGGCTTAACTTTGTAAAAACAACATATTTAATCCACTTTTAGCTTCAGGCAAACAATGGCTAATGTTAGCATTCAGCCAACTCATAGTTATTTCAGTGCTAGTCTTCTGAAAATGTTACATAATTGGATAGGAAAGGGACTAACAAGCTTACATTTGTTAAAACAACATATTTAATCTACTTTCAGCAACTGGCAAAAAAAGGCAAATGGTAGCATTTGGCCAACTACTGGCTAATGTTTGGGATAGCTAAAGAGTTGAATGCTGACATTGTCTCCTGAAAATGTTGCATGATAGGGTTGGAAAGGCATCAACGAGCTTAACTTTGCCTAAACAACACATTTAGTCTCCTTTTAGCTTATGGCAAACAACAGTTAATGTTAGCATTCAACCAACTCGTAGTTATTTTAGTGTTAGCTCTGGAGCTGAGTCACCTGAGAATGTTCCATAACACGATGGGAAAGGGACTAATAAGCTTTGTACCATAAAAAATGCATATTTAATGTCCTTTTAGCTAATGGCAAACAACAGCTAATGGTAACTAACCTACGTATTTAGTAGCCCGGGAGCTGAATGCTGAAATTGTCCTCTGAAAGTGTTACATGATAGGATATTAAAAGGTATTAACAAGCTTAACTTTGTAAAATGTTTAATATTTACATATGTAATCTCCTTATAGCAACAAAAAGACAGCACCATTTAGCCAGCTCCTAGCTAAAATTACCGTTAGCCTAAAATAAGCTGAATGCTGGTGTTAAATTTCGAGCCAATTTTTTTGGTTGAACTCTGTTGAATACAGCTTATTTACAATGGAAAGGAGGAGTAGAGACCATAGACTTTATAAAATATGAACGTAGTATCCGTGACGTAACCCATCCGTTTCTGAAGAGCTGTTTTGAGGCCAACCGTGACATACAGAGGCGGGCTTTGAGCCTCCTAGCCAACAGCTACAGTGTTCCCGCCTGTCAATCAAGTCAGCTGTGCCTCTCATTGGACGACTCGTAATCTCAATATCTTCGAAATTGCTGTGTTAGAAAACAATTCACCCCCCCTACAGTGTGTGCCGATCGAGACATGAGCTTTCCAGACTACACTTGTCTTTTGTACCAGGCTGTAAACATGAAGATCAGCTTTTTTAAATTGGTATGTATGTGGTTTCCGGTACTTCCGGAGCCAGCCTCAAGCGGACACTCAATGAACTGCAGTTTTTAGCACTTCCACATTGGACTCATATTTTTAGACCGGAGGTTGCCGCTTGTTAGAGGCTGAACTCCTTTTGGATAACATATTTGATATGCTATTAGCTAACAATGGGCAATAGCTACTGTTCGCAACCACTTCCTCAGAAATATCCAGTAACCTAAAAAGTATTTTCTATCTTATCTTCCAACATTTTCAAAAGTAGACCGTCAGTTCCTTAGCCAGGATGTAGCCAAATGCTAATTAGCTTTTGTCTGATAGGAGCTAATGGGTTTTATTAATGATGGGTTTTTTTTCAGGTGAAATATGTTTCGTTGTCCCTCCAGAGTGTTACTATTACATATTTGACTTTTAAATAGATAAAAAGCTCTGCTAAAATCCTAACATGTGCAACTAGCTAACATATTGTACACCAGGGTTTTTGTGTTGCTGCCGGATCATTCTTCTGTGTGTTGCTTAATTCATGCCTGCAGCAAGTACAACTTCCCAGGAGCATGAGCGAGTGTGAGATCACATACAGACAAGTTAACAAAAGAAACTGGGATATTATGTTGAATTTCTTTGGCCGTACCTCCCAGTCATAGACACTCTGAACCAGGTAGCAATCTAAGGGGTACAAGTTGTTCCCCTACTGTTCCTTGTGAAGGGACACTTGGTGTCCCTGGCGTAGGTGACACTGTCAGGTTTGGCATTCATCACCGGGTAGAGTCCTTGTCCTGACAGGTTGCCAAAAGCCTTGCAACGGTAGATCAACGAGGAAATGAGTGGAGGGAAAGAGGTGGAGGAGGAGGAGGATGAGCAAAACTGCTGACACGGCAACCTGCCGTCTGCTGTCGGCTCGCTCACTGTAATGAGAGATGGGGGTGACGGAGAGGAGACTGTGGGGGAGGAAAGGAAGAAAGAAAGGAGCGTGGTCAGGGTTACGATTAAGAACTAAAGACTGAGGGAGCGTTGAGATTTTAATGATGCACATACTTGTTCCACTCTGGTAAAAGGAATACAATCTTTCTAAAGCTTCAATTATGTGTGTGCAGAAATAAAGAGCATATATGAAAATTAAGTCACATTAAAGAAAGATAAACCAACCTAAAATTAGCTTTTTGTGTTTCCTCATTACACTTAAATGAATGAACCACCTCCAGATGGTTGAATGCTAATGAAAGGAAATGTTCCCAAGCAGTCCTCTTTTTTTCCCCTGTCATGCTTTTGTGCACAGTGTGCAGCCGTTACCATGATTTCAGTCTTTTTTTTTTGTAGTGGTGAGTCATCTTTGCTGTGTTTATGTCAGGCTGTGTCATTTGCTGTCAGTTCGAGGCTCCTTTTGAAGTGGTGATGGGCGGTCAAAAACAGTTACTTGTTAAAAAAGACCAGCGGTGCCATACCAAAAAAAAACTACTTTTTGCTTTAATGTTGAAAAAATAGAAGGAGTGGTGAGTGTTGGTGACTCATGGTCATTAAAGTTGTTGTAGCATCTGTTTGCTGAACATAACTTTGACCTCCCAATGCATAAAAGAGGACATTGCATGTGGAGGTGGCAAATTATTACACATTCTTTACTCAAGTAAAAGGACACATTTGTGTCAAAAAAGGAGTAGTAAAAGTAGAAGAACTTTCAATTTGGTATTTTTCAATGATAATGACATACAGTCTGGATCAGTCTCAACAAACAAACAATCAATCAATCTTTATTTGTATAGCACACAAATCCCAACAAACGTTATCCCAAGACACTTTTACAAACATATCAGGTCTAGACCGTACTCTATGTGAAATTATTAACAAAGACCCAACATCAAAACAGGATACGATCCAGTCCCCTCTTACTGACAGGACTTGAGCAATGCTTGAGGAGGTGCAGTTTTAAACATTTCCGCATTGGCTTCAATTCTCGTAGCCTGAGTTTGCCACTTGGCTGATACGTATCAATTTACATAGTTGCTATGGTGAGCTCATGCCTGCTCTAGTATGCTAGCATTAGCTCACTATTATGCTAGCATTGAGAGCCACCATTGGCTCACAATGCATGGTTTTGAGTTTGTGCAAGCATCACCTCAATACAGATGTTGCCTTTCTGTTATTTTGGCTGGACATAAGTAACTGAAAATGTTTATTTGTGGGGATAAAAGCTGTTAAGATTGCATGTGTGCAAGAGTTGGGTACAGTATTCTGTTGTCAGATCTATTCTTGGTACACCTGCTCAAATACTTGTGTGTTAGGGAGAGGGGAAGAGTGAGCTGGTGCGCAAGTGATCCAAACTGATGCACTACTTTGCCTTTCTGTCCTATACACAGCTGTGCAAATGTGTTTCACTGTGTGTCAGTGGCATTGTAAGCATGATAGTAGTTTGTGCAGGGTTCTCCTGCATTACAATTACCAGATCTAGAGAAATTGCTGTGTGAGATTTACAATGGTTTAATGGAATGCCCTCTAATCTATCATAAGATAAGATGAAACAAGAGCCTTTAAAATAGCAATTATTAAAAAGTTATTAGCAATTAAAATCAAAGAGGTAAAAATAAGCATATCTTACAACATATATACACAATGTATATACACAACTAAATAAGTAAATTTACAAATATTTCCAAAACCAATGACACGGTGAAAATGTGCACAGACTTGTAGCCTAGGTATAAACAATGTACAGAACAGAACTGGGAAGATGGGTAGAAAGACGTATTGCACATGTAAGAAGAGAAGGATGAACTGGATGGGGATAACAACTTGATAGCGTTCAGGTTTTTCGGTCACTGTTCAAAATCTTTTTGTCAAAGATGGAAACAATTTAACTGACACGACCTCTGTGTGTCTGCTAACACACTCAAATCATCTAACTTCAAATTAAATATGGAAGAATACACTGGAAATAATGAACATAAGCTTTGCTTACCGTCACCTACATTACGTTTTCAGATTACATTAGTCATATGTATAAATGCACTGATGGGTGCATTAAGGAACAATCTTTTCCTCAGTGCATCCATCACTTATTGTCCCTCACATACAGGTTGAAACTGGTCTTGATATTGATACTGATGCAAAATAATAATAATTGTCTCACTCTTCTGATAAAGCAAATGTAACAACTTTGTTAAAATCTGAAAATAAAGTAAAAGAAGTTCAGGAAAATAGTAAAATATCACAAGCACAAATAACTGTAAAACTGAAGGGGTAATGAAAACAGGTTGTCGGAAAGGGGTCACAAGAAGTACAGATACCCGCTATTCTACTTCAGTACAAAAATAAATTAACATTTATCTTTCTGGTGAAGTCAGACTCACTGCCTCTTCTCGTATTGATCCCACCCTTACAATATATTTGGTAGCCATTAAACACACCATTTCTTTGCTTCTTCAGTAGCCCACAAAGCCCATTTTTTAAAAAGACCTGTTAACATTAACAACCAGTCTAGTCTGAGTTGATATTGACAAAGAGAAAACACTGATGAAAAATAATAATAATCGCCTTACTTTGCTAGTAAAGCAAATGTTACAACTTTTGTTGAAGTCTGAAAGAAAAGAAAAATAATTTCAGTAAAATAGTAAAACAGCAAAATATCTTTAAAACTGAAGGGGATGTTGGAAACAGGTTGTCAAAAATAGATACTTGTTATTCTATTTGACTACAATAATAAATTAACATTTCATCTTTACATGATTTTCCAACTGGTTTCTGGTGATGTCAGTCTCACTGCCCCTTCTATTATTGATCCCACCCTTACACTACATTTGGCAGCCATTGAACACACCATTAGTTTTCCCCCTCAGTAGCCCATAAAGCCTATTTTGAGAAAGACCTTTTTTAACAGTACCAACCTGTCAAGTATGGCTGTATGATCGCCCACATCACCTCAAAGACGACTAGTGTCAGAGAAAAGATTTAACATGAAGTTCTGAAAAGGCGCAGGGTTGGGCTCTTACTGTGGAAGAAAAGGCTTTCACATTTCTCTGAGATGTAATTGAATTTTCTCCTTATCAGCTTGTTGATGGGATAGCATATCGCCACTTTCTAGAAGAGTCAGTGGAGACCCAACATAGGCCACCTCCTGACTTAGCTTTATTTTTTGCCATAGAACAAACAGAGTGAAACTTTTTTTTCTCCACCCTTCCCTTAAAAGCAATTTCACCGATGAGGGGAGACTGATTTGCAGTATATGAGTGTGTGCATGTGTGAGTCTGAGAACAGTGGCAGATAATGGAAGATGTGCCAAGGAGTGAATAGTGCGCCTGATGCCAGACCATGTCTCTTCTGCCTCAGCTCCGTCGTAACAATAAACAACCTCCTGTCGCCATTTTTTCTTTTGCAGTGCCAAGTGCTGCTGACAAATAAACCCTATAGGAAGGGAAATAAATAGCTCTGCACACATAATCTGGAGACTGTCTCTTCCTGACAAATAGACAGCTTTTGTTGTTTAACTGTTTAAAGTGACCTGTTTTCACACTCAGTGCCAAAGCAGGAAGAGGTGTGACAGTCTTAACAAAGCTAATTTTAATTAAGTATTGAATGTGAGGTTAGCTAAATGATAGTTTGGGATTTTGCGTCTTCTAGCTTCTGCCTTGTGACGGTCAGGGCATTGAGTCAACCTCAACTGAACTACCATACTGGTAGCCAGCAGGATGGCCGGCACCTTATGGGTAAAGCAGATGGTACTGGGAAGCGTTGTATAGTTTTACAGGAACTGCATACAATAGAAGTCACCACACAGGAAGACATTTTAAACCTTTTTTTCCCTCTTGTAGAGCAGATTGCATCTTATGTACTGGTGTGACTTATATTGCAGATTTTACATTAGTAAGATAGTTATTATGGGTCCACTGATTATTATTTGGCCAATTACAGGGGACAATATTGGGCATTTGGCCAATTATCTGTATTAACATCATCTATACAATTGATTGATTTAAAGAGTGCACTTATTTGGCTCCACTGCCATAGACTGCGTAAATAATGGACCTGGTGACCGTGACATCATCCATCTGTTTCTGAAGCGCTGTTAGCAAACAGCTACAGTGCTCCCGTCCGTCAATCAAGGCAGCTGTGCCTCTAATAGTTGATAACTTGTAATCTGAATATCTTCGAAACTGCCACGTTATGAAAAAATTCACCCCCCGTACTGTATGTGCCGATTGAGAAATGAGCTATTCAGACTAAACACATTTTTTATACCAGGCTGTAAACATGTCTATTTCTGCTGTAAAGTTTGGCTTTTTTAAAATTGGTGTGTATGTGGTTTTCGGTACTTCCGGAGCCACCCTCTAGCTGACACTCGAGAAACTGCAGTTTTTAACACTTCAGCATTGGCTTCAATTCTCGTGGCCAGAGCTCGCCGCTTGGTTTTGACTCCCCACTCTGTGTCAGAATGGCTAACCATCACAGTGATGTCACTGTATGACATCAACATGGTGTTAGTGTGCCTTGTTAACTGTTGACTCCTGTGAATGATTTGATTAAGCATTAGCTTAAGGCATTTTAAAGAAAACTTGTGTTGGAGTTTGTTATATATTGATTACTGGTCTCATTAACTACTTTTAATCCGCTTTGGCCCTGAAAAAACAATATCTGTCAACCCCTACTAGTTATGTAACTTTAGGCACGCTATGTAAATAATGCACCTGTTTTGATGCAATTACTTACATAATTTAAAAATACGCCAACTCCTTAGAAGATGAAACATGGCTATTTATAAGTCAATTAAATCCAACTCCAGATTTCTGGGTTCAGATTTTGACCCATCATTGGACTGCTGTGCTTTTTATGTTTTGTGAACTGCCTTGAGTCACATTGAAACCACAATGTAGAGGACACCCTCAAGACACTACTCTGAAACAATACCTAAAGAAAAGTACTTTGACTGGTGAGGTCACTAACTGAGCTTTCGTATCGAGAGGGACAAGTTGCTGTGTTTACACATGATGTACCTTGTAACTATGAAAGAACATAAAAGCTCCTGGCCTTGGATTACTGCAAGGAGTTCTCTGTCTAAACCATGCGTGAAGGCAAATGTTAATCTTGTTTGACACTGGCAAAACAAAACAGAGTGATGAATTTCAGAGATTTTCACTGAAGTTTTTCCTCTCAATTATGTTAGACTATAAAGTTAATGCATTGTAACATGTTTCAGGTGGTTTCTGTGTATTGTGAATGTGAGTTTCTGAAGTACAGACTGGGTTCCTCTCACAACCAAGGGAATCATTTGTAGTGCACTTATCAGATATGTGCGCATGTTGGTCTCATGGTCCCATGTATCATTGTTTGTCAAGCCATTAGTCCCCGCTGTGGTTGACTGCATTAATATCGGGCCTGGCTTTGCTGAATCTCAATTTGGGGCAAGAAACTTGATCCCAACTATGTAGCTCTTTGTTAAAAGAGCACCTCCTCAAATTTTAACATTGTAGGTTGCCCTTGGTGCAGACCAAAGCAGAGCTAGAACTGAGTAATGTATTGGACAGACAATTACAAAGTGGCAAGAAATATGATCCCAATGATGTAGCTCTTTTTTGCGACAGTGACAGAAAAAAACATAGTGATGAATTTCAGACATTTTCACTTTCATTTTTCCTCTCATTTATGCAGGACTACAAAATTTGATGCACTGTAAGATGTGTCAGGCGGTTTCTGTGTACTATGAATGTGGGATTATTGAGTACAGACTGACTTCCTTTAACAACCAAGGGAATCATTTGTAGTGCACTTATCAGACGTGTGCATGTTGGTCTCATCGTCCCATGTATTATTGTTTGTCAAGCCCTTGGTTCCCGCTGTGGTTGACCGCATTAGTATCAGACCTTGCTTTGCTGAATCTCAGTTTGTGCGCGTGTGTGTGTGTGTGTGTTTTCAAGTGTCAAGGCTCACTCTGGTGTGATACAATGAAGAGCTTACAATGTGTTTTATCAGATGCCAAATGTGCTGTCTTGTCCCATTATCTCTCTTTCAAACATGGATCAAACGGATCATTCTCTACAAACCGGATAGCTTTCACCCTGACAGTACACTTCATTTACTCACAGAAGTGTGTGTGTGTGTGTGTGTGTGTGTGTGTGTGTGTGTGTGTGTGTGTGTGTGTGTGTGTGTGTGTGTGTGTGTGTGTGTGTGTGTGTGTGTGTGTGTGTGTGTGAGATCATCAGCAGTCTTTTAAGGTTTCTGAAGGTGAAATGCAGTGTAAGGAGGTGGATTGATGTTTTCCATTTCTGTTATATTGGCACTATTTTGACACCATAATACTGCAGAGTGCTTTGAATCCCATTTTACTACATATATCATAGCTTTGCATTTTTTCCCATAAAGTTAAGCTGAGAAATTCATTTTTCATCACTTTTTTCTGTTCTGAATATACAGATAAAGCAAGACAGAACGAATATCGAAGCAGTAAGTACAGGATTGATGGTGCTGCTGGAGAAATGGTCTCTCAGCAGCCACTACCACAATATAAGTCTTCTAAATAGATGTAATTCTTCATTGGATGGCTGTGCAGCGTGCTACATCAAATCTACCTACAAACAGATGATTACAATCCATATAATTAAAATTTATATCAGATTCTTGTCTGTGTTAACTTTTTGAGAAATATACAAATACGATTAACAGGTTTTCATACATAGTGGGCAAGGGACTGCTTGTAAAAGGAATGCCACAACCTTTATCTTACTAGTTTTATTCAGTCTCACACCTCCCAGCTCTTATTGACCAGAAATATTACACTTACCTTGCGCCAAACATCAGCCTTGACTTTTAGAGATCCTAGACTGTGTAAAACAAAAACATAGTCTCAGTGTCCATTGCCCAAGAGTTTTGAATCCCAACAATAGTGGTCCCAAAATGCTGACTCAAAGCTCACTTTGGTTTGACCTGGAAAGAGGCAAAGAGGCAGAGTCCAGGTGGACCTTTACAGCATTCTAGCTGGCAACAATATGCCTGCCTCTAAGTCAAGTCAGCCACGCCCCTAATTCTGCCTAACAATGCACAACCTGGAACCTTAATATCTTCAAAATGAAAGGTGAAATAGGCACCTCCTCAATTTTTAATATTTTAGGTTGCCCCTTGGTGAAGACCAAAATAGAGCTAGAACTGAGTAATGCATCAGATTGACAATTACAAAGTGGCAAGAAAATTGATCTTAAAAATGTATCTTTTTGTTAAAAAAAGCACCTCCTCAATTCTTAACATTGTAGGTTGCCCCTTGGTGGAGTCCAAAGTAGAGCTAGAATTGAATAATGTATTGGACTCACAATAACAAAGTGGCAAGAAACTTGATCCCAATGATGTAGCTCTTTGTATTTGGGCACTGCTTGTTATATCATGTTCACATGATACAGCTTGTTGCACACTTACTTTTCCATTTTAATACCTAAGCCTTTGTTTCATCATTTCAGTCTGAATCATTCTGGAGATTGGTATTTTTCCATTCCCTCCACTTGTCTCTGCTCTGTTTGTTTTCGACATAATCTCTTAGACAATCAGTTTCAGTACTGTATTGATAATCCTCTCAGAGCTCATCTTTATCCTCCATGCAGCCGAGTCATTCCTCAACACACCAGGGAAATTTTCACTCTCAATATCTAGTTGGTTTTAATATTTTGCCTGTCATCGCCATCACATTGAAAAGTCTTGTGTCTGAGAGCCTTTCTATTCCATTTCTAAACCTGTCTTTCCTGCTCCTTAGACAGCTTCATCCTCTCCCTGTCACAATCTTAAATACCACGGTTTGTTCATGGATACTGTGAAGCTACTTCCAGGTCTTAATGTAATTTTTGAGCACTTACTCCCTCACCGCTCCTGGATGTAATGAAGTCTGGATTTATCTTCATGTCAGCAGCTGTGTCAGATTTCCCTCCGCCATTCATTAAAAAAGTCTATGGTGTTTTCTTTTTGTAAACCAGGGCCCATATGCACGTCCAGCCATTCGTGATGAAAACGGGCCGTTTGCACTATTGATGAAAAAAAATGGATAAGTGTTAAGCATGAGCCAGGTTGGAACCAGGTAACACCCCATCAAAGCATTACAATTAATGGCGGTAGACCCCACCATTACAGGTGCTAACGGCGGGATTACCGCACCTGTTAGGCTGTTTAAAGGATGGCGGAGATTGTGCTTATGCGTCACCGTTTAAAACGAAATATGCAAAGACAACAGATATTTAGGGATCAAACGAATCCTTTGGAAAAGTATGATCTTTGACGATTGACTTGCTGATAAAAGCCGTTTGTTCATTCTATGTTCTTGTAATAAAATGTCCATTTTTTCTTCCGCTGAAAATTGTTTTTTCTTGATTTTCTCTCAGTTGCACCGGTACTGCTTGCCATGTTTATTGTTGTTTATGTGTAGTAGGCATGCACAATTTGAATTTGTTGGATAGGGGTTTTCCAGGAGGTTCCCTGGACATATGACGTTTTGCACCAGCCTCGCTTTCATGGCGCAATTAGTTAATTGGCCAATTATTTGCAATCCTGCATGCGGCTAACGCTACCGCCAAATGGGCCATTCCATAGCTGTATGTTAAAATGAATGGTCCCCTTTGTGTAATGGCTGGACGTGCATACGTGCTCTGGTCTGTACCTGCAGCTGATTTCATTAGCGCTAGCTAGCTGATGTAAGCCATTGCTAGCGCTAAAATTTAAAGTTTATTGGTTGTTTTCGTAGTCTGATTCTTGTTTCAAGCTGATTCATCTAAAAATAACAATGATGCAAGAGGGACTTAAATTTGCTTTTGATTAAGCATTTCAGGCTAAGAATGTTAAAAGCAAAACAAAGATTAATACTTAAGCTAATGGTGCTCATTTGACTATCATCTTGGGTTCTAAAGAGTGTATCTTCAAGTACAGCAAAGAGGCAATTTATCTTTTTACCTCAAACATTTGGTAGAAATGAAAAGATATGGATCTCACCAAGCGGCAACCTCCGGTTTAAAAATATGAGTCAATGCGGAAGTGTTAAAAGCTGTAGTTCATCGAGGATCCGCTTGATGCTGGCTCTGGAAGTACCGGAAGTCACATACACATGAATGGGAAAAAGTAGATCTTTGCAGGAGAAATAAACATGTTTACAGCCTGGTACAAAAGATGAGTGTAGTCTGGATAGCTCATTTCTCGATGTCCTCTAACTGTGAGGGGGGTGGATTTTTTTCTAACGCGGCAATTTGGAAGATATTGAGATTACTAGTCTTCCAATGAGAGGCACAGCTGCCTGTGGGAACACTGCAGCTGTTGGCTAGGAGGCTCAAACTCTGCCTCTTTACATCACACTGGCTCGACAGAAGCAATATGGCCGATTGGTCTCAAAACAGCTCTTCAGAAACAGATGGGTTACGTCACGGATACTACGTCTATATTTTATACATTCTATGGATCTGACGCTAGGTTGATTACTGCTAACATTAGCAGCTTTTGCTATACTAGAAAGACAGTTTACACACAGTTTAATATTTCTCTACAGTTTGCTTTGTGTACTTTTGTATGTAAAGGCTAAAAATGGCGACATTTAGTAATGTTGCTGTCTTGGAGATAATGTTAGGCTGATGCTAATAGAGAGAGGTGATTCGTTGCATATTAGCTTTAAAATATTCTATTTGAAAGTCTTAAATTTCTCACAGTACAAATAGTGCTTTCATCAAAATTTGGGATGTGCTCGTTTAATTGACTAAATGATTAAATGCTGTCACCGTTGCCAGTCGGTCCAACAAATTAATGGTATTTCTTTATCAAAGCAGGCCCATAATGATGGTCGTATATATTTTGTAAATGCTAACAACCACTAACTGTGGCTGAAGACAATATTGTAAACAGTCGTGTCCGTTTAAACTTACATAATACCACTTGACTGGTGCAATGTGTAACCAGCACAGGCTTGTGGACGTTAACTAAAAGGGAGGACAGAAGGCTGGGGATGCTGTCTCTAATGTTAGCAGGGTTCAGTCAACCAATTTGACATTGCTTACCTCCATATCCCATTTTAGTTGTTTTTAATAAATTGAGCATTTTCTTACTTTAGAATAGTCAGTTAGTGTGGATTTTAATTTGTGTTAGAAAATGTAGGATATGAGTTTCTTCCAAACATCCCTTTAAAGTTGTAATATTTCAACTAGTGTAGGATGGATTGTCTTTATATTTTGAACAAACATTCTGAAAGGATGAAGCTTCCTGGTACCTTTACTCCACCTGTAGCACCACAAGAAGAGGATATTTTTTGGCTTAGAGTTAAATATCCCAATGACCATTGGATAGATTGCCATAAAATATTTGCATTTTTTCTTAATCAGTATTATTAGCCAATGTAAGATAACAATGCACCTAACTGTCTTGATGGATCTGTTGTATATTTCTGTGACACATCATCATGTCACATCGTCAAACAAACAGTAACCAAACACAAAGAGCTACACCCCTGAGATCATGTTTATCACCACTTTGTCACGGTTAATTCAATACTTAATCTAGTTTAGCTCTGCTTTGGTCCCTACCACATTGCAACCTCAGTAAAATGATGCCAGAGCAGAAGTGCAAAAACTGCTTTGCTAATCATGTCAATTCTAAAGGTAGCTAGCCTGGTAAGTTAACATTTTCAGCTTAGGTTAGAGAAGAAGTAGAGTCAGAGTTTGAATAGAGATAAAATTATTCTTTACATTTTTGCTTCATTTCAGTTTTTGAAAGGTAAAACAGTTCTAAAAAAGAAATTTGACCGCCCTCCTAACTTTTAATTGAACACAATATTGCTCCTTTTAGAACCCTTTGCACATCATTTCTGCTCCTTGGGAAATCCAAATCTTTGTCACTTTATGTTTGCTCATCTATTAATGGGGTTCTGGAAATGGTCAGCTGAAGTGAGGCTTCACCATATTTTATTTAACACCCCCCTTAAGAGTACCCCTGTAGTACTGTACTTTAAGTTTGATATCCAGTGTTCAAGCTGAATGTTTCATTTTTAATTGATTTGCAAGGGGGGCTTTAAGTCCAACAAAAAATGCTTCAATAAACTATGAACACTTCAATTAGAATACATTTTAAATACCAATAATGATTTTAATTACATTTGAAACTTTAATATCTATGTGCATGCTTGTCACATGACATAAGACAGCTCCCGGGAGATTCCAGATCATGGTGGGTGGCTCGTCTTCTCCCATTTAATGAGTGAATGAGTAGGCTAATGGAGGAGTCACTTCAGTAAACACTGAAGAGCTGAAGTGATCTCATAAAAGGTCAGAGGTCAACCTCTGCCAAAAGTTCAAGCTTTGCTTGTTGTGGAGGGAATTTCATCTTGCATGGGACAGACTATTTCTTAAAACTGAGTGAGACAACCTAGAGAACTTATTTCTTTTCAACATTCCTACAGGATTTGAATTTAGATTACATTTTAATGGGAGAAAACAAACTAATATGTAACCCTCCTCCTTTATTGGGCCTACTTGCCTCCTTTAATGAATCCAGAGTGGCTTTTTACTGAAGATGTGTTCTCCTCATAAAAAATGCAACAACAATCAAATACTAAATATTCATATCTAACAATCAAACCAAATACATAAGCTTATTATTTATTTAGACTTTAATACCCGAAATCCATCCATCATGGTTTCATCAGATTTGAATTAGATTGCTTGCATAAACCCTCAAGCAACCAACTGTCATCAGAGTCTGGTTTAATCAATCAATCAATCTTTATTTGTATTGCACCAAATCACGTCAAAAGTTATCTTAAGACGCTTTTAAAAACATAGCAGTTCTAGACCGTACTCTATCGGAATCAGAATTACTTTATTTATTCAGGGACAGGATACAATCCAGTCTCCTCTTACTGACAGGATTAAATCTATCTCATCTTAATCCACCATGAGCATTGCACCTAGCTGTATTTAGCTAGTTACAGCAGCAAGAAACACTTCCTTTTAATAGGCAGAAACCTTGAGCAGAACCAGACTTATGTTAGACAGCCATCTGCTTGAAAAATAATGAGATAATTACTGCACTCAAATGACACTTCCAAGTTTGACGCTGTGTCGTTAAATATTGTAAGTAAAGGCATGGCGTTCAGATAGTACCAGAATGGGAACATGCATAGCATGTCATCTGATAACATAGCAAATTTAAGCTAACACTACAAAAGGTGAGACCACTGGAAATATCATGTTTATGCTATCTCTGCTGTAACAAAGGAAGGTTGTTGTGATATGGCTTTAACATGTTGCAGTATAACCAACATTTTCATCAAATATATTACGAAACTACAAAGAAAAATGTTATAAGATAAGATAAGATACTCCTTTATTCGTCCCACAACAGGAATTCATGGAGTTACAGCAGCAAACAAGAAGGTGTAAAGTACAAAAAATTCAATAAGAATATATATAAAAGAAATGTTCATCAAAGACAACAGATTGGCCACAATTCTCCCGTCAGCCACTACCTCCACAGGGTCCAGTACTGAGCAGGCCTTCTTCCCCAGTTAGTTCAGTCTTGCTCTCCTGTATCCTGTCCGCCCACAGCAGGTGAATTCGAGCAGAACCCTCAAGCAGAACCAGACTCATGTTAGACAGCCATCTGCTTTGACTGAGTTGGAGTTGGAAAGAGGGATAGAGGAGAATAAGAGAGACAGAGAGAGCGATAAAAGTGATGAGACGTATAGCAGTAGTAGCTCTTGTCGCTGGAATCCGGCACATCAGTAGCAGCTTGAGTCTGGAACGTCCACAGCAGCAGGACGTCTATGGCAACGACTCAGAGGAACCTATGAGACAAGGGAGCTCAGGGACGGTTTAAGTCAGGCTTGTTTCTGACCGGCGGATAGAAGCACGTGACATCATCAAGTTACAATTAAGCAACTTAAACTGGTGCAAAAACTCTATATGCTATGACTAAAACTTTTCAATTGTAGCAGGTGGTTTTATATTCATGTAGGTCACACTCACTTGTAATTAGTTGAATGAGAAAATATAGATTTTTTAATGTTTAAAATACATTTGTTATTTTACCTCTTTTCCTTAGATAATCTGAGGTACCTTTTCAAATGACAGAAGAGGCTTTTTCAACTCTTTCATTTTACATCTTTATTACAACCTCCCTGAAAATGCAGCAAACGTATAACTGAGGTTGTCAAACAAGAGTTGGCAACCTGCACTTTGATCATAACCAGTTTGCACTGAATTACAAGAAATAAATGACAGTTAAGGATGTAGTACGTGACACTTCGGGTGTAACATCATAGCTGTTCGTGGAATAAATTAACACAGTCGTATCAAAATGTGATCTTTCAAAATAATGTTTTTGTGGATGACTGTCTCAGGTGTTGACAAACTTTATAATACGATACAAGGGATTAGGTGATCTCTGTTCCTTTTCAGTGTGAGTGGTTTGATATGTTTTGGATACTTGGAATAGTCTGCATATTTCAAATATTTTAAAATAATCCAGTATTTCTGGCTCTAGTGATGTATCACAATGGAACTTGGTCATGTGATCTTTGAAGTATTGAACTGTTGTGCCTTTTAGAGTCAAATTCAAATAAGAGATTTGTGCATTGGAGGGAAAAACGCCTGAGGATATTTTCAAATATGGAAAAGAAGAAGGAGCCAAGTTTGAAAAAAAAGATATTTCCCTCTGATGGGACACGTAATAGGCAATTAGCGTATGAAATCATCAGGGTAGGGGGACGGCTCAACTGTTTGTTCCGCTCGCATCCAGGCAAAGCAGCAGCTGAATCATTTCTTCAGGCATTGTTGTTCTTGAGCACACCCTTTTCTATCTGCCTCTCTGTTAGGGGCTCATAAAAAGCTGCTTCTGCCAGGAGTTATAAATATAGCAATGGGATTCTTTTGTGTAATAAGATGAGAATAAGAAGCAGGGGGATATGCGTGTGAGACGACAACAGATAATGGCAATCTAGAGCAGGCTGTATGTACCTACTGTAACACAATGCAGTGTTGTATGGTTCAGCTACTGTAAGAAGGAAGTGCATGGCTCACCGGAAATTTTGATTCTGATAGAGCTGGGCGATATTAAAAAGATGTTATCACAATAATTTTTTTCATATAAGTCGATATCGATAATTATCACGATAAAAGTCTAATCATTAATCATTTAAATTTAAAGGCATGGGGTGAAAGTTGAAGAAACCAGACGGTTTGTTAGCTTGTATCTGAATTTTGTTTTCTGATAATCTTCTTAAATCCCTCATTTTTGACAGTGCTAACAGGAAGCCGGTCTTTTGTGTAAGAAGATATTTTTGGGAAGTTTTAGTTTGTGGATTCTTATTTTTCTCAGGTTAAGATAATTTGCATAATCAGATTTATTTACCTACATCCTGAAAGTGTATTTAATTAAATGTATTAAGTTAATAGTTAACGCTGAGTATTAGACTGATGGCTCTGGTAGTTTTCTTCAGTATCGCTGTCACTCATTTCAGCTGTGTTTACATTGTGCTCCAAACATCTTTAAGCCTGCCTACTTCTTACCCTGCAACATGATTGAAATTCAGGCAGCAATAACAACAGGAAACAATGCTTGTCCTCAAAGGATTATTAATTTAATTTATAAGAAGTTAGGGGTGCCGTTGGCCTAGTGGCCTGGGCACCCCATGTGCAGAGGCTGTGATGCTTGTCGCAGAGGTCACTTGTTCAACTCCAAGCCATAACCATTGGCTGCAGGTCTTCCCCGACTCTCTGCTCCCCACGTTTTCTGTCTCTCTTCAGCTGTCCTGTTAAATAAAGGGAAAAAAGCCCAAAAACATAACTAGAAAAAAAAGCAGTTAGGGGGATGTACACACAAAAAAGAAATATATTATAGAAGTAGATTAATATTTCTTTGCACAAAGGGATGACATCCAATCAGATTTTTGAATGACAATCTGTGACATTGAATAATATAACGAACACCTGTCATTTTACATCCCTGGGGTGGAGCACTGAGCTGTGTATACACCTGCAGTATGCCAACCATAAATCTAAAATGCAATTTCCACTGCTACCATCTCTATCTCTGTCTATCCGTCTGTCTGTATGTCTCTCTCTCTCTGTCTGTCTTCTCTCTCTCCTTCTCCGTCCTTTTTACCCACATCCTGGGGCAGCAGCTTTTGAAGTAGTTCAATTTGAAATCCCATCTTGCATATTTCACGAGCCTATCCTGTTTTTATAACCAATGCTCTATGTTGCTGGAGAGATGTTTCATTGACAATGCATGGGAATGCCTGTGGTTATACCACACAATGTGTATATGCTTGCTTACTGTAAGTGCAAGCTTGTTCCTAAATCCTTAAGGGCAACTTTTATTTGCCCTAAATTCAACACGATAAATTTAAGCCTAACATTTTACAGCAGGAGGCAAAGAAACTTGAGTATGCCATGCTTTTCTTCTGACCAACCTCCACCTGCTCAACCCTGTTATAGCGATCAAAAAGCCCCATAAAAGAACAGAGCACCTGCAAGAGTGAGCCAAAGGCTGATTCTGTGCTTTTCAGAGACATAAACTGGTCCGCATTGATCTCTCCTCAGTCAACTCCCAGAACTGAGGACTTATGGATAACATATAAAAATACTGAATTACAAACCACTTTTCTTCTGTGCCAGGTTTCTTCTCATCTCTTCGCCTCCTTTTTGTTAAAAAGTAGAATTTATGAGCTATGTAGCCCTGCCCAAGTATGCACAGTATTGATTGGCATCTCCATAACCATCCATCACTGCAGGATTGATCACACGAGGCACGCAGAAGGCATAAAAAGAATACAGCCGACCATGCATCACTGTTAGCCCAGTCAAGGTCACAAACATAGCAGGTCTAGACCATACTCTATGTTAAATTATTAACAAAGATCCAGCATCAAGACAGGATACAATCCAGTGCCCTCTTACTGACAGGATTAAATCTATCTCATCTTAATCCACCATGAGCATTGCACCTCGCAGTATTTAGCTAGTTACAGCAGTAAGGAAAAACAGGCAGAAACCTCGAGCAGAACTAGACTAATGTTAGACAGTCATCTGCCTCGACTGAGTTGGGGTTGGAAAGAGGGATAGATGAGAATAAAAGATAGATCGATGATAGTGATGAGATGGATGGTAGTAGTCGAAATAGTAGTAGCTGTTACACATCACAGTATTGAACTAGTTAGTTAGTAAGACAGACATGATGGGGTTGGAAGGAGAGAGAGAGGAGAATGAGAGAGAGGAGAGAGAGAGAGGAGAGAGAGAGAGGAGAGAGAGAGAGAGAGAGAGAGAGAGAGACAGAGACAGACAGACAGACAGACAGACAGAGAGAGAAGTAGTACTACTTGCACATGTTAAAACTGTATGTTGCCAAAATAAGTATATGGCCATATTTTAAGCCATCTGCCTTATTTTGGACTTAAAGATTGATTACCCTATCAGTTTTCACAGATTGGGTTGCAATTCATTCAGACACCTTTTTCCATTCAAAGACTTAGTAAGTGGACATCTGCATTGAAGTGTTTGAAGTTGTTTCTTCCAAGGAAAAACTTCCTTTAAACAGGCAGGAACCTCAAGCAGAACCAGACCCATGTTGGACAGCCATCTGCCGCGACTTAGTTGACTTTTGAAGTAGGGATAGAGGAGAATAAGGGAGAGAAAGAAGATAGTGATTAGTAAATTGTAGACCATTTCAAATACGTGCTCTGAAAGGACACATTTTACAGTTGTTTTCAAAATGATCTTTCTCCTAGAATGCTCCAGGTCACTCTCAAGTGCAAAGCCTTTGACTTTCTGTCTTTGGAGAAAGGGGAAAAAAAGCAAAGATACTGCTAACCATGTGACTCATCCACTGCCTATTCCATGATTTATACATGTCATGGCTATATTTAATAACCATTCTGCACTAAAGCAAAGATAAAATGGGCTGTAGGCTCTCTGGAGGTTACACAACATGGAGAGAGCACGTGAAGTCCTATCTGGATTGCATTTTCTGCTTCGGAACTAGAGGATGGATCATATGGGAGCTGCAGATGTGTGGGGGGTAGCTGATGTATGTTTGACCTTGATCACGGAAAGAAGAGGCTCGAAGACAAGACATACAGCTTCTGTTGATGCAAGGAGACCCAGATGGATGCATTTGATTCCAAAGAGAGACCCCAGGCTACTGTTTAATTTATGTTCAGCTTTGATTCTCACTAAAGGCCCTGTCCTCTTTTACCACACTGTCAAAATACCAAGTGTGTAATATCTCAACTAGTACAGGATGGATTGCCTTTGCATTTTGAACAGACATTCTGAGAGGATGAAGCTTCCTGGTGCCTTTACTCCACCTGTAGCACCACAAGAAGTGGAAACTTTTTGGTTTCGAGTTAAATATCCCAATGACCATTGGATAGATTGCCATAACATTTTAGCATAAACTGGATTTTCTTATTCAGTATTAATAGCAAATGCAAGATAACAATGCACTTACCTGTCTTGATGGATCTGTTGTATATTTCTCAACACATCAGCATGGCAGATTGTCTCTATTAGCAAATTAACATGCTGACTCATGCTAGCTCCCACTGGGGCCAAGTACAAATGGTAAATGGACTTGTATTTATATAGTGCTTTACTAGTCTTTCTGACCACTCAAAGTGCTTTTACACTACTCGTCACATTCGCCCATTCACAGCACATTCACTCATTGATAGTAGAGGCTGCTATATAGTAAAGGACCATCAGTATTAGCTAATCTCATTCGTTCACATTCACACACCACTAAACAACAGTGGGAGCAATTTGGGGTTCAGTGTCTTACCCAAGGACAAATGGTCACTTCGGCATGTGACTTCCGGAACTGGGAACAAACTGCCAAACAGAAGGATTGAGAGACGACTGACTCTACCCACTGAGCCACAGCCGCATGTACAACAATAAACAGTACCCAAATACAAAGAGCTGCACCAATGGGATCACGTTTCTCACCACGTTGCCACTGTTAATCGAGTACTTAATCTAGTTTTGCGCTGCTTTGGTCCCTACCACCTGGCAACCTCAGAAAAATGAAGCCAGTGCAGAAGTGCAAAAACTGCAGTTCACTGAGTGAAAACTTGAGGCTCGCACCAAAAACCAAGGGATCCCCACTAACATTCGTGTTCAAATTGCTACTTTTACTGGATAGGACCAAAAATGATGTTGAGTTGCCATTTCAAATCTGATAACCACCATCGTTCAGCTTCATCACTTTGGGTGACGCCACTGCAACTGCGATCATGTTTCACAGTCTACTGTTAAATGTTGGTGGTTTCCACATATTGACCCAGGGAAAGATCATGCAGTGTATTTAAAGTGGTTCTGCCTGTTGGTTTCCAATTTGAAGAAAATGTAGGCGTGCTTTTTACCTAAATTAGTTGCAAAAAGAAATCTGATTTATGGAAAAGATTAGGAAGCCACATATTATATGCCTAGCTGAATCATTTCAATCAATCAATCTTTATTGTTTTATCGTCAAACGTTATCTCAAGACGCTTTTACGAACATAGCAGGGCTACACCATACTCTGTTAAATTATTAACAAAAACCCTACATCAACACAGGATAAGATCCAGTACCATCTTACTTACAGGACTCGATCTTATCTCATCTTAATCCACCATGAGTATTGCACCTTGCAGTATTTAGCTAGTTACAGTGGAAACAACAAACTTCCTTTTAACAGGCAGAAACCTTGAGCAGAACCAGACTCGTGTTAGAGTTGGAAAGGGTTGGAAAGAGGGATAGAGGAGAATACGAGAGAGAAAGAGATGATAGTGATGAGATGGATAGTAGTAGTAGTAGTAGTAGTAGTAGCTGTTGCTGTTGGAGTCTGGAATATCTATGGCAGCGACTCAAAGGAACCTATAAGACAAGTGAGCTCAGAGAATCCAGAAAGGTCTATGGTTAGTAAATTTTCGCACCATAAATGGGACTTATTCATTAAATTGAAATATTTTTTAATACAGCATGAAGGTCATATTTCATACTCAAAGGTATGGTTACCTGTGATTGGCAGATTTCTGCCACAGCGTATCACCATCTTCTCACCCATATACAGTAACTTTTGGCTCGACAGGTGCAATATTGTGACATTTTGATGCCAATCTTAAGGTTTCAGAATCCTAGTAACAAACATTTGGTATGTTTGGGTGGCTGCATCCACTACTTATCAAAAGACAATAGGAAAAACACTCACTTTTTAGTAACAAAACCTTTGACATGGCCTCCTCGTGTGGTCATATTGCCCCAGTTCTTCAGTTATTTTATTATACTCACAATAAGTCAGAGGCAAGGCTTGTGATAAACACATTTTCTCCATATTTAAAAAATGGCACAAAATAAGTAAAAGTATCCCATTCTGGACTTCAGTGAAATAGATTTAAAGAGTGGTTAACAAGCAGTAAGGTCAAAGATTTAAGTAGAGAAGAAGAACAAGAACAAGAAACTCATTGGTGAACTATCTGTGATTGCCCAGTGTAACTCAACTTGACCTCATGATTAGAGAGAACCAGAGGCTTTCTGATGCTAATGTGAAACTGCCATTGTGCATATCAATTTTTTTTTCCGACTTTATCAGGGGTGAGGGCATCTTAAATGAACTGGAATAAAAATGATTTGCAGTCTGCAGTGAAATGGTGCAAAAACTGAACTTTTGTCACTGTCAGCAGCGGACCATTTTTGTTGAATGTGGGTTTTTCTTACTGCTGGAAAATCTATCAGTATGACATCAAAGTGAATCAGCTGAAATACAGGATGCATTTGTTTAAATTCAGCCTCAGATTTATTCCTTGTGGAGGGAAGTACTGCATCATTATAACATGGTACAAGTAATGTAATCACACTTTTACAGCTCCTGCTCCCTGAAACTTGAAATTCATTCCATTGATGCATTCAACAATTTACCCCATACATTACCTTCTGCTTATTTATGCTGATCTCACTCCTCAGTCTGCCCTTGGGATCTGCCTGATGAACAGATGAATCTCTATGAGCACACAAGGATTGGCATATACTTCGTGAAGGGAAATGGATTTGAAGTTACAAGGCGGCATAATCTTTAAGAGAAATGGCTTTGGAAGACGTACAAATAGAACAGGAAGTAAAATAACTTCTTGTTGGCTGCATTCTTCTTCTATGGAAGAACATAAGTTCATGCCTTAGAATAAAATTACTCTCAGGCTAGAAATGATATCAGCAAGCAACTACTTCAGGGATCTCATTTACTATGACTTCTGCTGATGTGGTTTTTCCTCCCATTATGCCCTCTTCAGCAACTCTTTGGCTGCGGTCCACCAGAGGATAGACCCTTTGAACCCCAGCGGTCGTTCGGGCCGATATATCATCTCTGTTTCTGCAGCACATCTCCACCGTGATGATGCAGCAAAAAAAGCTCTGCGATCAAGGTTAATGAAAGTCAAATGCAGCCCATGGCAACTGAGTTTACGCTGAAGACATAATCAGTGGACCTCCTGCATAAAGATGGTGGTCTGTCTGTCGGAAGTCATCACCCTGATACACAGCAGAACAGATTTTTAGTGGCTGCAGTCAGCTCTGGGCATTTTAGCAGTATTTTACCCTCCTACCCAATGGAACTTTCACTCTTAATATAAAATGCTTTCTTACAAGAGTTGAAGTTGATCATAGGTAGGGCTGGGTGATAACTTGGTAATGTTAATTATCGTGATATAGTTTTTCTCAATATAAATATAACAAATGTTTCATAAAAAAATATATAAAATAATATATTTAAACCTGTAATTACGCCCCCAGCTCTAATCAAGGTGTTTCATTTTATACATATATTCCAAAGCTTGATCTGTAAGGCAACTGGACTGGTAGAAACTCTTCAAGACGTTTCACCTCTCCTTCGAAAGGCTTCTTCAGTTCTGACCAGACTCGGGAAGAGCTAGCCTTTTGGAGGAGAGGTGAAACATCTTCAAGAATTTCTACCAGTCCAGTTGCCTTACGGATCAAGCTTTGGATAACCATGACCTGGATGACTGAGAACCTTCACAGACATTTATACATATACATTCTTTCTTGGTAAACACTCATTTATGCTTCCTTTATGTACACCGCCAATCATATAGTCCCACACCTTTAAGTTGTGATGGATTTTAAACAGTCCATCCACTAGTGGGCACTAATCTGGATCAGAGGCAGCGGCAAGGAAAAACTTCCTTTGAACAGGCATAAACCTCGAGCAGAGCCACTCATGTTAGACAGGTTGGAAACAGGGATAGAGAGAGAGAGAGAGAGAGAGAGAGAGAGAGAGAGAGAGAGAGAGAGAGAGAGAGAGATGATAGTGATGAGACAGATAGTAGTAATAGTTGCATATGACTTGCATAATGTTAAAACTGTATATGGCCAAAATAAGTATATGGCCATATTTTAAACCATCTGCTTTATTTTGGATTGACAGATTGATTACCCTTTCAGTTTTCACAGATTGTGCTGCAATTAATTCAGACTCCTTGTTCCTTAGTAGTAAGTGGACATCTGTTTAGATGTGTTGGAAGTT
Source organism: Notolabrus celidotus (assembly GCF_009762535.1). Lineage (NCBI taxonomy): Eukaryota > Metazoa > Chordata > Actinopteri > Labriformes > Labridae > Notolabrus > Notolabrus celidotus. Next base: position 19,019,537 of record NC_048292.1, read on the forward strand.
GTTTCTTAAGGGATATGCAAAAAAACAACAACGACACTCCACTTACAGACAGACCTGACCATCACGTCAGACTACAGTTGGAGCCTGTTAGCATTCACAGCAGCGAGAGCAGAAGACGTCAGCATGAGGCATCCATAATTACATTCTGGTCTGAGCGCGTGGAGGCCAGCGAGCTCATCCGTCTTCAAAACTGACGAACAGAAAGATGAGGCAGAGAGAGAGAGGCAGCATCCATGGCTCGTCTCCGCCTCGTCAGTCACCATGACACCTGGAACCACTCAATCTCCTTACCTGGTGGAGGACAGAGTGACAGGACGACTTTGGCGAGTGTGTAAGTGTGTGTGTGGTGGACAGAGAGGATGACAGGAAGTTTGAAAAATAGATGAGAGCAAAAAAGGATGAGAAAGTTGAAATGCAGAGAAAGTGAGTGATAGAAGTTATATGAGCTGACTTGAGCGGATGCAAACCAACTTTGTATGAACACACACACGAAAGCATTTGCATAATCAGTGACTGCATATTTATGATGTCAACTTTTTTTAGAATTATAACAATGCGTGAAAAAACATTACATGTGGGATGGTATTCTACACCTAACATCTCCCTTAAAGAAGAACTCTTTTTGTTTTTTCGCCCAGGTCTATTTTTCGTACAAGAAAAAGCTCACCTGCAGCCGAGTGTTGAAGCAGCACTCTTTATTTCTTCATTCATTATTCATCACTCATACAGGCTCTATTTTAGAAGCTGTAGACCCAGCTCCATCCTCGCTAAAGATACTCTCTCCTTAAGCTTATGTGCTGCCATGTGTGAAGACGAGGAGACGTGAGCTACCTGAAATATATAGACAATACACTTTTACTACCATACTTTTTATATGAGACTCCACATTTTAGCAATGCATACAAAAGATGTGTCTAAAAAAAAAAGTCTTCAAAAACACAGATTTCTGGTGTTTACACTAAAAGTTTGTTGTCTCTCTGAAGCCTCCGTTCCCTCTGGGGAGCATCGTGCAGATTTTTCTTCTGCAGCACTCTGCATATGGCAGCCAGAATGTCCTGATTTTATGCACACTGACTCAGGTCTTATCACCATACCCAATAAGAGGAAAATAGAGTCTTATCTTAATCTGGGTATTAACGTGCCAAGCTGTTATCTCAACAACTGTCAACTAGTGTGAAAAACCTAGTTTGGATTCTAAAGGTCCTTTAGAAAAATCTGGATATAGATATTAAATATTCTGCCATACTGATTGATGACAGATTGTGGTTTAATAGACATGCTAGCAGCATCGGAAACTTATAGTTTAAGATATCTCAACAGCACTTAATTGGACGAAAAAGATTTTACTTCGACATTTATGGTGCCCAAATGATTAATAATCTGACAAGTTAGATAATGCCATAATAGGGTCTAGATTATGATCTATCAAGAAATACTGTATCTCAACATTTCCCAGATGGATTGAAATAACATGTTGTATAGAGACATTCGTGGTTTCCAGATGATGCATCTAACAACATTTAAAATGGACTGACTTTTTCCTTTGTGCCATTTAATTTTTCAACTACAGCCATCAAAATGTTAAAATGTCATGATAGAAAAAGTAACATTATCGTTTTGGAATGAAAGGTTTTGAATTCGGTTGCAAAAAACACCACAAACTTAGCCTCTGTCAAGCATAGCAGCCTCTCAGTTTTCAAAAATAGAAGTCTTGCATATCTGATCAGGAGGGCTCCGACCTGCTGAATCAGAGGCCCAGCCGGAATGCAATGGAGTGGATCCAGTAGAAGTTAACACTTTGACTAGAATAGAAACCTATCTACTTCAGTGCCGTGATGGATCAGAGATGAACCCAACACGGATTCTGTGAATTTGGTTGAGGTAAAAAAAACACGAAAACAAACAAGGCAAGTGCTCCAGGAGAACCTGCGCCAGTACTTAGCAAAATATTCCCTGTAATAAAACTGTAAATTTCATCATAAAGTGGCGACACTTACAGATGGCAGATCTGCTGTTGCTGGGTCATGAACTTTTCGTTATCATCCTTTTATGAGAGTCTTACGTCGAAGCAAACTCGGCTTTGTTCTGACTTGTGTTGTTGAAGCAGTCTGGGCTGAAGTGGGTTGCTAGCCTGGATGATAACTTGATTATACATATGGAAAAAAAAAACTTGTTTTTCTTTATATGGGACCTTTAAACATTGCTTTCCTTACTTATTTTAGCTTCCCACCTGTGGTCGAGGTAGATCCCTTTGTTTTCCCTTAAGGCTGCCCCAACAAGCTTGACAGTTCTCTACTACTATAATGTAAATACACAGTAACTCCACATCTAATACATCTAATTCTTGCTCTTTCATTACACTTTACACACTACCTCATATGGATAATTTTGCATGACATTAGGTGTGAGTAGGGGTGGGAGATATTGACAAAAAATAATATCTTGATATTTTGGGGGATTTTGCTAATGACGATAATTGACCATTTTTGTAACCCTTAAGAAATACGTTACATCGTTTTTTTTTAATGTGTTTGAAAAAGTATTTTATTGTTGTTACTCACTCTCATTATTAATTAGTGTTAAAGAAAATAATGTATTCAAGAAAAAAACAAGTCAAATTGAGTCTCTCAAGTAAATCCTTTACAAAATAACTGGAAAGAAAACAGTGCTGAGTGTGTTTTTGTTTTACCAGTACCTCAGCTGGTTGGTTGTGGTCGACTTCTGACTTGTTAGCAACATCCACCTTTAAAAGCCAAACCACCTACACGTGAGTGCAGATGATACACGTCTTGAAATCAAACCTAACAATGTTGATTCAGAGGCTGGTAGTGTTTGTGTTTTATTTCCTTGCGCTTTTTGTTCACTACTTTTTAACCTCAGCCACGCAGCAGTTATGCTAGCTTAGCTTTAGGTGATGTGTTTAGCTTGAGGGGTGTTTTTATTGGGTCTTGCAAAATGGATGACAATCTCGATATTGTCATTTCACACATCCTTAAAGCTTCAATAAAGATATAATCTTAGATGGGATTTACCGCCCACCCCTATATGTGAAACTTTCTCATGTGTTGTATAATGTATAACATGAGAGAAGAGGGCCTAGTACTGCAGAGATGGACTTAAATTCACTGCATGTATAGATTAAAAAAGGAAAATACAACAGCAACGATCAAACTCAATGTCATTAGGCAAAAAAGAAGGGACTTATGAACGAGAGAAACTAGGAAGAGGGTAATCCACACAGATAATCCGAACTATGTATATTTGTAGTGGTTGCATGACTGTCCCCATGTCTCTGTGTGTGTGTCACTACTGGCTGTCAAATTTTGTGTTTGTTTTTTTTTTTCTCACATTTTCTTGTCTGGAGATTTCACTGAAATAAATTACCGCTTTTGATCTTTTTTTCACTCTTGTGCTCTGTGATTTTCTCAGCTGTTCTGTGCTGTACAATTGTATTGTCTGTCAGAGTCTAGACAGACAAGAGAAGCAGACAGAACAGTGCAGATAGACAGATAATGAGTGAAATCAGACAAAAAAACAGAGGGTCAACTTCTTACCACTAACGCAGGCAGCCTGGAGAAGAGGTCAGAGGTCACCACGGATGCAGCAGCAACCTCACTCTGCGTTTTCTCCTCCTTTCTGCAGCGATGACCCTTCTCCAGAACCGTCTTTGGGGGAGGAAGGGAAGGGAGGAGAGGGGGAACTGCAGAGTGAGGTCCAGGCACAACCACAACAACAGCCGGAGCAACAGCCACAAGAGATTCAGCCACCAACCCAACCGCCACAGCCCAAATCTGAGCCTGAACCGCAGCCTGAAACCAAACCTGAGCCAGAACCTGAACCAAAACCACAACCTGCAACTGAGCCTAAGCCAGAGCCCATACCTGAATCTGAACCTGAACCTGAACCTGAACCTGAACCTGAACCTGAATCTGAATCTGAACCCGAACCCGAACCCGAACCCGAAGTTGAATCTCCGATTGAGGAAGCAGCACAAGAAGCCCCTGAATCCCCTTTGCCTTGCAGACAGGACCCAACTGTGGTAGAGCAAGAGACCAAAAAGTCAGAGGAAGTTGTTGAGGAAAAGAGAAGACAAGATGTCGACGAGACTCAGGCCAATGTGACGCAGGAAGAAGAGGAGGAGGAAGGGGGAGGAGCTAAAGGAGGTGGGGCGGGGAGGAGAGCCAGCCTGCATCACACTGCCTCTCCCTTGAGGGTGCAACGCAACGGGGCCGGCTCGCATTCGGCCACTTCCGACTATGAGCTCTCACTTGACCTCAAAAATAAGCAGGTAGGGTTGATTTGGGTCCGGGGAAGGGGATGAGGGGAATGGGTTGTTTGTGTGTATTGTACGTCCAGTGGTCTGACATGTTGTCTGTCTTGAGGAAGTGGAGGACTTTTGGTTTGGATGGGAAAGCTGTCGCTGTTTTTTTATATTTTATTTGCTTGATTCTGATTGGCTCCTCTGGGCTCCCAAACTGTATCAACTAATAATGAGCTTTCTTTTCTTCATAATCATGGGTCATCATTGTCATTGCTGTGACATCATTTCATTGACATGTCGTCCTCAGTTTTGTCTTTGTTGTGTCACCAAATTTGGTTTGTGGAAGTACTTTTTCTGACAGTTTATCCCCGTTCTTTTTTTTTTCTTTTCTGTTGTAATTTATCGAACGTAGAACAACTCTTGTATGTTCATTTTAAGGATTTGTACACTGTATTAGATCGGCAATCTTACCTATAGACACGTTCAATGCCCCAAAAAGTTCAATTTGTATCTGCATGAGGGAAATCCCCCCGATTTGTCTTTCCTTTGCTGCTTTCTGAGATGCTCTGGATGGTGAAAAGGCCCAATTTCCATGGAGAAAAAGCATGTCATCGTTATCTCTTCCCTTCTTAGTACAGCCAGCTAAACGGATTTTGTTTAACACTGATCTGTCTACGAACTGTGACTGTATTGAAACATGCATTTCCATGTTCTCGTGTTTGTGTTCTTATCATGCTGTTCATCAGGAGCCTGAAAATCATTACAAAATCATCTCCATTTCAACGACACCCATGAATCATCTGCCATGTGTTTTCATTGTCATCCATCCAACCATCATCCCTCAGTCCATGGATCTTCCACCAGGTAAGGCAGCAGAGTTTGGGCCTCACTTGATGGTACTTCTGACTACAACTGTAGTTTAATGTGAAACCTAGTCACATGCAATGTTGAGTTTTTCTATAATGTCTTCTTGGGCTTTGAATTGGAGATTTCTAAAGTTTGAAAAAAGTTTTCAGAGGCGGTGAGGGTCTACAAAAATGGAAATTTAAATGTTAGTGTTTTGGTGACTAAAAGCTCTCATCTCTCAGACTCTGCTGTTTTAATTCAAACCATTGTTTTAATAGTTTCTGTCTCTCACGAGTTCTCACACTCTCTTTAAGTGCAGCACCAGGTTTTTATTAATGGGAATACTTCTTCAAGTCACGTCTTTGACGGAATTGTGGAAACATTTATTTTCTTTTTCACAGCAATTTACTTTTAAGAGGAGACTTACCCAATACCTAGAATACCTAGAAGAAGCCTAGCCACTATGGCGTAAAACCATTTTACTCAGCATAATGGATTTTGGGGTTTGACAAGTAAACTACAGCATCATCAGCATACAACTACAGTGCCTCCCTATCCTTTGTTGCTGTAGAAAAACTTATTGTTTGAGCTTGTTACATGAAATAGCATACATGTTTTAGCTTCATACTTTAAAGCAGGTTTAGAGAAAGGGGCCATATAATATATATGGACTATTTAGACAGATAAAGGTATTTACAATGACCACATCTACCGTGAAACAAATTAGAGAAGCATTTTACTCGATTCTCTCACAATACAGTTTGGTTAGTTTGTCAACCGTCGGAATTATTCAACTTCTGGGACAGATCCACTGGGTAGCCAGGGGTGGCCATGGCCCTCCTGAAATCTGATGGGCTATCTGGCCTTGGACTTATGTTAAAATCAACTATTTAGGCTGAGTTGCAACAGGCTGCTGGCATTTTTATTTTGCATTTAAATGTAGCAGAAGGTTAGATTCATGTAATCCACTCAGTTCAAAAAGGTCAGGTTCCACCCCTTTTCAACTTCAGCTCTAAACAAAAAGAACCGCACTGTTCGATTTTCTAAAGATGATTTCTAAGGAACCGACCACTGAAACTGACGTGTTTGAGTGGGATGGCTGCTGTAGCTAACGCCCTGTCAGCTCCATTCTCATTCACTTTGACTTAATTTCCTCACCCATTGCTTCCCTATTTGAGACTAAAGGTTCTTTTAACCTTAGCTTCTAACCCACATTGCCTTCTCACATCCCTTTTTCACTCGTTCACTCTCACATCTGAAAGTTCCCGTCCTCCACTATCACCCTGTCAACAATGCTGGAGATACACAATCAGCTACATTGATCTTCTGTCTGTACAGCTGGGGGTGCAGGAGCCTGATGCAGCTACAGATCAATGTCACGGTAATTGGATCTGCAGCGGGGCGATACCTTGATTGCTTGGGAAGAAGCTCATGACAGAGTATTTGAGTGTTGAGTCAGTTCAACCTTCAATGTGTTTAATTTTAGAATCTCAATTTTGCCTCAAACATTTCCTAATTTAACTACAATTTTCAGGATACACATTCCTACACAGCTGATAATTTAAATTGATGTTATCTTCTTAGGTGCCAAATAGTACAAGATTTCCTCTAAGTGTTCATAAGTATGGGAAACACTCGGCAGCTATTCTTAGAATGTCTTAATTTGTTCATAGCATAGTTTATTCATCACCAGTGAGCTAAAACCAAACCTACAACTTATATCAATATCTTTCATTGTTTCTAGAAATGAACCATCAGTAAATATTCTTCAAAATAGGATGTCACTGTCTCGCTCCAATAAGCTTGAGATATAAATGGAAAAACGCACAGACAATCTCAGGGGTAAATGTATATTTTCTTATCTTAAAATACAACTCGATTCTCTTGCCATGGGAAAGTTGTTCATGTTTTCAATTATGTTACTGATGCAGCCCACAGCCGGGGCTCGACAATAGAGAGTGCATTTAAAGTTCACACTGAGGAACTTCATAGTGAAAGCTCTGCTGAAATGTGGGCAAGAAGCGAGAGAGAGTTTCTGGTGAGTTCTGAGTTCAGTCAGAGGCTGAGTTGAACAACACGGTCAGTGAAGCTTTTTCAACTTCAAAGAATGGAAGTTTACAAACCGCAAAGTCACTGCATTGAAACCCATAGAAAATGCTGACACTTTGACAGTCTTTACTAGGCTACTCACATGTATATTGTCCTTTGTTGGGAACTTACACAGCCAAATATATATGTAACTATATGTGAAAGTGAAAAAAAGGTTATACTCGAGGTAAATAATAGAAGGATTATGAGTTTCTATGCAGTTCTTAGGCATAGGCTGGGCTGTACAACACAGCTGCCGCATGTCTTGCTTGCTAGTTTGCTCATGTAAAAATGCTATGTTGGCAGTTTAAGAAATGATAAACACTAGTCGTTAATTTTGCACAATTAGAATGAAAATTGACCTCTTGCCCATTTTTTGTATCAGAGTTACTTAGCATAACAATAACCTGTAAGTTACTTAAGAGATGAAGTGTAGTGAGCGAGTGGTTATGTGAATTTGAAACCAGACAGGGTGAGTAGGACCCTGGCATGAAGCTAGTGATTATTGTCCACAGCTTTAAAAGTAGTCCCTTCAGATCCAGTAAGCACTACAATAGCAATAGATTGATATACGTCTACTTATGGGATACATTGATATTTAATACAATTTTTAAAAGTAAATTAAGGTTAAACTAGAATTAAAAGACAACTTCAAACCAGGTGAATGGAAAATTTTCGATAAATAAATAAAGAGAATGTCCTAACCTTTACCCTCAGTACCCCTTATTGTTTCATTTACTTTTGCGACAGCAACTTGGAGATGCACTCACCTGCTCTGCTTCTATAGCCTGGATGCAGGAGAGGATCTAATACTGAAAACAACCTCTACATGCTTAGCAGTTAGAGAATGGAAACTAACATTTTTCCACAGTGTCAACAGGCAGAGGTGCAATGTGTCTTACTTCCTTTGGTGGATTGGTTTGATATAACATGTGTGATTAGGCTGTTCCAGTGCATGTGCTGCTTGCTAGCTTTCTAATGTAAAGATGCTACGTTGGCAGTTTATCAAACAATAAACACTAGTCGTTGAAGTTGCACAAATGGCATGAAAACTGACTTTTGTCCATTTTTTTATGTCACAGTAACCCAACATAAACTTAAAACCTGTAAGTTACAAAAGAGATGAATTGTAGAGAGCGAGTGGTTATGTGAATTTGAATCCTGACGGGGTGGGCAGGACCCTGACACGAAGCTACAATCTGAAGTTATAAACGTGTTGGCACAAAATACTGATTAAAAGATGATTTTTGTCTACAGCCTCGAAAGTAGTTCCTCCAGATCCAGGGTAGCACTACAGTAACAATAGATTATTATAAGCCTACTTATGGGATAGATAAAATGTTACAAGTGAATTGAAATTAAACTAGAATTGTACAGCAACTTTAAACAAGGTAAATGGAACTCTTTTCGATAAAATTAATGTAGTGAATGCCCCAACTTTTACCCTCACTCCCCCTTATCGCAACTTGGAGAAGAACTCACCAGCTCTGCTGCTGTAACCTGGATTGCAGGAGAGGATTTAATACTGAAATCAAACTGTGTGTTGCTTAGCAGTTAGAGTATGGAAACTAACATTTTTTGCCACAGTGTCAACAGGCAGAGGAGCAATGTGCGGGACTTCCTCTGTTTGATCGGTTTGATAGTATGTATGATGAGGTTGATCCTAGCATTGCTTTTGCCATTTAGAATGAATCACTGTTGTTATGGGGTTTCAACCAATTAGAATCAAGTTCTCGGCACAGCAGGGTAAAAAGGTTGGATAACAGTATACCCAAGCATAAGCTCACAATTTAGCCTATTTTAGCAGGAAACTTTCACCTTTCCATAACTATATTTTATGTATCATCATCACACATTGAAATGTTAGCTAGGAGGTGATTGAGTGCTAATAAACACTACCTAGTCAATCACTATGTTGGTTTGGTGAATGGCCTTCTGGATTTCTAGTATATTTTCTGCTTCTAGCTGCTAAACAGTTAATAAGAGTTGACGTGAATTTACACAAATCTATTCCTGGCATTATTACTTTGACGTACTTCTTAAGTATTAGCAGTCAGTTAGCTTATCATGACAAAAAAGGTTGAAGTGACCTAATGTTTCTGAAATTCAGCTGCTACCTGTGTCCTTATTTGCTCCCAGTCAATAAAACTCTCCGCCAAATCATTGAGGATGCAACAAGTTTCCTTTTGTTTGTATAACACTTGCAAATTGACTTAAAAAGTTGTTAATCAATCAGTGAGGTCTTGGCTAAGTAAGTAATGCACGTTCAGTCTTTGCTGAGTGTAAAGCTTTGTGTTTGAGGGGATGATGAAGTGATAGGTGAGGAGTCTGGGCTTGAAACGTCTGCTCCTGCTCCATAATTGCTGCTTATCTCTGCTCGAGTAATTGTGGTGTCCATGAATCAAAGGGGACCTATCTCCATTAAAGTCAAACATTTAACAGAGAAACGTTGAATTTTATGGCTCGTATTCTCTCAGAATTACACTTCACTGATTGAGCCACCTGAGGGAAATACTAAATGAAGCACCATGAGCACAAGAAACAATGCGTTTAATGGTTATTAAAACTGCTGACACAAGTACAGGTTGATATTTTAGTTTGTTAGCTTTTGCCACACTGAATAATCTAATCTTATTTCTGTTTCCTTCTCTGCCTCAGTCGCAAATTTTCAGGAACCACTGACCTTTTCTGTGACTGACTTTAGTCTAGGATGAATCAGCTTAGCAGATCAGCATCCTCTGATGACATCAAGTCTTTTGTTGTCCTCCTCATTTTGTAATACAGTCAGCATTAGTTGTGTCCCAGTTTTGCTGTTATATAATCATCTCATTAATCATGCAGATGTTTCGGTGCTGTAAGACAGCATGCATGAGCATGAAAGCTAATAAACGCAGCTTTGCATTTTGCCCCTGATTTCCGCAGTATGTGAAATCTGATAATCTGCTCTTTTACTTATGCACATCTGTCTTTTCTTCCGATTAAAGGGAAGTGCTCCTAAATTTAGGCACTGGGTGTTTAATGTCAGGAATCATACATTTGAGGAGAGGTATCAGTCTGGCCTGGTGTAACTGTAGCAGGTAGAGCGGGTGATATTAAAAAAGTTATCACAATATTTTGTTTTCATATCAATCGGTATCGAATAATTATCAAAATCACGCTAAAGATAAAATCACAATTTCATTTAAATTCAAAAGCAGATTTTTTTATCCTCAGTGAAAGTTGAAGAAACCAGACAGCTTGTTAGCTTGTATCTTTATTTGTATAAGATCAAATCACATTTTTTTAAATCTCAAGATGCTTTTACAAACATAGCAGGTCTAGACCGTACTCTATGTTAAATTATTATGTATTAACAAAGACCCATCATCAAGACAGGGTAAGACTCAGTCTTATCTCATCTTAATCCACCATGAGTAGAGCACTTTGCAGTATTTAGCAAGTTACAGCGGCGAGGAAAAACTTCCTTTTAACAGGCAGAAACCTCGAGGAGAACCAGACTCATGTTGAGGTTGGAAAGAGGAATAGAGGAGATTAATTGATGAGACAAAGAGTAACGTGTAACGTACTTTATACTGAGAAAAGAGATGAACAGCACGTCCACAGCAGCAGGCTGTCTACAGCAACGAAATTGCGAAATGCTATCGCATAAACCGGGAATCATTGAACGTCTGCGAGTAATCAAAATGATCAACACTGGTAAGAATTAATTTTAATTGTAAATATGGACTTCAAAAACATTTTTAAATATAACAAATTAGAATTTTAAATATGTGATTAATAGTGATTCGTTGTTAAAATTCTGCAAAAAAAAAGTTTTATAGCCTTAGTTTTGAGACCTCCTTTAGATAATGTAAAGAACTTTAACGTAACAAACTTTACATTTAATTATTTTCTTCATCTAAATAAATTAAAAATCAGCAACTTTATAGATTCAGTGCATAATTTTAACATCATAGGTATGATACTGGGCGTCTCATACTCGTCTCATCACTATCACCTCGCTCTCTTACTATCCTTTATCCCTCTCCCAAGACCCAACTCGGTCGAGGCATGATGGCTGTCTGAAATGAGTCTGGTTCTGCCCGAGATTTCTGTCTGTTAAAAGGAAGTTTTTCCTTGCCACTGTAACTAGCTAAATACTGTGATGTGCAATGCTCATGATGGATTAAGGTTGGGTAAGACTGAGACTGAGTCTTACCCTGTCTTGAAGTTGGGTCTCTGTTCATAATTTGACATAGAGTGGTTTAGACCTCCTATGTTTGTAAAAGCGTCTTCAGATAACGTTTGTTGTGATTTGGCGCTATACAAATAAAGTTTGATTGATTGATACTCTGTGATATGAACTTGTGTCAATTGATCCATTAATCTTATACGACTCCAGGTATGAAAAGCAAATGAGCGTATTCCCCAAAATAATGATTTGATTTATATTTGACTAGATATTAAAGAAGCACTCTTTCACCACAAATTGGTGTTTTAAAGCATTACTGTGTTAATGAAGGATTAGCATAGCTGCTGCTGGAATGGAGTAATCAGGTAGGATAAAAGTCTACAAATGTGCCCTTTAAAAATGTAGTTTAACAAGTTAATGCAAATGTCACAATTTGGAGACTCGGTAATCAAAGGGATTTAAGACATGTGTTAGCAGGTTATTTTAGAACATCCTCCTCTAATGTTATAAAAACAGGAGGATAAAAAACTGCGGCACGACTCCTGTAAGAAAAATCTGTTCCTTGTAATCATAGAAAAACATGCTGAGTGTACTTAAGTCTGACCTTTAGTTCTGAGGCACATTTCCATTTGAAACACAAAAAACTTTCCAGCCTGAAACACATTCCTTCTTCAAAGCCTCTGGAAATATATTTTCAGTTATAGGAAGAGAAAACTGCAGATTTCAAAAAACAACATAACCAACATAACTATTCAATGCTAAAAATGTGCCTGATACTATGATTCATTTATAATGGAAACATCTTTTTAATTTACTTCCTATCTCATATTAATGTGCCTAAATGACCTGTTTTACTTCAGAAGTTTTGGGAGCAGTATTAGTATCTCGAGTGCAAGCAGAATTCCAGACTGCAGTGTTGTACCACTTTGCCCAAGCTTGTTTTCCATATTTCACCTCTCATTCAAATGGGAACATGAGGTCAGCATGGTGCTGATCTGCCCGTCAAAATCGATTTAGAAACCCTGCTGGAACAGAGCAGTGCCATCGCCGCTCACCACTGCGTCTCCGGAATAATCTCTCTCCATCAGCGCTTAGTGAAGTGATCAGAGGTAGAACTGACAGTCAGCTAATGGAGGGGATTTTCAGCAGTGCCACCCTTGGCACGGTCATCTGTCTCAGCACCTCTTTATATATCTTACTTTCTGTCCAATACTCTGAGCTTTTGCTTTCCTGGATTTCTGAGAGCCCTACTCATCTTTGCTTTTTTACCCTCATCTTTTATGCATTTGTTGTAAAAACAGTCAAGGCATAAAGCACTAACTATAGCATAAGACTCATTTACCAGGCAACCGTTAAGCTCTTATTATGGTGCCTTCAATTAAGGCAGAGAAGAGACAAAGACCCAACATCAAGACAGGGTACGATCCAGTCCCCTCTTACTGACAGGACTCGATCTTATCTCATCTTAATCCACCATGAGCATTGCACCTCACAGTATTTAGCTAGTTGCAGCGGCATCGAAAAACTTCCTTTTAACAGGCAGAAACCTCCAGCAGGACCAGACTCATGTTAGACAGCCATCTGCTTCAACCAAGTTTGGGTTTGAAAGAGGGATAGAGGAGAATAAGAGAGAGCGATGATAGTGATGAGACGGATAGTAGTAGTAGCAGTAGCTATTGCCGCTGGATTCCTGCATGTCTGTAGCAGCTGGAGTCTGGAACGTCCACAGCAGCAGAACGTCTACGGCAGCGACTCAGAGGAACTTAGGAGACAAGGGAGCTCAGGGACTCCAGAAAGGTCTATGGTTACTTACTTTAGTTGGACAGGGAGAGTTAAAGTAAGTAATGGGGGGAGGCGGGGGAGACAGGGTCCCATTGTGTCAGTGTGCCAGTTCCCCTGGCAGTCTAAGCCTATGGCAGCATTACTAAGTCAAAACCTGAGCCAGCTCTAACTATGAGCTTTACCAAAAAGGAAAGTTTTAGGCTTAATCTTAAAAGTAGAGAGGGTGTCTGCCTCCTCGACGCTGACTGGTAGATGATTCCAAAGGAGAGAGGCCTCATGACCAAGGTAGTAAACCAGGAAGTTCAGCCCTGATAAAATCTACTTTTCTTTCCTTCCCTTCCTCGCCATACTTCCTTCCTCTATTGTGTACCAGCTTGTTCTTGTGACCATAATTCCATCTGAATGGCAAGGTGTATTAGATACGCACTCTGATAAAGAAAGCAACGTGACCTAAATACTTAATTCATCAACCCCGACCGGGCTTATGCAGAAGGCAAAACAAACAAGCCCGACTGCCACATTTAATCAAACTCAGCTACACTGACGTCCCCTTTTTTTCCAGTCAAGGGCACCTCTGCAGTGGAACTCTTTGCAGAATTTGTTTTGATGTGGGACACCTTTCTGAGTAACAGGGTCAATCATATTACCTCCAAAAGAAAACTTAACAAGGTCCTCTTTGGAGTGCAGCTGTGGTGATAAGGCTAACCTTGTCACTTTGAGAAAGCACGCAGCTCGGTCAAAGAACAATCCAGATTAAATGCAATGGATATTCCGGCTGAGTTCGACCAGTCTGCGAGAGTTGACAGCCACTGAGAAGTCACCATCAGCAGATACAGTATAGCTTCAAACTAGCGTCCTTTTCAAAAAACACCTTAATATTCTTGTTGCGTCTCACTCTGCTCGCCAGTGAAATGTAAATGGAGTAGATAAGACAGGTTTTCAGTGTCACTCCACTTTTCTAAAGAGCTTTGTGTGTGATTCCAACCCTCCAGTGACAACAGCACTGGCTGCATCTTGTTGAATTTACCACTTATCACAAATTGCAAAGCCTCAAGGCATTACGTCTATCAGGACAGCGTACGAGGTGGTTGGTTGACTTTGTCCACGACTTAAGGGAAAGGAGATTAGAGGCTGAAAGTCACAATTTGATCCTTAGTGGCCATGGTAACCGTTTGCTCAATTGCATTTGAATTTACAGGAGGGATAATTCACTTGAACAAAATTAATCCCCATGAACACATCAGCCTGATAGAGAAAGTCTTCCGTATAAAAGCAAGAAAAGGAGGGTACAGCAATGATTTCTATTTTTCAAGAATTACATGCCTTGCTATTTTTAATATGCGATGCAGCATATGTAGATTGCCAAATGTGACACTGCTCCTCTTTCAAAGCCCAATCCTCCCCCACACTCCCGCCCTTGATAAAGTTAGAACAGAAACATAATTATATTCATTGATTTGGTCTGAATGAAAAGAATTGCAGAGTGACAAGCTTTTCCTGGACACTTCCGAAGATACCCACACCCTGATAGTTCTGGGAAACTCAAAGCAGACTCATCTCGTGTTCGAGCTGCCGCTGGATGAGGATGGCTCTATTACATCTTTATCTGTTTCCCAGCAATTTTTCACAGGCAAGATTAATGGCTTGTTCAGTTAGACAATCTAAAGTTGCGTGGAGGACCCTTCTATAGAATGCTCAGAGATTATGACTTCTCCTTGCGGAGGAAATGAACAGTTTGTCCAAATGCCATGAGTCAGCTGTTACTGCGTTTCCTCTTTTAAGCTGTGGCTTTGACCAGTCTGTGTGGTTTGAGTGCACACATATCCCAAGGTTAGTTTAAAAATAAAAATTACTGAGCTATGTCAATCAATCAATCAATCAATCAATCAATCAATCAATATTTGAATATGCCAAATCACAACTAACGTTATCTCAAGACGCTTTTACAAACATCGTACTCTATGTTAAATTATTAGCAAAGACCCAACACCAAGACAGGATACGATCCAGTCCCCTCTTATTGGCAGGGCTTGATCTTATCTCATCTTAATCCACCATGAGCATTGCACCTCGCAGTATTTAGCTAGTTACAGCAGCAAGGAAAAAACCTTCTTTTACGGCAGCGACTCAGAGGAACCATTGAGGATATGTTTGAAGTTCCTTAACATTTAAATCTTTTTCATCTCATTGGACTGCACCACAATTATCCCATTCACTTTTAAAGGTACTGTTCATTTACCATTAACCCACACTTCACTTGGTTTTTCCCATTGCTATTCAACTCATCTACCAAATTCATCTTCAATGCACCACTGCTATAGGGAAGGTAAAATTAAGACAGTAAGTCTTACCTGTCTTCTGTGTATGTGCTGCATTTTATTCATGCTGCATCTACTGTTCTGGCAGTTGTTTTTCTGAGAAATTAAAAGTTGTTATCCTCTCTTGTAAAGGAAAAAAAGAACAACAGCAATTTCAAGAAAGTCATGCTATCCTTTCTTATCCTTCTTCTATTTTTAGATCGAAATGTTAGAGCACAAATACGGTGGCCACCTCATCTCCCGTCGTGCTGCCTGCAAGATCCAGACCGCCTTCCGCCAGTACCAGCTCAGCAAGAACTTCGAGAAGATCCGCAATTCGCTGCTGGAGAGTCGTCTACCTCGACGGATCTCCCTGCGCAAGGTCCGTGTGCAAAACACAGAAGGTTTCTCTGCTGAACGGGCCCTGGCAGAAGGCTGCAACTTGGCAGGCATCCCGCTGGTGCGCTCACCATCTCTGCCTGCCACAGTTGGTGGCAACCTGACCGACCTCGAAGACTCTTTCACGGAACAGGTTCAGTCTCTAGCAAAGTCCATAGACGACGCACTTAGCAACTGGAGTTTGAAGACAATGTGTTCACTGCAAGAAGGCGGTACCTACCAGTTCAGTGCTGATTCCTTCAGTGCAGCGGGAATAGGAGGTGGAGGAGAAGGCGGTGGTGTGGGAGAATCTACGATGTCCCAAGGCACGCTGGACCCAAGTGACCTGTCGAGGAGTGCAAGCAAGCTGATGATGGCGTTCCGAGATGTGACCGTGCAGATTGACAGCCAGAATATCCGGGTTTCATCCTCAGTCATGGAATCGTCATCCGTCACCCTCGGCAGCTGCGTCCAACAAGAAGGACCCCACAGCACTGTCACAACTTCTTCCACAACAACAAACTCCACCCCAGCCTTTAATCCTCTATCCACCTCACAAGAACCCCCTCCTCCTCCTGCAGAAGCCCCAGTTGAACCTATAGATCCCCCTCCACCCCCACAAGAACCCCCACCTCCCCCAGAATCACAACTAGAAGGAGAGGACCAGGATCAGGATGTTGAATTCCCTGCTCCTCCTCCAAGTGAAGAGGAGCTAGAGGATTTGCAACCTCCCCTAACCCCTCTTGATAAGATGGCCGCCCCTTTATTTCCAGAGGGGAATATGATGGCAGCACCACCACCCGCAGTACTCCCTCACGCCCCGCAACCACAGGAGGCTGTACTGCTGGGAATCTCGCCTGTGGTGGAGCCACTAGAGGTCAAAAGGAGTGGCTCTGAGACAGCAGACAACAGCTCAGAGCAGATGAGTAGCAGTAGCACATCAACAGAGGCACGCTCCACATCTGAAGCCTCATCCAAGGAAGCACTGCAGGCCATGATCCTAAGCCTGCCACGCTACCACTGTGAGAACCCCGCTAGCTGTAAATCACCCACTCTGTCCACTGACGTCATGCGAAAACGCCTCTACCGCATTGGCCTCAACCTCTTCAATGTGTGAGTACTTACTGTATTTCATTCTTTTGTGTTTTGATTATTCTGTCTTTTTGTTCTGCTTCTGTCAAAACATGGTTTACTGGATAGCCATGACTGCAGGGAAACATATATATTATTTTTCTTTAGTTTCCCAAAGGTGAAATTTAGACATTTAGAAATACACTGCTCCTTTCTTTTAGTCTTCCACAGATTTAAACATAGCTCAGTAGCCTAAAGTAGTGTGTTCATGACTCCGTGCTTGGGAATGAAAACCACTGCAATCACGTGCCAATAACTTTAAAAAATAAGTATTTGAA
Organism: Notolabrus celidotus; assembly: GCF_009762535.1. Classification (NCBI taxonomy): domain Eukaryota; kingdom Metazoa; phylum Chordata; class Actinopteri; order Labriformes; family Labridae; genus Notolabrus; species Notolabrus celidotus. Next base: position 19,036,769 of record NC_048292.1, read on the forward strand.
CAAGAGATGTTGCTCCTCACTCAATGCATTAACAGGTGGGATGTACTGATGGACCTGTCTCTGTCTTTGATCACCTGCAGAGCATGGGCCAGGCACTGCAAGTTATCAGCCATAAGGGGCAATGAGAGATCATCTAAATCACTGACAGTAGGGTAAAAATTAAAAACGGGCTGTGATTATACAATACAATACAATACAATATAAATAAAATACAACGTGATATATGATATGATATGATATGATATACAGTATGATACGATTCGATTTATGATTTATGATAAAATATATGATATGATTTATGATATGATACAATATACATAACAGGAGATCTGCATGTGGACATGGTAATGACTAAGCACTTGGGAGGGATCCAAAAATGTGACAGTGGAGAATGAAAATTACTACTATGATACGATACGATACATCACAACACGATGTGATGCAATACAGTACGGTAGAACATGATACGATATAGCATGATACAGGATGCACTCTCTCGAGGGTGAGCTAGGATCCCAGTGTGTCATTGTACCCAATACCCTGGCACAATGCCTAGCAGCATAGTCTATGCCTATGAGCATAACTGAGAACTGGTCCAAACCTGAGCCAGCTCTAACTATAAGCTTTATCAAAAAGGAAAATTTGAAGCCTAATCTTAAAAGTAGAGAGGGTGTCTGCCTACCGGACCCTATCTGGTAGATATTTCCTAAGGAGAGGTGCCTGATAACTGCAAAAACAAAAAATTAATCCATGTGTAGGCAGACAAACACAAACTGGTGAAAACCACAAATCTAGGAGTTAAGGTCTAGGAATTTGACTGTTTCTCTTGTAAGTTGTTAAAGTCATTAATCTGCTCAGCTAAAGCGTTATGGGGCAGTTTAAAAGAGAAATGAAAGTGGTTTTATTGGGCAGAATACAGCACTGTAAATACAGTGGAATTTATGAAACAGACTGTACCTCTAACCCTTCCTCTCACTGAACCTGAAGTTTGATGGGTCCCTCTGGACTCAAAGAACAAAGAAAGCACTTTTCCTCACAAGTCCCAATTGTGCTGAGAGAACAAACAGAAAGAAACCCAAGACCTTATCTAGATCTTTAATGTCTTCTTTCTTCTCAGACAGATAAATCACTACGGGGATAAAAGAGACAAGATGAATTATGGAGGCAAAGAACTTTGTGAGGATTGGTTTGTAAGAGGAAAGGGAAATGATGGTGAGATAAGAGACTTGGTAACCTAACTTACAAACATACCCAGACCCAGACAGTTGGTTAATTCCCGCACTCCCAATGACCCCTATCAAGAATTGGATTACAGCACACATGCCGTGCTAAATGCTAACAGTAGCAGACAATTTTTAGATATTATTTTTTGAAACAATGTCACATGTACCCTTTCAACATGACAACTAAAATGTTGGCTGAGGTGCTATATTCCAACTGTTACTGTCAGATTAATTTTAGTTAGTTAGCTACTCAATCTAATTTTTGTTTCATGAGTTAGTTGAAAACATTTTGGAAGTAATGCCTGTCCACCTGCGTACTCTAGGTAGTTGCCTCATTAGCCAGACATAATAACAGTGGCAGCTAATATTAGATAAAGGCAAACACAGTCTTTAATCCCTCTGTGCTAGTTTCTTCCTTATTTCAAAACAGAAAAAATACAAAAATATGAGCCTTAATCGATCTGTTATTGTTGATCAATCTATCACTGGACAATTGTAAGCTGTGGTAGCTTAGCAAATAGTCAATAAGGGTATGTAGATTCCCCCAAATCTGTAAAATATAATGAACAGAGGTGCTGACGTTACCCACAGCTCAACAGCGTGCATTGCTTTAGTTCTGAGCTAGGCTTGTGTTAACTTTACCTCCCCAGGACTGGCTAAGCTAGCTAACCAATCAGCTCATGAGTAAGCTAATGTTATGATTCTTGGCCTTGGAAGTATTGCCTGTTTACTTGTGAAGGTAGAAACGTATTAGCCAGAATGCCAATAGATGCAGCTAACATCTGATAAAGGCAAACACAGGCTTTAATCCAAACTGTGCTATTTCAAAACGAAAAATGTACAATGATATTAACCTTAATCGATCTGCCTTAGCTTGTTAAGTTTGTCAAGCTATTACTGGACAATTGTAAGTTGTGGTACCTTAGCAAATAGTCAATAAGGGCATTAGAAATGCTACTTTAATATGCTTTACAAACTGTTTATGTAGAAACTTTAACTCCAAGTGAAAAACTGGTGGAGGTTACTCATATATTCATACCATCACCCAACACCCACTTGCATTTTCCTCTGTGGCTTCACAACTTGTCAGTCGAAGAAAAAACAAGTCTGTCTTGAAAAGCTTGTTTATGTTTGCCAGTTTCAGCTTTTCCGTCAGTGTGAATTCACTTCCCCCTCGCTGCTGCCTGGTGAAGAGTGACAAAGTCAGAACCAGATAAGACCCCCTCCAGACGCCCTCCAGACAGGTGCAAGGTGCTTACATGGCAGACGGAGATAGGAAGAGAAAATGTTGCCATGGTGACGACAATGCATCTGAGCCAGGGTTGACTGAATCTGATGTATTGATTTGTTCAAAGAAAAAACTGTCCCTGAAGATATGTGGCAGACTCTCTCTGCTTTTGGGATGTTGTTGCCCTTTTACCCTGAGCTTGTTAGCAGAATTTTAGTGATCGATTACGTATTGAGAGAAGCACTAAAACACCCATTTGGATATATCACAGAAGTCATAAACAGCCCTGCCTTTATTAGTCAACACCCGCTATGCTCCATTTAAGAATGCTAGTCTCAACATAACTCCTGAAAATGTGCTCGGTGGCCTACAGCACACTTAGAAGTAATATTTAAATAGGAAGATTTACAATACGCTCCATTAGCTTTCCACCAAGAGCGTACCCTAAAGGGCCAAAACACCCCACAAATTTCAATAAATGTACCAGACTCCCTCATATAAATAAGAAGTTGGGCTCAACCACTGATGGAGTAGCTGGGTACAATTAGTTGGAATACAGAAGGGGTGGATTCAAAAGTAATGGCAATGATCCACCAAGCCTAAAATTCCCATTAGTCATTCTGCTGCGAGTTGTGGATGTAATTAAAAGTTCCTCCACCACTGTGAGAACTGGAATGAAAAATTTGTTAACATTTCAATATGGTTTTTTTTACCTGCCACATCAACCATTGCCTTCCCTGCTTTCCAAAAATACCTTGCAGGAATACAAAATACTCAGTGTTCCCTTGGGTGCAAAACCACTACAAGATTTTGTAAAGATATTCCCCCCCAATTAAGTCATTTTATACAAATTTAGAAGATTGGAGCTCATAAACACCCATTATCTTTTTGCTCACTGCCAAGTTCTGCAGTGCAATAAAAGGGCACAATAAAGCTGATTAACTTTGACTCAATGCTGGAGCGTGACACAGAAAACAAGAGGAAGAGGAACGAGCTGTGCCGCTACCGGGGAAAAGAGGCAGAGCGAAACGAACAAATGAAATATGGAGAATACAAGAAATAAAATGAAAGAGCATAAATAGAGTTTTGAAGATGTCAGTGCAATTCTATATTTGTATAATCTAAAAGGGAAGGAGGGATGATTAACCGTTGCACCCACATCAGGTGCAAATCAGCTCTAAGGGCTCTGTCTGTTCGTATAAATCAAGCTCCAAGTGATCATTGTGTGGATACAGGGAGAGTAGGTGGTCCTTAAGGCTGATTTATACCTTGCGTCGCCCCTACGCAGCAGGGGCTGACGCGGACATGAGCACTACATACTTGTACGTCAATGTGTCCGTGTTGCGCAGCAATTCTCTGCCGAAAAGCTTGAGGGCAGTGTGGTCTCTCTGATAGCCAGATGCCTGCTTCGCTACAATCTCTGTTTACTTTTCCACAGCAATTCAGAGCGTGTTATGTTAATCTACAGCTGATACATGTTGCTGTTTATCATACAGACATGATTACAGGGAAGAATAGAGAGGAGGAGATGAAATACACGCCAATGTGCGAGGATCCTGGAAGTACTGTAAATGCGGCAATGCTGCTGAGCGGACCAATCACAGGGCTTGCGGTCCGCGTTGATTGTATGGGTAGTTACATTTTGAAGGAGGTGCACGTCAGCTACGTAAGTAGGAAGTATATATCAGCCTTTAATGTGGTCCAGCACACATGAGTGTACACACTTCCAGACAAATTTGGACTAATGCCTTCCAGACCACGTCAGTATGTGAACTGTGTGATCAGATCTCAGTATGGATTGATGAGTGTTCACACCTGGAGTTAAAGCTTGTCACTTGCGATCAGGTCACCAGGATCTGATGATAATGCGAGGTGCAAACAGGGTTGTTTTTGGAAAACATCCTGAAAGCATAAAGACAAAGGTATCATTACTACTACTACTACTATCCGTCTCATCTGGTTCTGCTCAGCATTTCTACCTGTTAAAAAGACGTTCATGCTTGCCTCGGTAACTAGCTAAATACTGCGAGGTGCAATACTCATGAAGGATGTAATACAACTCTTCATTTTGATGATTTTTTTTACATGTAACAACCTGTAAACAACAGAAAAATAATGGAGACTGGCAACAGGTAGTGTGTCTCCTTTTCTCGCTTCTGTCAGTCTGAAAACGAGAGCTGCTGATTGCATCAAGCAGTCTCACTTGGAGGCTAGGCCTCCTTGTGGTGTAAATTGGAACTGATCTTAAAATCAGTACAGCTATCTTTTTTAGACACCTTTGGGTAGTAAGGGAAGATAGACTGTAGCGTAAGGGTTAGGTCTACGGTTGTTAGCAGATTTTTTGTAGCTTCATAGAGAAAGTTTTTAATAACTGTTTAAGAAAGCTCCCCATTTTATTTATAAGGCTCTGTAAATCTTATGAGATATTTCCAGAAAATTACAAGTTTAAGCCTATTCTGTCTGTGTGCAATTCTCTCCTCTCATTCCCTCAATCAAACACCCTGAAAGATAAGCTGACTTTTAATAAATTGCCTACAAGAGAGGGAAGATAGAAAAGTAAAGGAGAGAGAGAGAGAGAGAGAGAGAGAGAGAGAGAGAGGAAAACCGAGCTTGAGGCTTATTAGTTCCACCAGTTCATATCCTCCCTCTAATACCTGCACTGTTGTATCCTTTGCATCTTAAACAGGGCTGTTTGCTTGGGGCCAAAACTTGAGTATTGCTTGATCATGCGGAAGAAAAGCTCCCTCATATGCACACAGTCGGGTAATGTAATGTGTGAGAGAGGATGAGTGTTTGTCTTGCAGCAGGTGGTCCGTGCACCCACCTAAGCAGGAGGAGTTAGAAAGTCAGACGGGAGTAAATTAAAGAGAAGTTTTGTGTGTGTGTGTGTGTGTGTGTGTGTGTGTGTATGTGTGTGTGTGTGTGTTTGTTCGCACAAGCCTCAGTAAGAATAAAAAGATGGAGCAGCGAGGATATAGAGCAAGAGCAACAGAGAGGAACTGAAAAAGACACAAAAAGGTAGAGTGCGCGAGAGGTTGGAGGGGGAGGCCATTTGATAAAGTTTCCACCTTGAGTGTGGATAGAATGACAATGACTCCATTACAGCTGGGGAGGGTGTGTCAAGGACACGGCCAACACACAAGGGAGCTGGTACCAACCTACAGCAGGGAACAGGCAGAAAGAAAGGGGAACATGACTAACTGTGACAATAATGACATATCCTGGGTACACTTTGCTTTTTATGTGCATTAATTTCAATTTTGTGCTACCCTGTTAGACTTCCCCCAGTGAAAGCATTGATCAGACATCCGAGCAGCTCACTGAGCAATCCCATCAGCTCTCCATGCGTGCAAAAGAAGCTGAGCTTTATGAATTAAATACAAGGTGACATAAGAGATATATAGGTGAAGGCGTAAGTGTGAAGAAAGAGTGGAAGAGAGAGATCTGAATGCATATGTCGAGGAAGGCTAATTAGCTCAGCGGGAACGCAAAGCCTGCCAAACTCCTCGAGAGGAATAACCTGACGGCAGGAGGAGAGTGTCTCTGCAAGAAGCTGGTGTATGGGTTGTTTGTTTGTGCACACACAAACCTCGTCTGTATTAACAGTCTGCCCTCGGTGCTAAATGACCCAGCACATAATTACAAATCTAAAATCCAGATGGCGAACAGAGGAAGCATTTCTAAACTCCTCTGCAGACAGGTGGTGCATATGAAGGTTGTAGAATAGCACAACTTATTTAAAATAGACAAGGAATTACAATTTATTGAAATGTAAATATTGAGTCAGCAGTGTCATCTGCATACTATGCAACTGAGAGTGCAAGGAAGGAAATACAGATGAAATTGTTGGCTATTGTAGGCAAAAACTGATGGATACATGGTTCATAGAGAAAAGTAATGGATGACAAGATGAGTAAGTTAGCTCAAAAGAATGGAGAAATGGTTCAAATAAGTAACAATTATAAGCGTGTAAGCATTGCAAAGCATAGGATTGGATGCTCACTGTTTACACTGCATACCTCAAATATTCGCTTCTGTTACATCATGTAAACAAAAGCTACCGGTGTTAACACAAGTCAGGGGACATCACTTTAATCATGGACATGGATATTTTTCACGCACCACTATTTAAATTTTGTAAAACAAGCTAACAAACTGTTGAACAAGAAGTCGAAAGGAAATCCCAAAAGGTTTTCTTCATGGACACTCCCAGTGCCTTGGTGATCTGCCACTAGCCCGCTACTTAATTTAGGTTTTTGTAGTGAAATGAGGAGGTTTCATACAGGTAACATTTCTGAACTTATTGCATTAGCTTTGCCTGCTAAAAAATAGAGCATCATGATCAAAATGGCATTACATGGCATTGGGTAGCACTGTGTTGGTCACAGGAAGCTCAGTCACTCCTATAGGAGACAATGGAATCAGCCTGGTATTGGACACGGTGCAATGGATCAATAGTTGATACAATAATGACAATATCGTCTAAATGGTAACAAAACAAACACAAAAAAAAAGCCCAAAAGCAAAAGACAAGTAGTTCAGACTTTTTTAGCTTGGGCTAGGCTCATAAATACCTGGCTAGAAAAATGTAAAAATTTAAAAGCAGGGTTAGATAGCTAAAATGGATTAACAGCCAAAAGCTAAGTTTTAGCTAACAGTTAGCTGTCAATGGTCCCACATAGCAAAATTGGTCTGGCCCGGTTCTGGCCCACAATACACTTAGACTCGGCCAACATACCGTAAAGAATAACGGCCCTTAAGTGGCCCAGATATAGTTTGCCAGAGACGGCCCACACATGGGCCAGCTTAATCACAAGCTCAACCTTAATTGGCCCAGATGCAGCATGGACAGATCTGGGCCACATAAACCAAGCCACAATCGGGCCAGATGTGGCATGCCATCATATATACAATGCCATCATTGCCAGACCTGGCCCACATCCGGTTGGCATACCAATTGCCATGCCAGCACTCAGCCAACAGTGCCGGCTTGATCTGGCCCAGATCTATCTGCTATGTGGGGTTGAGTAAAATAATGAGTAAATGTCATTGTGTGATCAATATTTGATAAGAAAGGGAAGGCTAAAAGAAGGCTAAAGGATAAATGTCGATTAATTAAAGTATTGCATAGCCTTTCATGGGTTATTTAGTTGTGACATACATTTAAAATAATCCATCAACAGTTAACGCCAGCAGCAACGGCTACTACTATCATCTCTCTCTCTTTTAATCTCCTCTATCTCTCTTTCCAACCCCAACTCGGTCGAGGCAGATCGCTGTCTAACATGAGTCTGGTTCTGCTCGAGGTTTCTGCCTGTTAAAAGGACATTTTTCCTTGCCGTTGAACTAGCTAAATACTGCGAGATGCAATGCTCAAGGTGTATTAAGATGAGATAAGACTGAGTCCTGTCAGTGAGAGGGGACTGGATTGTATCCTGTCTTGATTTTGGGTCTTTGTTAATAATTTATCATAGATTACGGTCTAGACCTGCTATGTTTGCAAAAGCGTCTTGAGATAACGTTTGTTGTGATTTCGATATATAGATAAAGATTGATTGATTCATTGAAATAGAAAAACATAGTGTAAGTGGTGAAATAGCTAATGGCTATTGATTAATAGTTTAGCACATTAGGTTCAATAGGCAAATGGATAAATGTTATAATCAGCCTAAATTTGAATGTGATAAAGGTTGAACTGTTAATAATACAGGATACATTTTTAATAGCTTAAATTCTTTACATTTGTTAGCTTAAATTAGGCTAATGAATTAATGTTAATATTCAGCATTTTATGTATAAACATGTCAGATATTATGCTAAAGTTAATAAATAAGAAAAAAAAGAAAATTTAAGAAAGGCAAAAACAGCCATATAATGATACCTTTACACCTTTCCAGCAGAGTACACTTGATGGACCAGGGTAGTGCTTTTCAACAGCTAGTGTCAGCATTGTAATGATCCAGGGTCTTGAAGTGACACGGCACAATCGTGTTTCTGCTTAGAAAATGCACAGAGGTGCTAACCGGGCTATCAGTCTATCAGTCCCTCCAGGATTTCGCAGGATTTTTTTGTGATTGTTGCGGCCCAAAAAGCCTGAATTTGCGACAGCTTTTTGAAAAAATTGCGGTGAAAGTTGCGATTATTTTTTTTTTTGCTTTTTTCCCCCAATAACATCTCAGGGGCAAGTAAATAGGCTAAATTACAGTTGTTTTTAGAAAACATTCTTTATGTGGCCACTGACTGTATTTTGATTCTCTTGATTCACAGAAAAATGCCATGAAAGGACTATATTGCACATTTACGACGGTCCCTGAATGCACCTCGCTGCGACTGATGCACAGTCAGTTCACGGTACTCTGAAATTAATCTGCATCTTTGATGACTATGAGTTGATCAAAACTTACTGAATGTGTCTGATGTTTCACCAAACTGGATTAAATCAAGCTGTAGATGCAGAGCTTTTTACGGTAACCACGGCAACAACGTCAAACATCAAATAGTAAACAGACGTCCCCCGGTTGTGTCTTTGTCACTAACGCACACCGGAGGTAAAAATCATCAATGAAGATGAGACAGATGCATGGAGGTGAGGAGAGCTGGTTCATAAAGCACACCTGCTGCAGGTAGAGACCAAGCGAACACTGAGCCCCTCAATCTATAAATAATAACGTTGTCATGGTCACTTGTCCTGCCTGCTGTCCTCTCTTTTCACCCGTTCTCCGTGCGTGTTTTGTTGTTGAAAAGTGCCGATCAAGTGAGGACTTACGTTTATGTTCCAAGGAAGTCAAATTGATGACAAAACCGATGACGTACAGGGGCTGAGATTAAGGTAATTGTTCAAATTTGCGGGAAAGTTGCAGTGATTGTAAAAAATTGCAAGGCCGCGAAAAAATCGCGCTGATTGGTTGAATTTGCGTTGATAGTTGCGATCGCGAAATCACAACTTCCTGGAGGGACTGATCTATCACTGGTTAGTAATGAAACAGAAATGTGTGCTTCTGGAGAAATAGGCAACGTGCCGCTCTGACAGTTAAGCACTTGTAAAGGCTATAAAGTACAGACACCTCGCACATCTGAACTAGATCTCAGATACAGAGCCAATAAACTTGCATATGAAGGGTGTGACTGAAGACGGCTTTTTATTTATGATGGGATAAAAGGCAAAGATGTCTCCAACAAGACGGCAAAGTGTGTGATTTAGGGAGAAAGATGTCAGGGCATGGAGAGGCTCTTTTGGGAGTAGTGCTTTTAGCATGACATCTGGGTCCTGTCTGGCACCTTCCCTTGCATTTCCCTCTGTGTTTTGTGTGCATCTTTACGTTGTATTCTGTCCTCTTTTCACACTTCAACCTTGTAGGTTTCTATCTTCAGCTGCAAATCACCTGCTCCACCCACCCCAAGTATTCTTTCTTCATAGACAAAGAGGTCATTTGTTTTAACTTAAAAAATCCAATACGGCCATCAAAAGAATGATTCAGATGCATCTGTTTGCTCATCTGCTACCTCAGTGTTGAATGTTTGGTCAACAATCTTTATTTCAATAATGCCAAATCTCAATAAACATTTACTCAAGTTGCTTTTGCAAACATAGCAGGTCTAGACTGTACTCTACATTAAATTATTAACAAAGACCCAACATCAAGACAGGATAAGACCCAGTCCCCTCTTACTAACAGGTCTCTATCTAATCTCATCTTAATCCACCATGAATATTTCACCTCGCAGTATTTAGCTAGTTACAGCGGCAAGGAAAAACGTCCTTTTAGCAGGCAGAAACCTCCAGCAGAACCAGACTTATGTTAGACAGCCATCTGCCTCAACCGAGTTGGGGTTGGAAAGAGGGATAGATTTGAATAAAAGAGAGAGAGAGCAATGATAGTGATGAGATGTATAGTAGTAGTAGTAGTAGTAGTAGTAGTAGTAGCAGTAGAAGTAGAAGTAGTAGCTGTAGCAGCTGGAGTCTGGAACGTCCACAGCAGCAGGCCATCTATGGCAGTGACTCAGAGGAACATACGAGACAAGGGATCTATAGGGCCTCCAGAAAGGTCTATGGTTGACTACATTAAACCTGCCTCTTGTAAATATGTAATAGAATGTAAACTGGCAAAGTGCTTAAACTTTACTGCATTCTAAGACCTTGCAGTACTTTCACTTTTGCTCCTGAGAAAGGACAATCATCATTTGCCTGATAAAAAAAACAATGCAAACAGGTTTCTTTGCAGCATTTGTACAAACTCTTGCTTCATGATTTTCTAATGAGGCTAGTCTTGTTCTGCAGCACAAATACAAACCCATCCATCTTTTTCTCCTTTTCCTATCATCACTTCTTCCATTTCTGCTTACAAATAATAATCACCATGTGTGTTCCATCTGTTGTTGGGAAAACATCAAATGAGCGATATCTGCCAATTCGTTTGGCGAGACATCACCTTCAGCTGCGAAGGCGAGCTTGAAGCTGAGAGAGTGCCAAGGCTGCCACAGCAGATGCTTTCAGGCGGCACTCATCGTCCTCCCTCTCTGTCCTCACGTTCCCATTCCCGCACATCTGCTCTGCCTGGTCCACTTCCAGCCTCCTCCTGCTATCCTGCCCTTTATCCCCCCCTCTACCCACCCCTCTGTCCCGCCCTCGCCTTACTAAACCCATTAGCTGTGGTACACACACACACACACACACACACAGGGCTGAGTTATGTAAAAGCTCTGGTTTAAACACTGAATGGAGAGCGAGAGCTTTGGCAACAATGTGGTAGCCTCCCTGGAGCAACTGCCCTGTGTCTAATAGGGTTATAAATAGATGCAATATTACTTCCTAGTTCATACATAAACTAACCCTGCTATGGAGTTAGCTAAAAACATCAGTCCTATACAAATTTTATATTAAAGGATATGATTGTGAAAAAAAAAAACTATTCGAGGGATGAAATGTTTTCTTTATTATTAGCCAAGACAGCTACTAAAGCTAACTGATATCATCAGTTAAAACGCAGAAATGTTAAAAATCAAAAAACTTAGCTACATATATTTCTTCACCAAGGGTATATGAGAAGTATATACACTTAATTCTTCTCAGGATTTCATGTCTCAGCCTGACAAATGCTGGATGAAAATATGTTTGTCATACTACTATTGATTTGTGCCAGTAGCAGCTGCTACTAGAAAAATGTTATACCCAAACCAGATACTACTGGAAGAATTTGGCCACAGACACCTTAGCAGCAAGTGCAATCAGGGAACTTTGTTAAATACTAAAATAGAATAACTGTAACAAGTATAAGAGGAAAGTTGTTACGTGTTATGATCAAAAATAATGATTATTCTTTAATTTATATTTCTTATTCATTTATTTTATTTTATCATTTATTTATTTTTTTGCATTTATTGTAAAGCATCTTTGAGAACCCAGAAAAGCACTATATAAGTCGTATCAACTATTATTATTATTATTATTATTATTATTATTATTATTATTATTATTATTATAGTTATTTTAATCATTATCATTATTATTATTATTATTATTATTAAAATCCAATCACAAAGTCCAGCTGAGAAAAATAAGACATACGTCAAAGCAAAATCCACACTAGAAACACTGGAAACTCTGGGGAAAAGACACTGGAGTAAGCTCTGGAAAGACTCAATGAACCAAAACAGAAGGGAGGAAACACAGACGAAATATGCAAGGGTAATTTAACACAGGTGTGACTCGAGACACAGGTGAAACTAATCAGGGTGGGGCACACAATCACAGAGGAGGGAAATCTAAAGAAGTAAAACTTCACTTGACACAAAAATATGACAAAATAAGATAGAAAACACTACACACACAAACAAGTATGATAGTATGGAAGGACCAAGGCAAAGAAGGACAATATAACTCAAGAAATTATACAAAAAAGAACAAAATGTTAAACGAAACTGAAGCAACTCGTGACAAGATTTGGCGCCGCAATGGCAATGAAAACCAGTTTGATAACTTTTTTACATTTCTGGACATTTGAGGGACATCTGGAGGGCATTCAGGTGGCAAAGGGCACTTTTTTGTGTTTTATAAATTTTCTTTACGTTTCATAAATGTTAGGGGCATCCCGAGGGCACTTTTTAACATTTTAAACATTTGAGGGACGTCTAGAGGGCACTTTTTTTTCTGTTTTATACATTTGAGAGGCATATGGACGACACTTATTTTTACGTTTGATCAATTTAAGGGGCATCCTGAGGGCACTTTTTTAAGTTTTAAACATGAGGGGGGGCATCAAGAGGGAACTTTTTTGTGTTTTATACATTGGGGGGGCATCGAGAGAACACCTTTTAATGCGTTTTCCACAGAGAGGGCACCAGAGAAGCCATTTTTTAATGTTCTATCTACTACCCTGAAATCCAAGAGGGCACTTTAGCGTGATTTCTGAGGGCGATTGCCCCTCCTGCCCCCCCTGAGTACACCACTGGAATCCAGATGGATAGACTTAATTTAGTGAATCCAATACATTCATGAATTAATCAGCAAACTTGTGAAAAATATGTCCAAACCGGTTCAGACTTCACCTTACTATAGACCTTTACAAGACAAATGTGAAAATTCTGGGCATCTTAGCACTGATGTATCTCTACTCTCAGCCATTATAATTCTGCATGTGTCCTCTAAATTTAGCTGTGTATCAAGGTGTTTCAAAAATTGATAATGAATTTTGTAATCCAGCACAGGGATGAATACAGATGAGATTCTTGCCTGTGTGCTTTATCACTTAAAGCCCACCATGCAGGTGTGCACAGCGAGCCGCCAACCTACACTTTTCAGACCAAAATCCTCATTACTGCAATGCATCACTTTTCAAATGATTTATGTGATGTCCTTAGTGCTCCTCAACAGCCATTACAGTGGATAAATAATACATATATAAAGAATGTAGCTGAATGTCACGCTTATACCTTACCCTGGAAACTGTGTATGTAAATGAATAAAATACATACTGCTGCTAAGGGTGGTTAAGCATATTAGAGAGCAAATTGCTGGTCAGTTAAAGCAGGGGTTCTCAAACTTTTGGGGCGAGCGACCCCTTACAGGGGAGGACATTTTCCAAGGACCCCCTCATAAATGTAAAATAGATGAAGCACATGCTTACTACCATTTGCACTCTTAGATGCCCTTGAAACTATTTTGATTGTAAAACTTATCAATCTAAATACTTCAGACCTGTTCCATAGTGATACACAGAAAACACTTCACCATCTGTATTTTCTGGCGGATGTATTCCTCGCTCTTTCACCGGAAAAAGTCTTTAGTTTTGTCCTTATATTACGGGTGAACTTTTAGCTCCACTTCATTGCTTCGTTCGCTGGCACCTGAAGACACATGACGCATTTTAGTCTCCTGTCACTGTTCTCAATAAAAACCAAACTCTATTTACCTATCGCCATATTGTCTTAATTTAGCTAGCTTAGGCTTAGCATCACTTGACGATGTGAACTGATTTAGAAATGGCTCCATGCTTGCAAGCTAGTAAACAAAGCAAAGTAGTAGCAGGAACAGTTGTGACCGGAGTGATGTGTGAATGAGTAATACGTGACAGATTGATGTGACGTGTCACAATCATATCAGTTTCTATTGGCCCAAAGCTAACTAAGGTGGGAGTAATGGGCACGATATGCTGGTTTCATTGGTACAAATGGTCCTCATCTAATAATAATAATAATGCATTTTATTTATAGGCGCCTTTCTTGACACTCAAGGTCACCTTACTACATCAACATCTGTGTATATGCTGTTTATGATGACACAGCACAATTTTATAATTTATTAGAAATGTATTATAATGGGGTGCTGGTGGCCTGGCGGTCTAAGCACTCCACATACAGAGGCTACAGTCCTCATCACAGGGGTCGCCGGTTCCATTCCCGGCTGCGACCATTTTCCTGCATGTCTTTCTCCGCTCTCCACTCCCCACATTTCCTGTCTCTCTTCAGCTGTCCTATCCAATAAAGGCAGGGAAAACTCCCCCAAAAATATATAACTTAAAAAAAAAAGAAATGTATTATAACTATTTCACGGACCCACACTATGGTTCGTGGACCCCCAGGGCTTAGGACCTCACTTTAAGAAGCACTGAGTTAAAGGACATCAAATTGTGTTTGTGCAGTTTTATAATGTTAAAATTTTGTCTCTTTTGTTTTTTCAGAAACCCTGACAAGGGCCTTCAGTTCCTGATCTCTCGAGGCTTCATACCAGACACACCTATCGGCGTGGCCCACTTCCTGCTACAAAGAAAGGGTCTGAGTAGACAGATGATAGGAGAGTTCCTCGGAAACAGCAAGAAGCCCTTCAACAGAGATGTCCTTGAGTGAGTAGAACACATTATTTCCTGAAGCCGTTATTGAACCATTTAGCACTCCTTACAGGGTTATTCTGAAAAGTAATCCCTCCATTTTCTGAGGGATCAGGGGTCAGGGTCAACTACAGGGCTGGATTTGATAGGGGATTTACCATGAGAAAAATCGTAAGCTCTATATGGCTGATGCAAGGTATGCTGACTCCTGTGCTAACAGTGCACAGTTTTTATAGTTTATACAAGGATCAGACATAATATTATAACCATCTACCTTATGTTAGGCTTCGACCCAGGGAAGTTTGACCCTGACTTGACGAGACATGGACTCCACTAGGCCTACATAGGTGTGCTGTGGTATCTGACAACTAGGCATTAGTAGGCACGTTTAAGCCCTGGAAGTTGCAAGGTGGAGCCTCCAAAGTTGTTTGTCCAGAACATCCCAAAGATGCCAATTGGATTGAGAGGGAGACCATTAGAACATTAAAAAGGGAGAGGGGATATCCAGTTACAAGAAAAATTCTCATTTGGTGAAAAGTGTTTTTGTGTTATTGTGTTTTGGTTGATACAATTTTGCATGACATTTCTGACCTTTCGTCTGCCATCATGGTTTTGAAAATCAAATCCAGTACACTCAAAACAACTCATCAGTGGATGGCAGTGTATGGGATGAGTCACTTACATCCACTGAGGATTTAGCATTAAATCAAAACCCACGCATATTATCCAAGACAGCTCTCAAATAGCCATCCACTATTGTAATGACTATGCATGAAATTGTTAAAGGGGTTACTCACTGATTTAGCATAATAGTGTGGTCAAAATCTAAACAGGTGACACATAGAAATAATGTCTTTCAATCCCTACTATGAGAAAAAGTACAGACAAAAACTCTTACACTTGCCACCTCAAGCACTTTTTAGATCATACAAATTTCCCGAACAATATTTCATAAGAACTAAGGAATTAAAATGAAGCTGCATAAATCTGCATTTTTTGAAAATAGAAGACAATTTCCAAAATAGAGGCCTCTTTCCAAACCCAACTTGGTCAAGGCAGATGGCTGTCTAAAATGAGTCCGGTTCTGCATGAGGTTTCTGCCTGTTAAAAGGAAGTTTTTCCTTGCTGCTGCAACTACTGTAGCTAAATATTGCACAGTGCAATGCTCATGGTGGATTGAATACGACATAAGTCCTGTCAGTAAGAGGGGACTGGATTGTATCCTGTCTTGATGTTGGGTCTTTGTTAATTATTTAACATGGAGTACGGTCTAGACCTGCTATGTTTGTAAAGTGACGAACATGAGTGGTTCTGCTCGAGGTTTCTGCCTGGTATAGGAAGTTTTTCCTTGCCGCTGTAACTAGCTAAATACTGCGAGGTGCAATGCTCATGGTGGATTAAGATCAGATATGAGTCTTGTCTTAAAAAGGGACTGGATTTTTTCCTGTCTTGATGTTTGGTCTTTGTTAATAATATATCACAGAGTATGGGTTAGACCTGCTATGTTTGTAAAGCATCTTGAGTTAACGTTTGTTGTGATTTGGCCCTATACAAATAATGATTGATTGATTGATTGATTGATTGATTGATTGATTGATTGATTGATTTGATTGATTTGATTGATTGATTGATTGATTGATTGATTGATCAACTATCTGTTTTTGTATTTGGTCCACCAGATGGGGTAAACAAAGCTAAAACAGACTCACTTCAACTCACTTGTGTACACTTTTTTTATTTTGCAAGTACACTAAGAAATCAGATGCAACAGACAAGGTCCCAAGTCGCCAAATCATAGAGCACCTGTACTTATCTCTTATTGCCGTGGAACCCTCCAAAGAGAACAAAATGCAGATCATGGTTGTGATTCAAAGAAAACTTAAAACATAAGCACAACAAAGGCACCCTGTGGATCTAAAGACTAACTAAGAATGCCTACTTTTTTGTAATTTGTATACTTTTCGTTTCCTTTTTGTACTCACTTTGTGTGCTAAGTCCTTAAGCAGACTACAAATATTTTATTTTAAACAACTCCTCTTTTCTCTTTTTAACTTTTTTATCAAACACCTTTCTAACTTTATCTCAGTAATTGTCTTTTTTTATTACATTCAATTCTCCTATTCACCCATTACCTCCCGATTTGCATATCGACCCTGAGGAGGTACGGCAGATATGTCTTTTATCTTCCCTTTTCTGTCAAAGTTATCAAACCGTGGACACGCTTTTAGTCTTCGCAAGGTCAGAAATACACGACACAGCACTCTTCCAAGCTGTACACCTGAGGTCGCTTTTATTTAATATCTGTATTTTGTTAAATGGAGGCTATCTTGGTTCCAAATACAATGTATTAACAGGATAATGCTTTTAAGGCTGAATACAAGGATTCACAGTGCGGGTATGGTGAGTGATGATGACATATAGAAATATATTTTGCTTTTTTTTCCCACAGAGCAGACCTACACCCGCATTCTGAGTGGAAGCAATGTTGAAGAGGGAAATGATAGGAGAGTGCAAAGTGTGTGTGAGAGCACTTTCAATAAAGTATAGTCACAGGAGAGCGAGTGAGGGATTGCAGCCTAATGTGAAAATCACTCATGTTGATTCACAGAGCCCGAATGTGTGTGTGTGAACGCATGTAGCCGGTGTTTGTGTGTAGAGCTGGGCAATATTAAAAAAGATATTATCAAGATAATTATTTTCATGTCAGTCAAAATCGATAATTATCACGATAAAATTCAAATCATTATTTCATTTAAATGTAAAGGCAGATTTTAACCCCTGGGTGAAAGTTGAAGAAACCAGATGGTTTGTTAGCTTGTATCTAGATTTAGTTCTCTGATAAGCTTCTTGAATCCCTCATTTTTGAAAGTGCTAACAGGAAGCCGGTCTTTTGTGTACGATGAGATTTTTGCAAGTTTTAGTTTGCAGATTCTTATTTTTCTCAGGTTTAGATATTTTGCATAATCAGATCTATTTACCCACATCCTGAAAGTGTATTTTTTAAAGTGTAATAGTTAATAGTTAACACAGAGTCCACACAGTGTTAGATTAACGACTCTGCTTTGATCTAGTAGGTAATACGTTTCCTTCAGTGTCGCTGTCACTCGTTTCAGCTGTGTTTACATTCCGCTCCAAAAGTCTTGAAGCTCGCCTACCTCTTACCCTGTGACATGATTGACTGTTCAATGTTGTCTTCTTCTGTCTATTGTTGGGTGGCAACTAGCGTTTAAGACACATTAGCACCCCCCTCCCTTTCCAGTGGTTGGGGCGTATAATCATAGTTTCAAATATATCAAATTTTTAACCACAATTTGTTATATTTTTATTGAGAAAAATTCAAGCACGATAATTATCATTATCAAATTATCGCCCAGCCCTATTTGTGTGTGTAAAAGAAACCTATTGGTTTGAGTTGTCTTGTGTATTTCTGCTGTGTATTTGCTAATCGTGCTTCATTCTCTTCCTATTTCTCTAAGCATAAACAACAATAGTTAAAACGCTGGGAGACAATTTAGCCAAATTGTGGTTATAGATTTAGGCTCCGAGAAATGTGGCCCCCTTAGGACTCATTCCCTGATAATGTACTGCACTCGTTTAGCAGGAAAAATGTGCCCACAGTGGCATGTAGTCATCAGCTGCTAAAATATGGCTCCATCTGGCCTGCTGTTTATTCTTACTTGCATATGTGTGTGAACCTGCCATCCTAGCTTTGTAAACATACAACTAAGCCATGATATGCGGACAGATGCGTCTATTTTCCTGTCAAGTACAGCATACAGATCAAAACCGTGTGTAAACGAAAACAGTATGTGTAAGATGTGTGTGTTGGTAAAGAAGGAAGTAGAGGACTGATGTACTCAGGCTAGAGAGCATCGCCCCCGACGTTACATAAACAAGGAGTGACAGCCGGGGAGGAAGAAGACGGAGAGGGAGAAAGGGAAGAGGGGTGGTGGAGCGAGGAAGTGAGTCATGAAGAGGGCGATCACAGAGTCAGTAGAGGTGATGGAGAGGAGGATAGTCACTGTCACTGTCACTGTGTACTTTAAGCTTTACCTTTATAGGATAATGGTATACAGAGGTAATCCATGTGTTGTTGTCAGATTTTAAAAGTAGCAGAATCCAGATATAACACTGATAGTTATTGGTGAAGTAAAGGTATAGAGGTGTCTACTGCGCTGTTGACCCCAGAGGTATCAATCAATCAATCTTTATTTGCATAGCACCAAATCACAACAAATGTTATCTCAAGACACCAAAGAAACAAAGCCGGTCTAGACTGTACTCTATGATAAATTATTAACAAAGACCCAAAATCAAGACAGGATACGATCCAGTCCCCTCTCACTGACAGAACTCAATCTGATCTCATCTTAACCCACAATGAGCATTGCACCTCACAGTATTTAGCTAGTTGCAGCTGCATGAAAACTTCCCTTTAACAGACAGAAACCTTGAGCAGAACCAGACTCATGTAAGACAGCCACCTGTCTTGACCGAGTTGGGGTTTGAAAGAAGGATAGAGGAGAATAAAAGAGAGAGAGAGATGATAGTGATGAGACGGATAGTGGTAGTTGTAGCAGCTGTTTACCGCTGGAGTCTGGCATGTCCATAGCAGCTGGACTCAGAGGAACCCACAAGACAATGGAGCTCAGGGACTCCAGAAAGGTCTTTGGTTAGTAACTTTATTGGGACAGGGAGAGTTAAAGTAAGTGATATGGGGGTTGAGATAGGATTCAAGTCTGTCAGTATGCCAGTTCCAGCAAGGAAAAACTTCCTTTTAACAGGCAGAAACCTTGAGCAGAATCAGACTCAAGTTAGACAGCCATCGGCCTTGACCAAGTTGGGGTTCGAGAAAGGGATAAAGGAGAACGAGAGAGAGAGAGAGAGAGAGAGAGAGAGAGAGGGGACAAAAATTGCATGGAAAAGGAAGTGTTTGTTACAGCAGTAGTAACAGTAGAAATATGAGAAGTAGTTCTAGTGTTTAATTGGGTAGAAGAGATGGGTGTTGTGCTTGTAGTGTTAACTGCATTAGTGCCCGTACTAAATACAATAGCACACAGTTCATGTTTTTTTTTTGCTATGTGCAGGCTTCGCTGTGGTCCGCTGCTGTGTTTCTGTGGACTCAGCTTTCTGCCTGT
This sequence comes from Notolabrus celidotus, assembly GCF_009762535.1. Taxonomy (NCBI): domain Eukaryota; kingdom Metazoa; phylum Chordata; class Actinopteri; order Labriformes; family Labridae; genus Notolabrus; species Notolabrus celidotus. Next base: position 19,056,681 of record NC_048292.1, read on the forward strand.
TTTCTGCTCGAGCAGCATGTGTCACAAACAAGTGCTCACCTCATTAACTCTCTTTGTTCATAGTAATCAATCTTCATGTGGTGTCTGTGTACGTGCATGCTCCCCAGTGTTTCCTACAGGAGAGATCACAGGGTGGAGACAGTACCGTGACACAACTGCATACTGTACGTTTCAGACATTTTCAGATCAGCGCCGTCATCTTTCGTTTGAACATGCCGACCATAATGATCAATAGCCGCACAGATAAGGTTTATCTACCAAGTAGTGGGGATAAATTTGGCTCAAACCACATGAAAGCAAATCCAAGTGTAAAAAAAAAAACTTTAATTTCATAGTTCGATTATCATGCCACTTTGTACATTGACAGAACATCTCACATCAAAGAGAGAAAAACTTTTAAACCTCCCGACTCCTCTTCCAAAGTCACCTTCTGCTTCTGAACCTTGTTTCACCTCAAAATCGCCCACGTTGTATTTATCCCCACTGAACTCATCGGACGGGATATTTTCCCTTTTTTTTAAATTAAAGTCATTAAGCTGAGGTTGTCAGGTAATGGGAGGATTTTCTGCTCGGAGGGGTTGTATGGGAATTTGTGTGTGTGTGTGTGTGTGTGTGTGTGTGTGTGTGTGTGTGTGTGTGTGTGTGTGTGTGTGTGTGTGTGTGTGTGTGTGTGTGTGTGTGTGTGTGTGTGTGTGTGTGTGTGTGTGTGTGTGTGTGTGTGTGTGTGGCTTAGAGAATATAGCTAGGCACACTCCTATCTCTGGTGCCTGGGCATTGCTAATACCTACAGTTAGCAGAGTGATTCTGTGTTAAGGTAGCAGATGAGAGGTTCCTCTCCATCTTTTTATCTATCCCTGTCCTTTACATCTGTAGATCCTCCCATACCAGCAGTGAAAGGGCAACTAATCGCCATGTTGCTAAAAAAATTGCGCAAATGCTAACATATTTTCTCCTTTCTTTTGTTTCCCTTTCCTTGCTCTTGCCCCTCCCCTTTCCATATCTCATATCTTCCCTGTCGTGCTCAACAGTTGTGTGGTGGATGAAATGGATTTCTCAGGCATGGAGCTGGATGAAGCACTGAGGAAGTTTCAGGCCCACATTCGTGTCCAGGGAGAAGCCCAGAAGGTGGAACGTCTTATCGAGGCCTTCAGGTAATTATAAAGCAAAAATAGCTTTGGGAGTTTGAGTTTATCTTCAAGTATTCCCACTTGTACTAAAAGGGGAGCGCTTTCTGCCTTTTCTAGAGTATTTAAAACACTGACTTTGGTTATGGTTGTCTTTATTTATTTGTCGAACAAACTAGCTAGCTCACTGGTTTTAGCAACAACACTGAACATAACCATGCTAAGACTTATTACACTTCTATTTTTGAGTGACAGGTGGTATATTGGATCTATTTATTGTTTATTTCAACAGGGACAGTGTACAGCCATTTAGCTGTACCAGAGTTAGCTATATTTAAATCTGTAGTCCCTGGGCAGGAAACAGTCATGTTTTGGTGTTTTCTTACCGCTGAGTGAGACATGAGTTGACGTAGTGCAAAACACAAACGATGTGCTGAGGACTGGTTTTGAATCAGTCACGATAATGTGGTCGCGAATCAGCGGCCCTCGTGCATGTGAGCGGGAGCGGGAGCGTCGTTTTGGAGGAGCTCCGATGGAGGGGGGAAGAGGTTAGACGGAGTCCTGAGGAAACATTTAAATTCATGCTAGTTTTCCGTGACTACCAACCCTAGCTTTAAGTGTTTTTAACATTACGTTTATCTTGCAGTGAAGTGTGTAAGCTAACATTAAACATCTAACAGCTAAGCTGGTAAGGCTAGCAAGATAAAAAAAATTCTAGAATGTGGTTTAGGCAACGAAATGTATGGACCTCTAGCTAAAGTTGTCATATCTGCTAAGGAAATCATCAGCAACCAACAATAAATATCAAATATAACATGAAAGGACAAGAGATTTGACCATTACCAACTGATTAAGTTCATATTTAAACCAACTTCATCAAGAAACTTCTCTCTTTCTCTTCTGAATATAATCGAAAGTTGTGAAAAATATCTCTCAATTGTCTTGCTGGTGTCATTTATTTTCTTCTCTTTTGTGCTTGTGCGTGTTGACATTTGTGTGGGTGTAAAAAGTGAAATAAAACACTGTCACTCAAAAATTACCTTTGGGCCAAACTTGTCTTGCTGTGCTTAGGGATGCAAGTCACAGAGCTTTGATCATGAAATATGCCCACACCAAATTCTGATGGCATGCTGAGAGGTAAAAATGTTAATTTTTGATTTTGTATTTTATTGTTTTCATGAGATATGAGCATAGGCTTTTTCTTTTTCCAGGATTTCTGTACAGATGCAGGACAACAAAACAAAAAGGAAATGTGACAACAAGCTAGTTGGACTTAAAGACAGTCAGTCACAAATGAAATAAAATTGAATCAGACAAACAACAGTCAACACATGAAACAAGACATGTATTGTATGCATTAACTCCTCTTTGTCTGCAAGGGTAATGGAATAAAAGGGATGGTCAACCTTCCGATCAATCAATCAATCAATCAATCAATCAATCAATCAGACTTAATTTGTAAAGCGCTTTCCATACAATGATATTGTACCACAAAGTGCTGCAGATGAAAATGATAATAATTGAATAGATTGAAAAAAAAATCAATATGTAAGGTTAAGAACATGAAAAATATTGATAATAATAATAAATAATGTGGAAAAAAAAAAAGAATTTGCTGAATGAACTGAGGACACAGTTCATTCACATCTTAGCGAGGAAACACTGGAGGTAAAATGAGATGTTAAAACTCAGCACAGGAAATTCAATTCACCAAAATAGAATAAATTACTAAGTAAGGCTGGGCAGTAATTCGGTAACAGTAATTATAATGATATAAATTTTTTTCAACATTTATAGAATAAATGATTGATATAAATTTGATATATTTAACCTGTCATAACACCCCTAACCACTGGAAATGGAGGGGGCCCTAATGTGCCATAAACGCTAGTTGCCACCCAACAATAGACAGAAGAAGACAACATTGAACAGCCAATCATGTCGCAGGTTAAGAGGTTTGAAGGCTTAAAGACGTTTGGAGCGGAATGTAAACACAGGTGACATAAGCCACAGCAACACTGAAGGAAATGCAAAACCTACCAGCTCGTTAGTCTAACACTGTGGTGACTCTACATTACTATTAACTTAATACACATAATTAAATGTACTTTCAGGATGTGGGTAAAGGAAGAGCAGGGAGACCGCTTCTGCTGTGCATTTCCAACACATTTAATGTCAACCGCGACCATCGTGAATAACCTTGATGCCTTCACAGCACTGTGGGAAAAAAATATCCCTCCACTGGCAACCCTTAATAGCCTCAGAAGGGAGCGCACTACTCAAAATAATACTCTATAAACTGATACACAGTACAAATGTAAATCAAATCACCTCAAACTGAGAAAAATAAGAATCTACAAATAAAACTTGGCAAAAATCTTGTCTTACACAAAAGACCTGCTGCCTGTTAGCCCCATAAAAAAAATGAGTGATTCAAGAAGCTGATCAGAGAACTAAATCCAGATACAAGCTAACAATTTGGTTTATTCAACTTTCACTCAGGACCAAAAGTCTGCCTTTAAATTTTAAATGAAATAATGATAAGATTTGTATTGTGATAACATGTTTTAATATCGCCCAGCTCTATTACTAAGATAATAAAACGCTAAAAGATGAAACCAGTAAGATTAACTAAGATGCCACACTAAAAGTAAATACAGCAAATTAAAACAGAATAAAGTATTAAAATGCTGAGAGTTAATCTGTAAAAATTGTAAGATGATAAAATCAAATTAATAACTAAATAAAAAATGAAAGCCCACAATGAATTAAAAAAGAATTAACTGAATAAATAATATAAATGTCTATAATAATTTGAAATAGGACAATATATGCTTAAGAAAAGTGACTAGAATTTTAACTAGATTATGAATAAATAAAGTAAGATGGAATGAGACTATTATAAGAATAAGACTCAGTTCCACAAACGTGGGCCGTAAAGATAAAAAACTGCTTCACCGTTTATTTTTAGGGCATAACACACAGTGAGAACATAAACATAGAAACATACCAATGATCTCCTCTGTCAAACCACACTGCTTCTGCAAACCCCCATAAAAATACTTTACTCTATCCTTTCTGCTATACCACAATAGAAATGTTGACAAGTCATCCCCCCTCTGAATAGCCAAGCATGTAATTTCCAGCCACAATTTGCGACACAGAGACAATTTGTAGTGCAGCTGTGGCACTGCTTGTTAATGCTAACTGTTTGCCGTAGCCCCTCTGGAGTAACAACCACCTGTCACAGTTGCTGAGGTGCCCAATGAGGAGAAAAACGGCAGCATTGTCATAGCCAGTGAGCAGGGGAGGTTGGCGCTGGTAATGTTAGGACATCAGGAGGGCTCTGCGTGTTATCAAGAGCAAGGAAGGACGAGAGGCGGGGTGAGGAGACACAATGTGGGAAAAGGAAGGAAGCAAGGGTAGAAAAGGAGAGAGGGTAGGAAGGTTTATAAATAACCAGCGTTGCGTAACTGCCAGTGCCTCTCTGTGCCTGCCTACCCCTGCTCCTGGGCTTTGATATGGCTCCAAACACACACACACACAAACACACACATAGACACACAGAAAGAGAGAAATCTCCAAAGTAAGTGAAGGGGATTTGAAGCAGCAATGAAAAAGAGTAAAGGGAGAAGTGAAAAGATGCCAGCAGCTTCGGTATCTGCTGCGTCAGGTTGCTAATGAGTGAGCAAATATGAGCCAGCTCCCAGTACTGCAGATTTATATTATCAGCGTAAAACCCAGACTTCCATATTTACTCACCCTGCAGTCACAAACGATCACTTCATTTTTCTATTATCGTTGTTATAGATAAGGATCATGCAACTTGTTTCATCCCGCACAGAGATCCATCCTCACTACGTAGATAATTACTGCTGGATTACACTAGTTGTAGCAAAATTGATTTGGAAGGCAGCCGTGAACGCCAAAATTTAAACTCTGCCAAACCAGTTCCAGTGAGAAGCATCATGTGCCATCTTGCACTCCTCATTTTTGTTTCTGGTTGGTAGTTTCTTCATGAAGCTCATTGCAGAGTAAGAGTACACTTAGATGGAGTGAGCTGCATAAATTGATGTTTTTCACTGCATGGTGCTACAGTACTTAATGATTTACAGGCAAGGACTTAATTACTGGTTGCTTTAGAGTCAACATTTTCAGAGACAGAGATGTGAGGAAGCATCTGTGTGCTGTCATATTATTAACAGGCTGAAGTATAGCAACAAACACAGATGAAAGCAGTGCTGCTTAAGATACAGACATAGCAGTAACTCAGTGATAATAATGCAGTTGTCTTTATTTGAATAGGCCTATAAAATATAAAAAATGATAACTTATGATCAAAATGGCTAACATTTTATTGTATATTAGGATTCCAAGAGAAGCTATACAACTCGTTGCATTATGAGGCACTAGAACATTATTGTTATATTTGGCATGGTGATGTTTTTTTTATGCAAGTCATTGAGATAATATTGTATGTTTATTTTGAGTCCACTAGGTGGTGCTGAGTGTTTCTCTGATGAGCTCATCAGAGGTTACTGTCAGCAGGATTGGTCGAAAACAAAACTTAAGACATTATTATAATCTTCAAATATATTTTCTATATAATTTTAATACCCCTATTTTTGAAATGGGCAGTTTTTGTTACATTTTGTTAAACAGTATTTGCCAGTCTCTCTTCTTGATAGTTAGCTGCAACAATAATGGTTATAGAGAACAAACTGAATACAAATTATTTCTTCAACAAAACAAACAAACAAACAAAAAAAAGCAGATGAAGAAAAAGTTATTCTATGGGGTGATAATTACAGAAGGGGTGCATTTAGTTGACTAAATTATGAAACGTTCCTTGCTGGTTGGCAGCAGAATTACTCGCTCGTTCAGCAAATTATTACTATTTTATTATTGTCAGCCAGAATGCCAGTCTAAACTGTAGCGCAGCCACCTCAGACAATCAATCAATCAATCTTTATTTGTATAGCTGAAATCACAACAATTGTCATCTCAAGATGCTTTTACAAACATAGGAGGTCTAGACTCTCTAATACTCTATGTTAAATTATTAACAAAGACCCAACATCAGGACAGGATAAGATCCAGCCCCCTATTACTGACAGGACTTAGTCTTATCTCATCTGTGTTGTAGTACTCCATCAAGAACCTGTGACTTTAAGGACTTGTGACTCAACTAAGACATAAACACTGATGACTCAGACTTGAACGTGGAGTAAAGCATTGATTACAGTTGGACTCATATCGGACTTCCACCTGATCCGTATCCAGTCCGTCTCCAATCCGCTGCGGGTCGGCTCTGTCCTCTCTCGTCAGTCACCCACCGGTTGCGTTTTCAGAACCCAGCACGGAGAAGGACTGCTGAACAGCTGGAGTCATGTGACCAAGGTTTTCCTGCGGTAATTTCTGGATCAACAATTATCTGACTCATTTTTTTTTAATCCATGTTACCTTTATTGTCCTCTGAAAACCTCTGACTTGTTGACTCCAGGCCTGGCTCCGCTCATCATGACAGTTTGATGTTGTAGTTAAGTGAAATACGATCTGGTGATAACACAGTGTTTTATTCTGAAAATTAACCAGATGTTTTAATTTTGTTTTGGTGCCTGACTTCCTGTCCTGCTAGATCTTTTCTGTTGAGATTTATGCCTCCTGCTCCAGCATCTGGCAAAAATAGAAGTCTTGCGTATCTGATTTGGAGGAGACGCAGCTGGAACGAAACGGAGCGGATCCAGTGGAAGTTAAAACATTGACTAGAATAGAAACCGATCAGATCTGGTGCCGTGACAGATTGGAGATGGACCAGACAAGTATCCAGTGGAATTTGGCCATCAGTACATGTAGAGGAGGACTAGAAATAAGCTATTGATAAGGACTGTTCTATAGGTTGTTTTGGTATAAGGCTCTGATCTTTTGTTTCATTTTAAGCAAAGGATGTCATGGTAAATGGTAAATGGACTTGGACTATCAATTCCTGTGACTTAGCAACAGAATTAGCCATGTACCAAAATAGCTCTTTTATTCAGCCTTGATTACAGTATCCATTCATCCTCACAAGCTGCATACAGCACCAACATCCCTTACCAAGAAAGTATGGCAGTTTGTATGATACCTGACAGGCAAAATCTGGAGCAAAGAACCCATCAGACGGCATTTCCTACTGCTTACAGAGAGCTTAAATGCTGTGAGCGCACTGAACAAGCTTAAAGTGACAGTTTAGACATAGAAAAACAGTCACGGGCAAAAACACAAACTCAGTTTTTCCTCGTGATAAGCAAGCAAGGCTTGTGCAGTGGTGGAAAGTACATTAAAGAAACCGTGTGATGAGGTTTGACTGTACCGTGTGAATACCAATGTGTGCGTCTTTATCCCACAGAGACATTAGATTTCAATCATGCAGCTCAGCAGGTCTGTATAACACTGCTACAGTCCCAGTGTGGGAATGAGGACTGATTAAAGTAACATACAGTATACACTCCAACAGAGAGGCTACTGGGGTTACACACACACACACACACACACACACACACACACACACACACACACACACACACACACACACACACACACACACACACACACACACACACACACAAACGCACACAGAAACAACTTCCCATTCCTCTATATAATGCTGCACGTCATAAGTGATTTGCAGGTGAAGTTGTATTGTATTAGTCATTGCCATCCCACCTGACTTGCACATGTAAAAGTAAAAGACATTGTAGTAAGTCAAAATTACTGTCAGATCACCAGTTACTAGCTTTATGATGCAGCTACAAGGAAAATGAAGGCCTAATTCTAATTTGAAGGGACACTTTTACACTAAGCATGTGTCAGAGCCTTTATTAGCATGTAGTGTCAAAGGATGATGTATTGTCTGTCTTTTCTCTCTGTCCGAACTGTCCCATAACTGTCTTTTATAGTATTCTAATTCATCCCTCTCTGTGTACTTATTATCCTCTATAATTGGCTTGAACTATTCTATTTAACACCCTCCTTCTCTGTCATTCCTCCATGATTGTGTCCTCTGTCATGACCCCAATTTGTAATCCCTTTCAGCTGTCCCTCCTGACATAAATTTTCTTGTTTTTCTGTCCAATGTTGAACCCTTTTCTTTGTCTCCTTTACAGTCAACGCTACTGCATGTGCAATCCTGACATTGTGCAGCAGTTCCATAACCCAGACACCATCTTCATCCTGGCCTTCGCCATTATTCTGCTCAACACTGACATGTACAGTCCCAACATCAAGCCTGACCGCAAGATGATGTTGGAGGACTTTATACGCAATCTGAGAGGTAAGTGACACAGTGGCATGCTTTCTGTTTAAGTTGCAGAGTTAAAGAGACGTTAATTAGTTGACAAAATCCGCTAAAGTAATTTAGGTTGGCTTTTGGGCGTCTATACTTGCCACTTCTCTAAAGTGTTCTGCTGGATTCTTTTCCTTTGCTTATAGTGCCAAGATTGTGCTTATATTTCACTTTTGTACAAAGTGCCTTCATCCCATGTGTTTGATCCTAAACCATAAACATCTCTGAGGGTTTTATTCTACAACCAAAGCTGACATTTGTACTTGTGCATCATTTGACAAGGAAACTGGTGCATATCTACACATCATGAGATTTATCATCGGTGAAACATGCAGGAACCATTACTTTATTTTACAATATAGAGCATATCTCTCTAGTGTTAGCTGGCTCCCCACAAAATCTAGAATAGAATTGAAATCCTTCTTCTGACCTACAAAGCTCTTAATGGTCAGGCACCGTCATATCTTAAAGAGCTCATAGGGCCCTATTACCCCTCTAACTAGTTTTGAAAATAAACAAAAAGTGCTAACCAACCGCCTCAATATACGACTTCAAGGAAGTGCTGTTCAGGAGGTTTGAAATATTTTTTGGGACTATTTCCTATGAGTTTGATTTTACTACAAAGCAGAAGAAATGTATGTACAAAGAAATCTGTTATACTCAATATTTTCTGAACATTTTTCTTTCCTATCTCATGTTGAGTGCTTTAACTAGACCACAAACACCACAGACAAATCAGTGGAAGTGAGTCAGTATCCAACAATGTTTTAATTCAAACACCCTGCTTAAATTTAGATGATAAAAGTAAGGTAATATTTCTAACCCTGCCTGCAATGCTTTATGTATTAACATTTCACAGTGACGCTAACAGAGGGCACCTGTAACTCACGTCTCCCATATGCAGACAGATGCTCATTTGGCAAGCACTGAGGAAGAGACAGGAGCAACTCAGTTTTGTTACCCCTCTGCACTATCAATCAGTGAACGCTGAGGTCGATGCAGAACAACTTTAATAGATTCATCCAGACTGTTTCCAACAATTAAATTAAGTTGGAAAATCAATTTCGACATCTTATGCAAATTAAAATGCGCCGCTCTGTCTTGGCTTCTCTATTTGTCTTCTGCTCAGTTTACTATGCTTTCTCTGTCTCTCTATTTTCTCTTATCTTGTTTGGTCTCTGTTAAACTATTATTTTGTCTGTTTATTCATCTGTCTTTCCTTGTTTATATTCTCATGGTTTCTCTGTCCTCTTTTTTTCTCCTCATTCACGACTCACATAGACTCTGACAGAAGAATAGCTCACTCGACTAATTGGCTGAGGTGAAATGCAATTACGCACCAGAAACCAATAGAAATGAAGAGCCATGGAACATTAATTATCTCAATTAGAACAGACTGCCAGTGTTAAAGCTGTTCCACAATGGACCATCTTAATATACACAAGCTTCAAAAATAAATTAATCCATTATGCCAGCTCATTAAAAGTTTGAAAAAATGTTGTGTCTCATTTACAGGAAGCTTTGTTGTTCCCATGTTTCCCTTGTTGGGTGACCTAGTCTGATCCTCTCCATCATCCCCAGTGTAAAGCTGTCTTTTCACATAGTATATTGATAAAAGAAGCCAACATTAAGGACTTAAAAAAATGAAATGAACTCAGCGCCCACCACTCCGCTATGTTAACAACTCTGTTTGGCAGCATGCTAACATGCTCAGAATGCAATTTAAAGTTCACTTTAATTCCTTTTGAATAAGGAGCGAAATGTCTTTAAGAAATTCAAACAACTCAAGTTGTCTTTTGCTTTAAAATATTGGTACTTGAATGACTGATAACTTTCATATACATGCTAATCAATCAATTTATCAAATGTTATTTCAAGACGCTTTTACAAACATAGCAGGTCTAGACCATGCTCTATGTTAAATTATTAAAAAAGACCCAACATCAAGACAGAATAAGATCCAGTCCCCTCTTAAGACAGGACTCAGTTGTATCTCATCTTAATCCACCATGAGCATTGCAATTCGCAGTATTTAGTTAGTTACAATGGCAAGGAAAAACTTCCTTTTAACAGGCAGAAACCTCGAGCAGAACTAGACTCCTATTAGACAGAAATCTGTCCGTGTTGGGGTTGGAAAGAGGGATAGAGGAGAATAAGAGAGAGAGAGAGGATAATGATGAGACGGATAGTAGTAGTAGCTGTTGCCGCTGGAGTCCAGCATGTCCGTAGCAGAGTCTGGAACATCCAGAGCAGCAACCTGTCTACGGCAGCAACTGAGCGGAACCTAAGAGACTATGGAGCTCAGGGACTCCAGAAAGCTCTATGGTTAGTAACTTAAATTGGACAGGGAGAGTGATGGTGGGGGTGAAATAGGATCCCAGTGTGTCCATGTGTCAGTTTCCCCTGCAGTCTAAGCCTATAGCAGCTGGTCCAAGCCTGAGCCTGCTCTAACTGTAAGCTTTATCAAAAAGGAAAGTTTTAAGCCTACTCTTAAAGGTAGAGAGGGTTTCTGCCTCCCGGACCCTGACTGGTATATGATTCCAAAGGAGAGGTGCCTGATAACTGAAGGCTCTACCTCCCATAATACTTTTAGAAACTTTAGCTATGACGCAGGCTTGCATGCTGGGAACGTAGCGTTCTAGAGGGGTAATAAGGCACTATGAGCTCTTTAAGATATGAAGGTGTCTGACCATTGAGAGCTTTGTAGGCCAGAAGAGGGATTTTAAATTATATTCTAGATTATATGGGGAGCCAGTGTAGAGCAGCTAAAACTGGAGATATATGCTCTCTCTTCCTAGTTCGAGTCAATACTGCAGTGTTTTGGACCGTGCTAATGTGTTTCTGTTTTTGGTGCTAGATTACATTTCCAAGGACAACAAGCAAGTGTGAGAAAAATGGAGATACTTAGCAAAAAGATGTAACTTATTAATCTGACACTTAACGTTCAATTCCCGCTGGACTTCTTCTCGCTTCCTGCTATAAAGTGCAGCGATGTCTTAAAAGGTGTCCCCATGTGTCTCACTGTCAACCCCATCTCTTGTGGCAGCTGCATTTTCTGCGAACACATCCTGCCCCATTGAAAACTCAATGTACCACACAGCACGGTGCAGCTGTCTGCATAGAATGGGGAGCAACTTGAGGGCAACCTTTCAGCATAACGACATGCTGCTGAATTGACGTTGAAATGCCACAGCCATGAACTGCAGTGTGTTCCAGACAGAAAATCGTCTCAGACTGTTAACCTTTAGCTTGCCAATTAACCTCACCTTTACATTACCTTCTGTCATCCCTTAATGGAGACAAAAAAGAGAGAGTCAAAGTCAAAGACGAAGTAGAAGTCTGAGAGAATGAACTCCCTGCCACACTGAATATGGAATTTCTCTGCACCCTTTCAAATAAATTAAAAAAGTGAATGTGTGTGTGGTTAATTTTTAACTTGTCTGCCTCTCCTGTGGCTGTGACGCATAGCCTGCTGTATTTGAGCCAAAGTGCATGTACAATGATAGCTCTACCTCTATTGTTATTCATGGAATGTCTTGTAAGAAGTGTTTTGTGGTGAGTAATAAGCCCATTCCCATCTTAGGCGTGGATGACGGAGCAGACATCCCAAGAGACATGGTGGTGGGAATCTATGAGAGAATACAACAGAGGGAGCTACGCTCTAACGAAGACCACGTCACCTACGTCTCCAAGGTTGAGCAGTCCATTGTGGGCATGAAAACGGTGAGGACACACTTTCGTTTTGTGCTTGTTTGGATACTCCTCCATTATTGAATCTCTGTAAGACCTCTTTTTTAATTTTGATCAAATCCAGTTGCTCTTTAGCTTCTGCAAGCCTTGCTACATTCACCAGTTCGTAACAAACTTTGTTTATATATCAGGGTTAGGAGTAAAGGCATTAGGAAAAGACCCATATATAGATTATGACAGGCAAAAGACCTCCAATGACTTATTGTGCATAGCTTATCTGCAGGTATTTGTAGGCACGTTGTAGTACAAATTCTCCTTTAAGCACAACCCCAAGAAAATGTCAACAAGTATATAGCTAAACAATTAAAAATGAAAAAAAAATGAAATGACAATGGAAAAATTGTCTAGTTTTTATAAAATCTGTCTCATGACTATCATCTCTCTCTCTCTCTCTCTCTCTCTCTCTCTCTCTCTCTCTCTCTCTCTCTCTCTCTCTCACCTCTCTCTCTCTCTCTCTCTCCCACCTCTCTCTCTCTCTCTCTCTCTCTCTCTCTGTCTTGATGTTGGATCTTTGTTAATAATTTAACATAGAGCATTGATTGATTGATTGATTGATTGATTGATTGATTGATTGATTGATTGATTGATTGATTGATTGATTGATTGATTGATTGATTGATTGATTGATAAAAAACAAGGCTGATGTGAGAAGAAGAGACATGAGTGGGTGAGAAAAGAGCAGAAATGACTAAAGCATGGAACAGTTGTATGGATGGGGTAAGGAAGGGGAACCTGGGGGCATCAGATGGAGAGGTTTAGAATGGCAGGAGGAGTACATGGTGCTGGGAGAAGTTGGCTCAGGCTGGTGGCTAGGACTGAGAGTATTTTGGATAATGGTGGTTGCTTAAGAGAGAAGATAATAAAACTCTGCTATTTTGTTCAGGGCAGTTAGTTCACTTGTTTTCAAAAAGCTGAAAGCATTTGCTTTTTGAATCTGGGAAAGAGAGTGAAGTTGCTGACTGTGAAGTCGAAATAAAGAGCTAAAAGATGCTAAAATGGGCCCTATAACAAAGACACTTTTACAAACATAGCAGGTCTAGACCGTACTCTATGTTAAATTATTAACAAAGACCCAAAATCAAGACAGGACAAGATCCAGTCCCATCTTAAGACAGGACTCTGTCCTATCTGATCTTAATCCACCATGAGCATTGCACCTCCCAGTATTTAGCTAGTTACAGCGGCAAGGAAAAACGTTCTTTTAACAGGCAGAAACCTCAGGCAGAACCAGACTCGGCCTCGACCGAGTTGGGATTGGAAAGACGGATAAAGGAGAATAAGAGAGAGAGAGATGTTTATTAGCTAAAAGATGTAAAGCATTACTGTCACAACTATCAGCTAGAAATGTTAGTATGCTAACTTGCTTAGCAACGATTGTTCACATGAAAGCGTCTTACTATCTCACAGTAGCAACTTTGTTTTAGCTTGTTAGCACTATTTCGCTATAACTGGACTAAAAAGTTATCTCTTGTCTGGTCAACAGTTGAGTAAAGTTCAGAGAAAATTGACTTCCTTATTTTAGATTAAATCCCTGTTAAATCAAGCTAACTTTTGGAGTGACATTGAGGGTCTGACATTGTAAGGTTTCTTTTGGGCCTGTGCCTTTAATTGTCTTTCTGTGATGGATGAGTTGCCAAAGGATGACAGAGGGAGTGTTGTCATAGCCAAAACAATGATGGATTGTTGTGACAGGAAGTGACTATTCCTGTCCCATGGTTGCTGTGTTCCATACAAAGAAAGACTAAGATAAAAAAATGTACGTGGAGGTATTCAAATGCTGTCACGGCAAGAGTCAGGGCCTCTATGTTATGGTTTTTAAAATGTCTTTTCAGAGGAAGGAGCCCAAATGAGATTGATTTTCATATAAGTGGATGCTCCATGAAAGAAGTGCTCTCAGTGTAATGTTATTACATAGCTTTAAATCTAAATATTTCCCATCACAACCACTGTTTAATTGCCTCAAATGTTAAATATATACAATATTGGTAGAATCACTTCTTTCCTGTCATGCAGCTTCTTTATAATCCTGTCAGTACAGTGCTTCTTTTTTCAAATAGCAAGAGGCATTTCAAGCTAATGATGTCTTTACATGTTTCTGACATTAGTGTAATGAGAAAACAGGCTGTCTGTGGCAGCTGGGTGGGAGTCTGCATGCCCTGCAGTGATGTGAGATGAGAGAGCGAGAGGGAAAGAGACAGCGGCTGTATGTGTGTGTGTGTACTCAGTGCAAACAGTCCACAGGGAACATAAAGGGGGGGGGACGAGATGCAAAAAAAGAGAATTGAGCTTGTGCCTGAGAATGTTTGTATTCCATCACAAGCAGGGGATTGACTCCGTCTCTCAGTTGCTGTTCAGTTTGCAGCAATCCAACATGTAGAAACTGGAAGAGGAAAGTGAGTGAGACACAAGTGTGAAGGGGCGAGAACATGATTAGATCAGCCTCTGGAGGCATGAGCCATTTTTGCAGTGTAATCTGCTTAAATGGGGAAAAGCACTTAAGTCCAAGAGGAGAAGCCAGGCCTCCAGGACACAACTGCATCATCTTATATTAAAAAAAAGTCTTTACATTAAAAGCTCCAAGTGCAGCAATACCATCTCTACTAATCTGATTTGATCTGGTGTCAGAGCCAATGACTGAACAGCATGATGTAAAGCACACTGCATAATATTGAACTTGATTTCGCAACAACTCAGACAAGTTTAATTAAGTAAGCTGTAGAAGAACTTCCCTGTAAAAAGCTTTTAGTAGAGCTTGACTGACAGAAGTTTTGAGGCTTATAAAAAATTTATGATAGGACATTTTTTCCAAATTACCATTATGGTGTCCAAGGATGTCCGTTTTTTAAGCTGGAATGAAAATAGACCATTATATTTGGATCTTCAAACAGAGAAGTAAACCAGATGCAGGCCTGTACAGCAGTTACACAAGTTAGAAAGGTGAAAATAGATGAATGTCTCTACCTTAATGGAACCACTGGCACTGGGACACTGTCACTCCACAAATCCTCCTTTCACAACTTTGCCATCCTTGAACGACTTCTTGTTAGAGCCTGAAGGCTGGTTCATACTTCTGCATCAACCCTATGCAGCAGTGGTCGACGAAGACGTGAGCGCTACATACTTCTGCGTCGATGTGTCCGTGACGTGCAGCAATACTCCACCAAAACGCTTTAGGGCAGTGTGGTCTCAATGATAGTCGGGTCGCCCGTTTCCGGCCCCGCTACGTTTTCTGTTTACTTTTTCACAGCGATTCGGAACTTATTGTGTTAACTATAGCTGATACATGTTGCTGTTTACGACGCAAAAGTATAAATCAGGTTTTACTTGTTGTGAGGCCAGGTGAAAACTGACTGCTGCGCTGCAAACTGAGCCTTGAGCTCTCACACTTTCTGGGTCTGTAGAGCTGTATTAGAAGGGAAATCATATCATATCATATCAATCAGTGCAGTCTTGAGTTGGGTTCCAAATTGCCCTTCTTCAGCACTGCAGATGAGATAGATGGACTTTGGATTTTAGAAAACACAAAAATAATCCTCCTCCCACTCCAATTGGAAATAATATGTTTTTGCTATTTGAGCATCAGCCATTTATATGCTCTGAAAATGTAGAAAGCAAACTGACTAATGATCGACAGCTATGTACTACCACTCACACTCATGCCCCAATAGGTTCATGTTACACCGCTTGGTAATGTACCGAAAGTGCCTTTCCAACACAACAAGTAGCCAACAGAAAAACTGTGCTGTGTTGAAGTTAGTTTTTTTTTTTTTTGTGAATCATTGAGATGTGCCTGAAAGGACATGTTTGTACGAGAGGGCAGACAGGGAAACAATGATACACATTTGATGATAAAGAATGAAAAAAAGTATTTGTTTTTTGATGCCTCCCATAATGGACTGGGAATGTCCAGAGACTGACCATCGGACATAGATTTGGCCTCGGTGATGTCAGAACCACTTGCTTTGACAGTGGTGTTAGTTGTCTATAAGTGTGAGGTTTAGAGACAAAGTCCATGGATTAATACTAAGGGTTAAGGTTAGGGTTAGGGATAAAGTTCACTAACAGTTACGGTTAGGGATAAAGTTCACTTACAGTTAGTGATAAAGTTCACTAACAGTTAGGGTTAGGGATAAAGTTCACTAACAGTTAGGGATAAAGTTCACTAACAGTTAGGGTTAGGGATAAAGTTCACTAACAGGTAGGGATAAAGTTCACTAACAGTTAGGGTTAGGGATAAAGTTCACTAACAGGTAGGGATAAAGTTCACTAACAGTTAGGGATAAAGTTCACTAACAGTTAGGGTTAGGGATAAAGTTCACTGACTGTTAGGGTTAGGGATAAAGTTCACTGACTGCTGGGTTAGGGATAAAGTTCACTAACAGTTAGGGTTAGGGATAAAGTTCACTAACAGTTAGGGTTAGGGATAAAGTTCACTAACAGTTAGGGATAAAGTTCACTAACAGTTAGGGTTAGGGATAAAGTTCACTAACAGTTAGGGATAAAGTTCACTAACAGTTAGGGTTAGGGATAAAGTTCACTAACAGTTAGGGATAAAGTTCACTAACAGTTAGGGTTAGGGATAAAGTTCACTAACAGGTAGGGATAAAGTTCACTAACAGTTAGGGTTAGGGATAAAGTTCACTAACAGGTAGGGATAAAGTTCACTAACAGTTAGGGATAAAGTTCACTAACAGTTAGGGTTAGGGATAAAGTTCACTAACAGTTAGGGTTAGGGATAAAGTTCACTGACTGTTAGGGATAAAGTTCACTAACAGTTAGGGTTAGGGATAAAGTTCACTAACAGTTAGGGTTAGGGATAAAGTTCACTAACAGTTAGGGTTAGGGATAAAGTTCACTAACAGTTAGGGTTAGGGATAAAGTTCACTAACAGTTAGGGTTAGGGATAAAGTTCACTGACTAAAAACCTGATGGTCTACATCTACTCTCCTAGATTATTGATTGAGATAACTTTACAAGTGGCTCTTTAATAAATAGAAAGTCACTGATTTAATTGAGTGTGCTTGTTCACACCTAATCTTGGAAAGAAAAGAGATTGAAAATGTACCTCATGGAAACAGTTATTTCTGGCTATTTGCTTTCATAAATGTTTTGACATCTCTTTTCAGACTCTTCAGTCTGACATTTGTTTACCTAATTATACAGCGTTTAATGTTTTTCTCTTCAAATAAAGAGCAATACTCCAGTTTAAAGTATTTTCTATTAAAGTCTCACTGCTATCCTTCATAGTCACTTCTCTTTTATCTCTTCAAATGGTCTTTTAAAAGACTAACTCACCTAATCTTAGTGATTGATGCACCTCTTACCTGGATTTCTTTCCCTTCAGGTTTTGTCTGTCCCGCACAGAAGACTGGTGTGCTGCAGTCGACTGTTCGAGGTGACGGATGTCAACAAGGCCCAGAAACAGGCAGCGCATCAGAGAGAAGTCTTCCTTTTCAATGATCTCATTGTGGTAAGAATACAGACAAATTGAGAACCATAATGAGGGTTGATGTGATAATCTGTTTTTGTCATAAAAATTCTGACAGTTTCTTTTAAGTCCGCCTGAAGTGGTCGTTCTTCTGCAGCAAACAGTCGAGCTTTAAAGCTGCTTATTTTTTTGTTGTGACAGCTGCAATGCACCATCACTCCAGTTCCTCTTTTATGTTGTTTCATAGCTCAGGACTCTCCGGCCATTTCTTTTAATAATAGATAGTCACAGACGCAGCGTTGCAGTGCACTCATAAGCAGAGATGTGTCCCCTAAAGAGCTGCTTCAAGGAGCGGTAATAAAGCTATTTTTCTGTTACGGCAACAACAGAAAGAAGTTGTTCATTTGTCTTGTAGATTGGAGAATTATCAGACTTTGGGGAATAATTAATGTGCTCATTAAGAGCCACGTTGGGGTTATGTATCTAAAGAGTTTAAGTACACTCATAATTGTGTCAGATATTGGTTTCATGCCAACAAACGCAGCTAAAGAAGTCCTTTTTTGCCTCTTTTGTTTGCTTGGGCGTTAAAGTAATTGGTGGCTGCTGCATAAAGGAGGTTAAAAAGACAATTTGGAAGTGGGATGCTGCTCATTTGGCACCAAAAGTAAGCTATGTGATGTACTGCAGGGAAAGTGTTTTCTCATGAGAGCAGGACAGAAGCTGTCTTTGAATTTTTTGTTGTGCATGATGGGGACTTTTCTTTGAATTTTGGCCCCTGTTCCAGCTGCCTGAAAATGTCAATCTTGGCCTCATCTTTCTTTATCTTGAAGGTTATTCAATGAAAGCACAACATCTTAAAAAATATACTGATATACAGCCTGCAGAGTTGTTTTTCATACAAATCAAAGCACTAGCGCACAGCTAAAAACACTTTGAAGGTTGTGGCGCACATCAATATTGACTCTATCGGCTTATTAAATGTGTTTAAATGAGGTAGTTCTTCAGGAGCGTTCTCTGAGATCACTCTGTGATATGGAAATCTCAGTGACAATCCAAGATTTTATTTTAGTGTGGTATATCTCTGCTTTCTTTTTATCTGCAGATCTTGAAGCTTTGTCCAAAGAAGAAAAGTTCTGCAGCGTACACTTTCTGCAAAGCTATGGGCCTACTTGGCATGCAGTTTCACCTGTTTGAAAATGAATGTAAGTCAAAGACAAGCAGAAACGTCCAGCCTTGAAAAGTTAAGCCATTACTGAGTTGCTAAATGAATGCAGTACCTTTAGTGTACACTTGGAAAAGGTGCAAAAGCCCCGGGAGCCACATGCACACCCATTCAAAACAGCCAATCTTTACAGCAAAATAAACAGGTTTACAGCCTGGTTCAAAAAACATGTTCATCTGAATGGCTTAATTCTTACAGCAAAATTCCACCGGATCCGTGTCCAGTCTGTTTCCGATCTGTCATGGCACTGGAGTTGATAGGTTTCTATTCTAGTCAATGTGTCAACTTCCACTGGATCTGCTACGTCCTGTTCCGGCTGTGTTTCTGATTAGGCAGGTCGGAAGCCTCCGGATCAGATACACAAGACTTCTATTTTTGACAGATGCTGGAGCATGACGCATAAATGCAACAGAGAACATCGAGAAGGACAGGAAGTCAGGCACCAAAACAAAATTCTGCAAATTTTCACTCCGTGTTATCATCAGAAAATGTTCACTTAAATACAACAACAATATAAATTTGACATTGACAACCCTGTTTTCACTAAAATATTTTGATTCAGATTGATAAGAGAACACCTCAAAATGTGTTCCTGCAAATCACAGCTATATCTGATTTGGAATTAGAAATTTAGCCGTCTTTTATTTTGAAAATCATTGGTACATTCCTTTTCCGGTTGAATCTGCCTTTTGTAAATTTGTCTTTGGACAATATCCTCTGTTAAGCTTTTGCCTAAACCACTCAATATTCTCCATGCTTCCCAGACTACCCTCACGGCATCACCATCCTCTCACCCTTCGGCTCAGACAAGAAGCAGGTACTAAACTTTTGCGCGCAAAGTGCCGAAGAGCTGCTCAAATTTGTAGAAGACCTGAAGGAGTCAATCGCGGAGGTGTCAGAGATGGAGCAAATACGCATAGAGTGTAAGTAGTTCTTCTTGTCTGTTTTTTCTTTCCCTTTAATGGAACATATTTGCACATGCTAGGGAGATAATGTATCATGAGGGGGTGTTACAGTGGACTGGATTCCCAACCAGATGAGCAGGAACCTCCTATGACTTCATCCTGCTACATCTTAAAAAATGTGACACTTTGGTGGATATTTAGATACTCTATGTGGGTTCTCAGATAGTACACATAGAAATATTTGTAAATTGGTCATCAGCGTCCTCTTGTGTAGGAGTAGAACGACTTTCCAATGTTTCCTTTGGTGCACTGCAGCTCAAATAAACTGCAGGAGGCTCTTGAAACTCAGGTGAAAAAAAAGAAGCAGCCCAGTGTTCCTGAGCTCATCCAGGCATCTGTGTTGTTAGTTCTCTCTGTGCATATGAAATTCTCCAGACAATAAGTGATGCGCACTCACACACACACACACATACACGCACACAGAGCATCCAGAGCCCAGCCTGGCTTGGCCTGCCAGTGGGCATCAAAGGGAGCATCCCTGCTGGGATTTGACGCAACTGCATTACCCTTCACAGAGAGGGAGGCAGGCAGGGCCGGCAGGCAGCAACATACGGAGACACGAAGTTATCTTTCTAAAAGTGGAGTAAGGACAGACAGCTGCTGTGCGCAAAAACACACAAAGCCTACCAATATACAAAGATTTGTCAAAAAACACAAAAGTAATGGACAAACTTTTCTCACGACATATTAAAGAAACAAAACTTGGTGCAGGAATGATTGCTGGCACTTACACAGACAAACAGCACGTCTTCTTTTCTCCCCAAAAGCTTTCGGTTGTTGGCACATCGGTAAACATGCCCGCAGCTTTCCTTCTTGGAGATAGGAAGGAGGAATTAAAGTTTGTTTATCTAAAGATGCAGTATTTTTTTTCTCTGCATATTAGTGTTTATATGAGAAAACTTCATGAAATCGATCATTGCAGTTCGGTCTTATACACAACATTAAAAAAAACACATTTCACAGATAGCATTGAATATTTCTGCCCTTCTCTCCCCAAATTGTAGTACATGTGCCTGACTATAACACTGATATTTAAGCACATAAAGTAATACAAGTTAAAGGCCAGAAAGGAAATGTTAATTTTGGCACATAAACAACTCCAAATTAAAGGCAAGATAGGAAATGTTAATTTGAGCACATATACAACTACAAATTAAAGGCAAGATAGGAAATGTTAATTGTGGCACATAAACAACTACAAATTAAAGGCAAGATAGGAAATGTTAATTTTGGCATGTTTACCCAACTTGCATCGTTGTCTGTGTTACAGTTTACACAAGACATTATCTGCAAACAATGCTTTTTTTTTACATCAATTTATCATGACCTGGAAAAATTGACATTATGTGTTGGGAAATTTGAAAAATACCAATCTGTGAGATAATTTATTTTTCAGTTTTTTTATAGCTTAATACCACCTCTTATCCATGAGGTTAATTACATGTATTACAAATTGTTGTCCAATTTGGCAACAAATAGAAGCAGGGATATTCCTTGCTGCAGTGTTTGAGGTTTTACATGCTAGTTTTAGTGTTAAAATTAGAATGCAGTGCAGCACCAGAGGAGAGCAATATTAATTCATCATGATTGTAAATGGCATGCAATTACCATCAAGTGCAGAGTGCAATCAAAAAGATGGAGAGTCACGTTTTGTTGTTGGAGTAGAGTACACTGTGTGCAAAACAAATAGATATAAAGTAGGATGATGTGGTTTATGTTTTCACCCTCTCCTTCTTCCTCTCTACCTGTTTTCCGCTCTGCTGTTGTGATTATGATGATGATAATTTGAGTCTCCTGTTGTCTGCAGGGGAGCTGGAGAAGCAGCAGGGAGCCAAGACTCACTCAGTGAAGAACAACGGCACACAGCTCGAGCTGCGCGGCAAACAGGGCTCCCCTTCAGGTGTGTGTGTGTGTGTGTGTGTGTGTGTGCGCGCGTGTGTGTGTGTGTGTGTGTGTGTGTGTGTGTGTGTGCATTGCTGCTTTTTCATTACAAAACCCACCACAAAGACCGTATAGTGGACCACATTATTCACTTACAGTAGAAACAAAGTTGGACCTTTGCTGATTTAGAAATGTATAAACTTTCAAGTGGTCAAGAATTTGCACTAAAACTTCTGATCTTGAACACTGAAAGCTTAAAATGGTGGTACCATGCTTTTCATATTTTACATACAAATATGAGTTCAATTGTTGGACATCAATAGTAAACATGGGCAAAGTTTCAAACTGTTAGGTAAACGTGTGTTGGAGTAATCCCATGATGAGACCGCATGCCGCTCTGGACAGCTTGTTCCAAAAGTCATATAAGAATTACGCAACAGGGACGTTCAATCAATCAATCGATCTTTATTTGTATGCTGCCAAATCACAACAAACGTTATTGCAGGATGCTTTTACAAACATAGCAGGTCTAGACCGTACTCTATGTTGAATAATTAAGAAAAGACCCAACATCAAGATCGGATAAGATCCAGTCCCCTCTTACAGACAGGAATCAGTCTTATCTCATCTTAAACAACCATGAGTATTGCAGCTTGCAATATTTAGCTAGTTACAGCTCCAAGGAAAAAAGTCATTTTAATAGGCAGGAACCTCGAGCGGAACTAAGGAGATAAAAGAAACAGAGAGAGAGATGATAGTGATGAAACGGATAGTAGTAGTAAAAGTAGCTGTTGCCGCTGGAGTCCAGCACGTCCGTAGCAGCTAGAGTCCAGGACATCCACAGCAGCAGGCCGTCTATACGGCTCTGATGTTAACTCCATGATGTTGACTTTGTAGCATGGCAACTGTGGAGGAGGCTTCTGGAGTGCTACGTCTCAAAGTGTTGGGACAGTGGCTGAAATGAAGCATCTCAGACAGTGGCTGAAATGCAGGTTTTCAAAGACACCGATCCAGGATAAGAAAAAAATGTGCTGAGCTGAAAATCATGTTAAGCTACTAGCATAATACCCACTCTTTACAATTACATTATGAGCACCACTTACACTGGGGTGGAAACTTGAGATTACACTGTTGAGAATCCTTATCATACTATCACCAGTTGTTGATTTTCTGACATCGTTCTCTACGGATTTGTGTTAAGATGAGTTCAAGATGAGTTTACAATGCCTAAAAATTAGAATGAATGAAACTAAAGTAAATTGTAAATTAACATTTTTGTACTCATCAAATTGAAATGTCCTCTTTTTTCCTCTGGCAGGAAGGGAAGTAACATAAAGTGCCTTATTCTTAAATCCACTTATTGCTCCTAAAAAATGCGCTAAAGATGAAATGACTGTTTAATCCAGACATTTTGCTGCCTCTTCTGTCCCTTTTCCCTCCTTTTTGTTCCCAGGAAACCAAGAGATAGATGACAGAAGTGGACACAATGCAGTAGAGGTAAGTGCTTAGTGGTGTAGCCAGGTCCATATCAGCAGGTAAGTCAGTGCAGTGTGTCATTATCAAGGCAGGAAGAGACAGGATAAAAGCCTAGGGTTAGTCATATGTTCAGGGCTAAGGGCTACAAGCAGGAGTGGGTGAAGTGTGGATGAGAGAACGAGTGCTGCGGGCATGTGAGGAAACCCACCCATACTAAATATTGGATTAAAGGACCCCTTTTCTGAACGAAGAACTGAAGATGGTGGTTTGGGGGAATTTAATAATGACTCAAAGGCTTAAATATTATCTGTAAGCCTAAAAAGAGGAATATTAAAAAGAGTTTCACATGCACAAATTGTGACTCCTTCGGGGCCTTTAAAGAAAATTTCAAAGCAGCCATTACTTAAAGCAGCTCATGAACGCGTATGCTGTGTGTGACCTTAATTAACATGCAGGCGGATAAATTTAACACTCATTTGACCCGAAGTTGTCACCTTCCCTCCTTTTGCTATACCTCCAGGGGGGGGGGGAACTTCCAGTGTGAGCATTTCGTGCAAGCTGAACTACAGTACCCATGTGGCTTTGCAATTACCATCCCAGAGGCAGCAGACAACCTTTCCTATTCCTCTCTGTGGCAGTTTAGTCGAGGTTAAAAAGCCAAATACATAGAGTCAATTTGACATTCAGTGACTGTTTAAATCCACACAGCTTACTGCTTCACTTTCAGGCTGTAAATCTGTACCCAGGTGCAGGTCAGAGCAGAAGTAATTACATTTATACCACAGTGTAAGGCTTTAGAGCAGCGTAATTTTAAGCTTTAAAAGACTGCAGAATGACAATAGTTACAGCAGGGAAAAAATGCCTTGATGGGTGCACAAGAGACATTTAAAGACAAAACGCTTATTCTCTATGATTTGTAATGGAATATCTGCAAACTGTATGTGTATAAGCACACTAAGATCTAGTCAGAGTTTATCATTTTCCGAGCCACCTTCATCATGCAGCCTGCAGTAAATGTCAGAGGCTGTTGGCTGGCCGCTAGCTGTCCAAACACATTTATTTTGAAAACCAGGAGGGTCACCCAGAGAATGGTGCTGTAACTTGTGGCATGAAGAGACTGCAGGGATGATAGAATCTCACGACACGCTTTTAATCAGAATTAGGTTTTAAAAAAAGGTGGTAATATTTTACTCTGTGCTCACTAATACTTGGGAAGACTATGTAGCGTGTAATTTACATGTCCCCAACATTGTGTTTCAGTGTAGGCTTTTTGAACATTGACAGCTTCTTCACAGGTGCAACCAATCTAGCTAACGAGCCTCTCAACTCAGTCAGCCAGCTTCATGAGGAGGAAACAAGTAAAGGCATCATTAGAGCAAAGTAGTTACAGCTGGCCACTACCCAGTCTTAATCACAGGAGTGTCATTTGTTACCAAAATGACAATGATGAAGTTAGTAAAAAAAAATCAGGCAAAGGTAGGGCTGAGTGATAATTCGATAATGATAAATATCATGATATAATTTTTCTCAATATAGATATAACAAATGTTCGATTCAAATTCGATATATTTAAACCTGTAATTACACCCCCCCAACCACTGGAAAGGGAGGGGGTGCTAATGTGTCTTAAATAGTAGTTGCAACCCAACATTACACAAAAGAAGTAGAAGTTGACATTGAAAAGCCAATCATGTCACAAGGTAAGAGGTAGGCAGGCTTAAGGACGTTTGGAGCGGAATGTAATCAGAGCTAAAACAAGCGACAGCGACACTGAAGAAAACGCAAAACCTACCAGTTAAAAGCAGAGTCATTAGCCTGACACTACTGACTCTGTGTTAATTAGTAATGTAATACACTTAATTAAATACACTTTTAGGATGTGGGTAAATAAACCGGATCTAAGAAATAGAGCTTCACAAATATCTCATCTTAAAGACCTGCCTCCTGTTAGTAATGTCACAATTTATGGATTCAAGAAGCTTATCAGAAAACTAAATCCACTAAAACCATCTGTTTTTCTTCAACTTTTACTCAGGACCAAAAAGCAGCCCTTTAAACCTAAATGAAATAATGATTTGATATTTATCGTGAAAATTATTGATATCAACTGATATGGAATACTTTATCATGATAACACATTTTTCAATATCACCCGGCTCTAGACAAAGGCCTGTCCGATTGTAGTTATCATGTAATGTGTTATCAATAGATTTTAAAGACTACATGTTTTTAAAACAGATTTTTCTCTCTACTTTTTAACCATGTTGAAATTTCAAATGGGATGCTTCAAGTAGGGCTGGGAAATAATTCGATAACGATAATAATGTGATATAATTTTTCTAAATATAGAATTAACAAATGTTTCAAAAAAATCTGATGTATTTAAACAGCGTTGGCTATTAACTTAAATACACATTCAGGATGTGGGTAAATAAATCTGATTATGCAAATTATCTCAACCTGTGAAAAATAAGATTCTACAAACTAAAGTTTCACAAAAATCGCATGTTACACAAAAGACCTGCTTCCTGTTAACACTGTCAAAAACGAGGGATTCAAGAAGCTTATCAGAGAACTAAACCCAGATACAAGCTAACAAACTGTCTGGTTTCTTCAACTCTCACTCAAGAGCAAAAATCTGCCTTTAAATTTAAATGAAATAATGATTTGATTTTTATTGTGATAACGTCTTTTCCAATATTGCCCGGCTCTACCAACAAGCCAAAATGGAGATGTTCTAAAAGCCAATTGGAGGGTTAAAAGCAGATCCACATACACAATTTAGTGCAGTACTGGCTTATGTTATTTTATACACAACTTCAATGTTGGCGCATGTTCTCACTGTTGCCTCTGTTGTGATGGTTTAGTCTGTTTTACAATGCTCTGTACACTTCATATTAGTTTGTGGCATCAGAAGCAACACCTAGAAATTGTATTAGGTCTTGAAAATTGACATTGAGGCAAAGAAAACGGGCCCTGCCAGACGAAAAAACCCTAACCCTCACCCTGGTTGTGGATGCAGGCCTCTTGTATGGCAATACCCCATCATCAAATACAATATATGCGATGCATGATATTTTATCTTAAAAGGCTACATAATTAGGACTTAAATCAAAGGATAGCAAAGAGATAGCAGCAAAAGAAACTTGTTAAGGGAAAATACTGTATTGAGAAACTAGAAATAAATGTAACTTATTGGAGGTTTGCATTCTGATGAGTGTTGCCTGTGGACGTCTGTGGTTGTCAGTCTGCTCACCTCCTCCTCCTCTTCTTCCACCTCTCCCTCTTTTACGTATGACCTCCGTCTATGTTCTGGTTACCCCGCCCCCCGTCTTCCCAAGAGTCTCCTTGTATCCCCCATTAGCGCCATACAGTGGTTTGGAAGGGAGACACGGGGGCCCTCAGTGTCCCCTTTGGAACCACCGGGTCCCTTTTGTAGCATTGCACAAAATTTCTTAACCCCACCACTGTCTCACTCCCCCTGACCCCGATCACACTGATCACACACACTGGTGTTCCCAGTATCCAACACTGTTCCCTGTTCCTGTTTGGGGTGGAGGGAGAGAAGTGTGCTGTAGTCACAGTTATTTTACACCTCCACCAATCGTACACCTGAGCCCCCACGCATGCCCTGTGTGTGTGCTGTGCATTAAACACCCCCCCCCCCCCCAAAAAAAAAAAAAAAAAGAGGGCTTGACGGATTGTAGAGGAGGAACCAGTTTTATAACATTTGATGCTGTTCTCTTGGCTGTTTTCTAAACTAGGTGTCAATTCACAACAGGCTTCAGACGTACCAGCTCAGCAGCAGCACGGCTCAGAGTCCCGAGAGCGTGGCCCTTCTTAACCACCGGGGGGAGCTGCTTTTTCAGCAGGTGCCCCAGGCTCTGACCCAGGGGCCCCCACCCCAACACCCGCAGCTGCAGTCTGCAGCGAGCACCCCTGCCCACCATCTCCACCACCTCCACCACCAGCCTGCTGTCAGCATGGCCGACCTGCGGCCCGAGACGCTCATCCAGTGTCAGCAGATCGTCAAGGTCTTCATGCTCGACAACAGCGGCCACGGACGCATGGAGGCCTTCCTCAGCCAGACGCCCACGCACCACCACTACCAGCACCACCATCACCACCACCAACACCAACACCAGCTCAGTCAATCGGCCATGTCCACTCCAGTCCGTTCGCCGGACAGCTCCTATGGCAATGATGGCCACCAGCCCCCGCTGCCTCCTCCGCCTCCGCCTTATAACCACCCACACCAGTATATCCCACCTGACCCCCACCTCAGTCTACACCGGACCCCCAGTGGCTCTCGGAGCATGGTGTAAATAAATGAATTAGTATCTTTCCTCCCAACACAGACATGCCCACTCAATTCCTCACAAATCCACCCCCTTCTCTACTTATTTAAAAGTACATAATGTACATATATACATACAGAGCTATAAAAAATAAATCTCACTTATATGCATATATTTAAGGAAAAAACAAACAAGGGAATAAAGATTTTAAAAGAGATACGGAGAAATAACGTGCATATATATAAAATTCTACTTGATTCCACATGTATTTTGAAATATTATGTAGTTTTAACAAATTTCTATACTACTTTTTGTCAGTTTTAACTCTTGCTAGAGAAATCACATTATCAGTTCCTGGATGGATGGATTCCTCGTGGTCCCATAAGTCAACGACAACAACAATAACAACGAAAATATGTGAATCATACAACTTTTTTGTGGGGGAATGTGATGGATGGACTCTCAAAGGAACTTTTCGCGCTTTTATCGTCCCAAACCTCATGCCTACTGTGCTATATGTGCGCCTGCGCGCATAGCTGACACTTAACTGAAAACATGTGCCAAATACATACACCTCCACTCAACACTGACTTCTTTGCACTTGACTTAACGCTAGGGCTAGAAGAAAATAAAAAAAGTTAAAAACGTTGTTCTGCTTTGAGAAAAAAATAGCCCCTTCAGGCTTCTCCCTCAAGGAGGAGCACAAAAAAGAAAACAAATAGCAAAACTCTTATTTCATAAAAACCCATGTTCCTGTTTGCGCTGTTGCCGATTTATTCACATGATAGAGAGCCTTCCTGTGGATAGAAAAAAACATCCTCTGATAAGCTGTGTTTGTTCATCATCCTTCTCTTCTTTAATGTTGTGGCTCTCTATCATTAGAAAACACTCATGGATCATTCGACAGGAAAGAAAGGCTACCAATCATGTGGATTGCTGCCACGCCAAAAGTCCGCCCAGAAAACTCCTGTTGATTGTTGTCCACACATCTCTGATGACTCAAACCAGGAGCTATTGCCACATTTATCCACTGATAAAGCGGAAGTCGTTTTTTGAGATTGTTTGAGCTGCTTTTTGACTTTTTGAGAATAATTCAGTATCCATTTGAATCCTTTTTGAACAACACTGTGCTGTCTGCTGTTGTTTAAGAAATGCTTCTTCGCTCTTACAGGAAACGGCCATGATATTTCCATGGGGATTATTCTGCCCACAGCTGTAAAATGTCAAGATCTGTGTTTATTTTAATATTCCACTTTGGTGCGTTCCCCATAAAAACATCCAGACTTTATGTCTTTATGTCGGTACAACTCCCAGGTTTCCTCAATCGTCCTAACCTTTCAGTGTGACATTTTCAAGCCACACAAGCAGCTTCCATTGCAAATGCTGGCATTATTTAATGGTATTGTTTGTGCTGTTGGCTAGCCTGCTTTAAATAAGAATGGGACAAAAAGAATGCATTATCTGATCTCCTTTTTCTCTCACAGCCCAGCTTAAAATGTAAATACCACATTTTGAGCGGCGTCAGAAAGGACATGCAAGCTACCTTTAGCCCCGTCAAAATGCTACTGTCCTTCATTCTGAAATAGGTCAGCCTGAGCGCGTCCATCTTTAAAACATAAGCCCCAGCAGGTATTGTTGGAATGGATGTGCGGTTAACTCTGCTCCCATCTGACCCCCATCTGTCTGATTTGTTGATTTATAATCACACAGCCGCTGCGGGGAGGTCTCTATCTCATCTTTCTGTCCTTTTCCACTACGGATTTCACCCTGTGGAGAGGCAGAGGGTGCAGATAAAACAATCAGCTGTTCTGGCTGATGAGTATGTGCGAGTGTGTTTGACCTTCTCAGAGCAGCATCCAAACTTTGCTGTAAACAACGCCAACCTAAGCCCTACTGTTCAAACTGCAATTTGTGTGTGTGTGTGTGTGTGTGTGTGTGTGTGTGTGTGTGTGTGTGTGTGTGTTAACACTATGTTCAGGAATTAGTGCTTTTTCAATGAAAATATTTGCCATATGCTAACCTTATGCTAACAAATAGTACAGCAATTGTAGGTTTTAAATTGTTGGATGATGATTGTATGATTTCTCATTTGTTTGTTTTAACTTCCAGATGTATTGTGATTATTTTTTCTCATGCATGTAATCTCTTTTCAGGCCTATAGGATCCTTAATACCCCTGATATTTTGTGCATGAATGAGCAAAGATTTTTTATGCTTTAGTGAAACTGACAGTGAACACCTCTTGAAACTAGAGCTGGGCGATATTACAAAAGATTATATCGCAGTAATTTTTTTCATATTAGTCGATATCGATAAGTATCACAATAAAAAAATGTATATATAGTAAATTTAAAAGGCAGATTTTTGCTCCGGCGTGAAAGTTGAAGACGGTTTAAGTCTTTTATGTAAGATTTTTGTGAAGTTTTAGTTTGTAGATTCTAATTTTTCTCCGGTTGAGATGATTTGCATAATCAGAATTATTTACCCACTTCCTGAAATTTATTTTATTAAGTGTGTCTAACTCTGAGTCAGCAGTGTTAGAGTAACGACTCTGCTTTGAGCTGGTAGGTTTTGTGTTTCCTTCAGTGTCGCTGTCACTCGTTTCAGCTCTGTTTACATTCCACTCCAAATGTCTTTAGCCCTGCCTACCCGTTACCCTACGTCATGATTGGCTGTTCAATGCCATCTTCTTATTCTTCTGTCTAACGTGGGTGGCAACTAGTATTTAAGACACTTTAGCGCCCCTTCCCTTTCCAGTGGCTGGGGGGTGTAATTACAGGTTTAAATATATCAAACTTTTATCGAACATTTCTTATATTTATATTGAGAAAAATTATACCACAATAATTATCGTTATCGAATTATCGCCCAGCCCTACTTAAAACAGATAAATTGATCTACAGTGGCAAAAATTAGGTCAGACCATCTCTGTCTCCCTGCCTTTCACTACCCTTTGTTTGTGTCTGCACAGTTTTTCCTACTTGACAATGTGTTCCAGCGTTTTTCAAAGGAAGGAGGACATGCTCTGTGTGCAATTAAAGGAGTATGAGGCACACTGAGTCTATGTTTGAAAGGAAACCAATGTAGCATTCTGCAGCATAATGATATGAAAGTGGCTAACTTTCATAAAGAAACTGAAAAAAAGGGCTCTGCCATACCAGTGCACTGCATCATGAATGACGTGTGAATCTTTTGTCTGGCTCTACAACACTGTGTTTGCTCATACTAGTTTAAAAAGTAACAAAATAAGTGGACAGGTGAAGGGAAAGGTAGGTGGAAACTGAGTGTAACAGATATGAACCATCACTTTCCTCAGTTGGCTTTGATTCCCTAACTGTCTTCGCAGTATATCAACATGCTATTAAAGATGATTCAAGTCTATTCACCACACTGCTTTGCTTGTTGCTTCTTGGATTCACAGCTTGACATTAAACACTATTAAAAGATAAGATTATGTGTAAAACAATCAGACTAAACCAATCAATCCTTATTTGTATAGCGCCAAATCACAACAAACGTTCTTTTAAGGCGCTTTTACAAACGTAGCAGGTCTAGACTGTACTCTATATTAGATTATTAAAAAAGCCCCAACATCAAGACAGGATAAGATCCAGTCCCATCTTAAGACAGGACTCAGTCTTATCTTATCTTCCACCATGATCATTGCACCTTGCAGTATTTACCAAGTAACAGCGGCAAGGAAACACTTATTTCTAACAGGCTATGTTAGACAGCCATCTGCTTCGACCAACTTGGGGCTAGAAACAGGGATGGATCAGAATTCGAGAGAGAGAGAAGATAGTGTATCTTCCTTTTACAGTACACCTATTTTATATTCACATTAGTGAAGGTAAAGAGTCAAGACTTAGAGTTGAGTTCCCAGAGGGCCTCACATTCCATATCACTACTTGGAGGAGGAAACGATTCAGCAATGTCATCAATTGTCTCCATCTCTATAGCAGTTGCGGAATCTTGATTGGTTCATACAGCGGCAAGGAAAAACTTCCTTTTCAACAGGCAGAAACCTCGAGCAGAACCAGACTCATGTTAAACAGCCATCTGTCACGACTTAGTTGGAGTTGGAAAGAGGGATAGAGGAGATTAAGATAGAGAGAGAGATGATAGTGATGAGACGGAAAGTAGTAGTAGTAGTAGCTGTTGCTGCTGGAGTCCGGCACATCCATAGCAGCAGGAGTCTGGAACGTCCAGAGCAGCAGGACGTCTACGTCAGCAGCTCAGAGGAACCTATGATACAATGGAGGTCAGGGACTCCAGAAAGGTCTATGGTTAGTAACTTTAATTGGACAGGACAAGTTAAAGTAAGTTCTGTGATGGGGGAGAGGGGTGAATTAGGATCACAGTGTGTGTCAGTGGGCCGGTTCCCCTGGCAGTCTCAGCCTATAGCAGCATAACTAAGAGCTGGACGAAACCTGAGCCAGCTCTAATAAGCTTTGTTAAAAAGGAAAGTTTTCAGCCTAATCTTAAAAGTAGAGAGGGTGTCTGCGTCCCGGACCCTGACTGGTAGATGATTCCAAAGACGCGGGCCTCACTACTGAAGGTAAAATAAAACATGGGTACAGAAAAAGGTTACAGAAACAAATGAATAAAAGGCTCAGGAATCAGAAATACTTTATTTTTTTCTTAAATAACACAGTCCAAATCATAGTCGGCACAGAAAGCATATCAATGCTTGTTTTCTGTCTCTCATTCTGTAATCACAAAATAATTGTACAGACCTAGTTTTGCCTGGTCAAAAGGGGACTTGGTTCTGGTTCTGTTAGCTTGAGTTTGGTTCTGGTTCTGTTTGCTTGAGTTTGGTTCTGGTTCTGTTCTGTTTACTTGAGTTGGTTCTGGGTTTGTTTGCTTGAGTTTGGTTCTGGTTCAGTTTGCTTGACATGGTTCTGGTTCTGTTTGTTTGAGTTTGGTTTTGATTCTGTTTGCTTAAGTTTGCTTGACTTGGTTCTGGTTCTGTTTGCTTGACTTGGTTCTGGTTCTGTTAGCTTGAGTTTGGTTCTGGTTCTGTTTGCTTGAGTTTGGTTCTGGTTCTGTTCTGTTTACTTGAGTTGGTTCTGGGTTTGTTTGCTTGAGTTTGGTTCTGGTTCTGTTTGCTTGACTTGGCTCTGGTTCTGTTAGCTTGAGTTTGGTTCTGGTTCTGTTTGCTTGAGTTTGGTTCTGATTTTTTCTGTTTACTTGAGTTGGTTCTGGGTTTGTTTGCTTGACTTGGTTTTGGTTCTGTTTGCTTGACTTGGTTCTGGTTCTGTTTGCTCAAGTTTGGTTCTGATTCTGTTTGCTTAAGCTGGTTCTGGTTCTTTTTGCTTGAGTTTGGTTCTGGTTCTTTTTGCTTGAGTTTGGTTCTGGTTCTATTTGCTTGAGTTGATTCTGGTTCTGTTTGCTTGAGTTGATTCTGGTTCTGTTTGCTTGAGTTGGTTCTGGTTCTGCTTGCTTGTGTTGGTTCTGGTTCTGCTTGCTTGTGTTGGTTCTGGTTCTGTTTGCTTGAGTTGGTTCTCAATCTGTTTTCTTGAGTTTGGTTCTGGTTCTGTTTGCAAGAGTTTGGTTCTGGTTCAGTCATTTGACTGCAGGAGCTGAGATTGAATAATAATAATAATAATAATACATTTTATTTATAAATCGCTTTTCTAAAAACTCAAAGACCCTGCACAAAGGATGAAACGTCAAATAAAACAACAGAATAATAAAAACATTAATAAAATACATTTAAAAGCAATCACACGTTAAAGGCAGTTCTAAATAGGTGTGTTTTGGTGAGTGTTTTGAAGACGGACAGGTTGGGGCAGGTTCTTATGTTTAGTGGTAAGGCGTTCCAGAGGGTGGGGGCAGCGACAGAGAAAGCTCTGTCCCCCCAGATTGGTGCTTGGTGTCAGGTGGTAGGGAGAGGAGGTGGGCATTGGAGGATCGGAGGTTACAGGAGGGGGTGTGGTGGTGGAGCAGGCAGGTGAGGTAAGAGGGGGCCTGGTTATGGAGGGCTTTGTGGGTGAGAATGAGGATTTTAAAATGTATGCACTGTTTGATAGGGAGCCAGTGGAGGTTTTGGAGGACAGGGGTGATGTGGTCACAGCATCAGGTCTGGGTGAGCAGGCGGGCAGCAGAGTTCTGGATATATTGTAGTTTGTTGGGTTGTTTTGAAGGAAGGCCATAGAAGATGCTGTTACAGTAGTCGAGTCTGAAAGTGATAGTCGTGGATCAGGGTTTCAGCGGTGGAAAAGGAGAGGGATGGACAGAGACGGGCGATATTTTTAAGGTGAAAGAAGGTGGTTTTGGTGATGTGCTTGATATGATGTTTTAGAGTGAGATGGGAGTCCAAAATGATACCGAGGTTGTGAACATGTGAGGACGGAGTGAGGGAAGCATTGTCGATGGAGAGGTTGAAGTTGCTGGTGGTTGCGGTGAGGGATTTGGGGCCGATCATTAGGAGGTCAGATTTTTCACAGTTGAGTTGGAGATAGTTTTTTTTGCATCCAGGATTTAATTTCAGTCAGGCACTTGGTCAGGGTGGAGAGGGTTGGAGCAGTTATCGAATTGGTGGAGATGTAAAGTTGGATGTCAGCGTAGCAGTGGAAGCGGAGACCATGATTTTACTGATCGGGAGAATGTAGAGAGTAAAGAGGAGGGGACCAGGGGGGGGTGCTGGAGGTGTTGAGGCTACTGTAGATGGTTTTGATTTTTGTTTGGAAGAAGAGGAGGAAAGACTGACATTTTTCAGCAGTGAATGATGAGGAAATGTTGTCGGGAGAGACAAGCTGTCAGCCATTAGAACAGTGAGGGACAAGTGGGTAGAGCAACTTCCACTACTCTATAACCCAGGCCCTAATGTCACAGTGGATGAAAGGCTAGAGGTTCCTTCCATTTTAGGCAATACATACCTTCCAACCCAGATAAATACAGCATCAAAATCTGGGCAGCATGTGACAGAAGAGGTGTCTCCTGTTAATTTATCAACATCACTTAATGAAAAATAAAAAATAAAAAATGAAATAAACAAAAATCTGTCATGTAAAACTATTGTATTTATATTTAGGTATTTCCAATGTACATTAAATAAGCTTTAACATGAATTGTCATAAAAAACGAGTGAGTTATCCTCATAGAACCATGACCTGTGAGGATTAAAGAACACCATTGCACTAAATATTGCTTTAAATGGTTAGTAATGGAGTTAATAATGAGATTAAAAAATGTTTATGGGATTTTTTTGAGTTCTGACTCTTCTGGATAATTAAACATGCCCCGGGTCAAGTTGACCCACGAACATTATTGCTGTCCCTAAGAAACGAACATAACAGGAGGGTTAACATTGTCATAGTTTAATCTACACCGTATCATCTACCCTCCTCCATTTTTTTTGTTAAAAGGGGAAGGCTGTCTGTAATGAGGTAATTAGCTGGAAAATACAATAATCCTCAGAATTAATATCAACAAAAGATTAATATTTTAAAAAAGCTAATATTAATTAATATACACTTGTATGCTTGTTTTCTCACATAGGAAATCAGACTGATAAGAGCCAACCAATCAAATCATTAATGTATCTTTTTAACCAACCACATAAATATTTTGAATGAAGCTTTTATTTTGGTACTAACGGCGCCCCATACAAGTTCACACTATGAAGCAAGTACCAAAATAAAAGCTTCATAGAGTGATACAGATATCCAAACCATAGCCTGTTAGTACTGATTCCTACAGGTTTCTAGTTAGACAGCCCTCCATAAAATGTTGGAAAGGCAGTTTCGGAGGTCATAAAGAGATTTCACAACGCATCGAGACAGAACTGACCCCATGGTACGAACAAGCTAAGTTGCCGTTGCTAGATCTGTATCGCTTTATAAAGATTTTATTTTGGTATTTACGCTAGGCAGCAGTGTGATTGCATATTAGCTTAATATTTAGGATCACAGAGCAACATTTAATATTTAGATTTAGATATGGGGCGAGGAACCATATTTAGTAACTTCCACACACACACAAATTGGTACCCCCCCCTACTTCACAGTGAGGCTGAGGGGCATGCTATTTACACCCAGCCAATCAGCAAAAATCACTCTATGTCACAGAATGCCCCAACATGGAATTTGACCAATCAGCAGAGACATGGAACACATCAAACTTCCTTTTTACTCTGAAGTTGGAAAAAGACGCTTTACTGGCACTGCCCACTTCAGTAAATAAGGTGCAACATCAAAGATTAATATTATCATTTGGATTTAACAGTGATTGTAACTTAAATACATTTCTCACAACAAAATAGATGTGAAGATCAAAATTTTTATTTTGTCATTTTTTTGTTCTGACATCAACAAAGTCTGGGCAAATCCTTAATACATCTCATTTGACTTATGTCCAGACTAACATAGATTTTGTTATATTTTATCTTAATCAACAGTATGAAACATTCTTTAAAAAAGAAATACATTACATACTTAACATAGTGACATGAATTTATTTACAGTTTAGTAATATTTCAATAAAATAAGCCGCACTGTAGGCTTACAAAATCTTTCAAATGTATCTCAAAGCAGTCGCAAATAAAACTGCAGGGCCCGCTTATTTACAGACACTTAATGGCAAAAGTGACACTAAATGGAGAATAACATCACAGTGGCTTAGCAGTTCTTTAAGCTACAATTTCACAAATAAATAAAAGTCTATATATTATAGTTATTTGCCTTAAATCAAGTCATACCAGTTTTTTATATCTTTGTAAAACACCATTCATAACTTATGTCACTTATAAACAAGGACACTGATTTGTTGAGTGGTACAGAAAATTTGAAACTAGCTTGTAGTCATACATACAGTATATATGGTAAATGTACACAGGGTCAGAGCTGATCTAAAATGTTAAATTTGTGGTTGGAAAATTGTGTCCCCATCATTGTTAGCACAATTTAATATGGAGGAGTAAAATACTAGACAAAAGTCCATCTGTCCAATTGTCAACTCTAATTTTGGACAGCAGAGAGCCATTGGCAGGCATGGGGAGAATGGCTGTCAGATTATTTTGACCTGGCTAGACAGGAGCTTCGCCCACGCTCCCTGTGCGAGTAAATTCTTCATGCCCTGATGGTTTTTTGTCCTCCCGGGAAGTTGTCATCATCCGCCAACGCTGGTCAAGCAAAGAGAATTACATCAGTCGAGATTAGTAGTGGCTGATTATATGTGAGTGGAAATTTGCGCCATATGAGGCAAATATGAATAAAGAAAATATTTGGTATAAGGCTTATTATAAATATCTCAGAGACATTCCATTTTTAATATGTTCCCTTACAGTCAACAGAAATCAGATTTTCCAGGGCACAAACAGTAACAAAGTATCTTACCTTCCTGGCCTACCTTTCTAAAATAAAAAAAACATTATAATGATGATGGCCTGAAGCCAAACTTATTAACTTTGTTTTGTTGTGATTTTCTGCAAGCTTAATAACCCTTATCCCTGAATCCCTCAACGAGCTGTTGCTTGTATTTTGTTTATTTTCAGTTTTCTATCAGTAGTTCCACATAGCTCAACTTAGCACATAAATGACTCATTGCAGACAACTGATGCTCAAAAGAAGGAAACAGTGAGTTGTGTACTGAGTTTGTACCTGCTTTATGCTGCCCTTGGTGGTGCAGAACATGTAGACCACATAGCCTGGGATCAGTACCATGGAGGACAAAGCCATGAACCAGCCAATCAATTGACCCCACAATGGATACACATACTTCCCCAGGGTCAGAGGGGTCATCTCAATGGCACTGAAGGTAAACACCCCCTAAAATAAACATTTTAGCGTGGTTATCATAGCTACAGATGCATCATCTGTATCACTCTCAAAACAACATTTATTAGTTATGTTGATATTTAAACAAGGGTTCAAAAGTCATGCTAGTTGTATCTTAGTATGAGTTATTAGACAGTAGCAAAGCTAACAAGTAGATGTTTACCATTTTTTTTTATCATAATGTGTAAGTATGCTAACAGCAAACATCCTTTAATGGCTACAAAGCACTACATCATTTCTTTGAATAGTTATTTTGACAAATTTAGCAACATTTTTAAAAGAATGTCACCGCTCTTGTTCTTACGATGAGATTGTTGTTAATTAGCAGGTGCAATATCATCCATTTTGGATTAAATTAGATAGCAAGTCAGCAGCTAATATGCTAATTAGCATACAAAATATTTGTAGTTTGTATAGATTCGCTTTTTAACCATTTCAAAGACTAAAAAGATGATGGGAATATTCTTGTGTGTACCAAAGTCCAAAATCCATTCTGAAGTTGTTTAAGTGAAGTTGTGGCAGATTGACTGACTAAAAATATTAACTCCTCCACCAATTTTGCCTGCGTGGTTAGAGACTGTACATCTTATCTCATCTTAATCCACCATGAGCATTGCACCTCGCAGTATTTAGCTAGTTAAAGCGGCTGGGAAAATCTTTTTTTTTTACAAGCAGAGAGAGAGAGAGAGAGAGAGAGAGAGAGATGATGGTGTAACTTCCTTTTACAGGACACTTCTTTTATATTCACAGTAGTGAAGATAAAGAGTTGATTTCCCCGAGGGCCTCACTGTCCATATCGCTACATGGAGGAGGAAATGATTCAGCAATGACATCAATTCTCTCCATGTCTATAGCGGTTGCTGCATCTCGATTGGTTCATAGACCTCAGCACATGGAAGAGTTTGACTGATATTGACAGCGACAAATCAATAATCATTTCCCGCCTACCAGACAGATCATCGGAGTGAAGAACATCCAACAGAGCTTCCACCAGCCATGTGGCCTGTAGCCAATCATGTCCTCGATATTCTTATAAAACCTTTCAGCTCCTGTTAAATATAAAAAGTTAGAAAGTGACAAAAAATGATTGTGGAAAATCTTATCACATAGACACATAGATAGATTTAATTTCCTGTTGAAAATCTTTCTTAATTAATTTGGTTACTTAAGTCATCTCTATCCAGATTTTATCAACTTTTTTCAGCTGCTGTTACATTTGATTTTACTTTCAAGTAATTGGTTTAAACCCTAATGGTCTAAAATAAATGTCTTACCATAGAACCAGGATATTGAAACGGTTTCGAAGAATACAAGATACAGCAGACACATCCCACTGGCGGAGTAGTAGTCAAACAGCTTGAACACATACAGACCACCCTGAAGGGAGTTAAACACACACAGTAAGACACATATCTGCTTCAAAGATATACTATCAACATTCCTCTCTTTAATGAATACACGTAAATGTATAGAGCCATACCTGTGTAATGTTGGAGAAGCCAATGATAAAGGAGAGGAGGCAGACAATAAGGATGAAGATCTTCTTCCTTTTCCGCAGCTGCAGGGGATACTCATCCATCAGAGCTGTGATGAAGCCTTCCACTGTGCAGAACTACATATGATATATGTATCAGGGCATGATATATGAACATATGATATTATAAAGAGGCATAAAGAGACATGAGTTATATTGAATATACTGAAAATGTATCATATCAATCAATCAATCAATCAATCAATCAATCAATCAATCAATCAATCTTTATTGGTAAAGCGCCAAATCACAACAACTGTTATCTCAAGAGGCTTTTACAAACATAGCAGACCGTACTCTATATTATATTATAAAAAAATACCCAACATCAAGTCAGGATGAGATTCAGTCCCATCTTACTGACAGGACTCAGTCTTATCTTTATCCACCATGAGCATTGCACCTCGCAGTATTTAGCTAGTTACAGTGGCATAGAAAAACTTCCTTTTAACAGGGAGAAACCTCGATCAGAGCCAGACTAATGTTTGAAAGCCATCTGCCTCGACGGAGTTGGGTTGGAAAGAGGGATAGAGGAGAATAATAGAGAGAG
This sequence comes from Notolabrus celidotus, assembly GCF_009762535.1. Classification (NCBI taxonomy): domain Eukaryota; kingdom Metazoa; phylum Chordata; class Actinopteri; order Labriformes; family Labridae; genus Notolabrus; species Notolabrus celidotus. The sequence goes on from NC_048292.1 coordinate 19,096,011, forward strand.
AGAGCGATGATAGTGATTAGACAGATAGTAGTAGCTGTTGATGCTGGAGTCACCTGTTGATCCATTATTTTAATGTCTTTAAAATGTTCCTGATAACAGGCAGAAACCTCGAGCAGAACCAGACTCATGTTTGACAGCCATCTGCCTTGACTGAGGTAGATGGCTGTCTAACACGAGTCTAGTTCAGTGAAACTTGACTGAGACAGATGACTCGGTCGTTTTGACTACCACAGCAGTTCAGAGGAAAGTCTGCAAGATTTAATTACAGGCTGAATAAGGTAAAGCTGCAGCCTGAGAGACAAACCCCAGGGCATGACAGGCCAAATTGTTGCCTCTTGTACTGCTCAATGCTTTCTTATAACTGCATGGATTTTACATCACGCAAATATGTTATGTTATGTCACAACAGAATGTCAAACACAGACTCAAAGCTTTCTTAGCTAGTTTTGTATTTCAAAAATATCACTGCATGTTTCTTGCCGCCAATGTTCCAGTCATTTTCTCTCCCCCCAAACAGAGACTATTCACACGAGGAAGTATTCATACTGTTTTAAAACATCTTTACAGGGAAGAGAAGGTGTGTGTTTATTCAGTTACTTTTACTATTATATAACATCTTTTCATTTTCAGGTTTACAGGTTGTGTTTGTACCTGACTGTCCAGGCCGAGCATCATGAGCATAGAGAAGAAGAGGATGGCCCACAGAGAGGACATGGGTAGCTGGGTGACAGCCTGAGGATAAGCCAAGAATGCCAGACCTGGCCCTGAATGTCACACAGAATATAACATTATAATTACTAAGTACAGCTATCAAAAATAAAAAAGTTCAAACGTGGTGTGACGTTTACTTTCACACAGCTGCAAAAACAACAAATTGACAGATGACAGTTTACTGTATATGACATACAAACCTTTCTCATTCATTCAATGTGCTTGTTCTACTTAAACCTCTTGTGTGTACAGATTGAGACTGATACTGATGCCTTGTTATGACCTACAGAATCAAACAAGACCATCAGCAACAATGTTTTAATTTATCTATTACAATTTCTAAAGCCTGAAAACCACATTGAGGGGGTAGGTGTCAGACCAGGCAATTGATAGCACCCCGAAGATTCTGTCTTTCTAAACATTTTACAGCAAATAGTATTCACATTGAGTGTCTATGTTATAGTATTAACAAAGGCCCAACAATCCCCTCTCACTGACAGAACTCGATCTAATCTTATCTTAATCCACCAAGAGCATTGCACCTCACAGAAACCAGACTCATGTTAGACAGACATCTGCCTCGACCGAGTTGGGGTTGGAAAGAGGGATAAAGGAAAATAGAGAGAGAGATGATAGTAATGAGATAAAATTTAACTATGATATTGTACCTGATGCTGCTAGTTCCTGCACAGGTTTCTTTGTGATATGGGACATGAAGCCTACAATGGAGAAGATGACGAAGCCAGCGAACATACTGGTACAGGAGTTGATGCAGCACACAATGATGGAATCCCTGCAGGAAAAAAAAAGAACAATTAGGATGTAAGAAGTTAAAAAAAATGCATGAAAGATAATGCATGAAGGATAAATGATGCTTATTACTGCTTGTACCTACTTGTAGACATCATTGTGGTATGTGTTGTAGCTTCCCAGAGCAATGAGCGAGCCCAGGCCCAGACCATAGGAGAAGAAGATTTGAGTTGCTGCATCCAACCACACCTGTCACACAGCAAGTACGCATCCATATACATGTCTGTTTGTCTATGATTATAGATGATTGATTGTGTGTGTTTGAGAGAACTTTCTACCTCAGACCGGGTGAGCTTGTTGAAGTCAGGGGTAATATAGAAGCGGATCCCGTCTATGGCTCCAGGCAGAGTGACCCCACGGAAGAATAGGATAAAGAGCATAAAGTAGGGATACGTCGCTGAGAAATACACCACCTAGTAGAAATTAAGACAGCAAAAGTTATTTTCAGGTCCTGGAATTCACATATTTTTTACGTAATAATTAAAAGTCAAATCCCTTGTTGCCACAGTGCACAGAGTGAAACATTTCTCAGCTATTAGAATAATTCCATGGCTCATCTTTGCCAAAGGATCCTGCCAGAGCCTTTAGGATATGGCCAGCTCCTCTGTAGCATAATGATTATGTTTAATTGGTAATGTCCATCAGGGCCAGGGCCTAGGGGAATTCATTTTTCACACACACATTAAAATCCAATTATCCCTGGCTGTGAATGTGTAAATGTGTTCCTGCTCACATACATCTTTTCAGCATGCTGTGATTTAAAAACCCAATGCACTCCTATGATTTTTTTTTTTGCATGAATAACCTCTGAATAATCCAGAGGTTTGGTATCGAGCGCCGTTTAAAAAGTTGTGCACACTAAAAGTAACAGCATCAACTCTCCACATTTAGCTCCAAAACAACATGAAAACGTATTGTGAATCTTTAAGTCATTTGTTATCACATTTAGAGCAATATTTGTGATAAATTATTATTATTATTATTATTATTATTATTATTATTATTTTTATTATTATTATTATTATTTTCGGTGTGCACAACTTAGCAAAGGGCGGCCCATAGTTTGGGATTAATTCATCACTTATGAAAGGTTGCTATCTCCTGTAAGTAAACTTTTACTTGAGTAAATTTGTGACAGAGTTCAGTGGAGTAAATTGAAGTCTGTCCTTATGAATGTGATCCCATACTGTGACACTTGAAACAAAATAAAGATAAAAACTTACAGTTGTCGAATATTTCTAGAGTTTACTGTGTAAACCTTTAAAACTACTTGTCATGAGTTGAGTTTTAGCCTTGTGTTTCCTCCCTGTCTGTTGTCTGTATTATATGTTATCCTTCGTCTTCCTTGCGTGTAGTGATCCATGTCTTGTGTTTTAGTCAGTTCTATTGTGTCCCTGTTTTATTTTGTAGTTCTTGGTCCCTGCGTTTCCAGTTTAGTTTTACTTCCCGCCCGTGTGTGTTTCCCTCCTTTTTTGATTAACCTGATTAGTTTCACCTGTGTCCTGTGTTTCACAACTGTGTTGATTACTCTGTATTTAGTTCCTCTGTTTCCTCTGTCCTGTGTTGTTGCTTTTGGAAAAGGCCAAATCTCTGATAAAGAAGGCAGTGAGGGATTTGTGGCAGAAAAAGTGTGATGAAGATAAAAAAGAAAGGCACTTCTACAGTACTCATAAGTCAACTGATGTGAGGGCTTTTAAAGGGAGGAATAGAAGAGAGGAAGTGATCATTGCATGACTAAGATTGGGATATACAGGACTAAAATCAACGTTTTATTTAATGGACAAATGTTCGTCGGAAAAATGTGGTGTGTGTAATGTTAAAGAAAATGTTGATCATGTTGTTATGGATTGAAGCAAATATTACATATTGAGGAGGGGATATCATAATATAATATTTGAACTAGAGCGGAGATGGAGTTTGCAGGGGATTTAAGGGAAGAATGATAAGATGAGAGAATGCTACAAGGCTCTTTTAATCTTTCTGAAAATATAGGTTTCAATATATATGTACATATGTGTATATTTGTATATGTATGTATGTATATATACACATGCTTATCACTTCCCAGTGGGCACTAACTGGCATCTGAATGTTGATTTGATTCTCAAAACCTAATTTTGTTAATATGTTCTTTATAACATCAGATATTTGACAGACATATTGCAGTATTTCTCCAAAGCTAATATGAATCGACACAAAGTTGTAGTTTCAGCAAATTGTGTGAAAGAGTGATGAATCTTGTGATCGAGGAAGATTCAAATTCAAATATAACTTGCCTAAACAAAGAAGATAAATTAAGTTGAACAATTTTTGAATGAATTTTAAAAAAAGAAAAGTGCACTGGGCAGGCAAAAACTAAAGCTTAGGCTAATGGTAGTCCATCCAAAAGAAGTCATGGTAGTCCATCCTGATTTTACCATTACTTGTCATGTGATAACATTTATGCTGGTGATCAAACAGGGGAGTAAGGGGGAGTAATCCCTAATGAAAATCTATCTGATAGATGTTGAGATTGTGAGAGCCATGACCCAGTTGTCCAAAAGTAATCTGATTGTTTTTAAGCCATCCAATTGGATCCAGTCCTGAAAAGGCTTGTTTCAAAAGTTTTAAAAAAGGATTACTAAACCAGATAACCAATCTAATCTGGGTTTTTAACAGAATGAAACTTCCAATATGTTTTGTTAGAATTGGGGTTGGGATAATTTGAACCAAGAATCAGGACAAGACTATTAAGTAAAATCCCTGTTAAGGCTTGGACTCAGGCTCAAATACTGGATGGAGTATGTAATATGATATCGAGCACCATTTGTAAAGTTGTACACACTAAAAATAACAGCAACAATTATCCACAAAAAAATGTGTTGTTACAAATATATTGAAGTTAAAATCACTGTTAAATCTAGAAGTTAAATTTTGAATCTAAATGTTGATTGATAAAAGATAAATCCAAAAGTTGATTGCTAAATCTAAATGTTGATTGTTAATGTTAAATCTAAAAGTTGATTGTTCATTTTTCAAATTTAAATGTTAAATGTTAAATCTAAATGTTAAATGTTGCTCTGCAATCCTAAACATTTAGCTAATATGCAAATTCACACTGCTGCCTAGCAGAAGTACCAAAATAATATATAAGATACAGATATCCCAACCATAGTCTGCCAGTGGTGACTTCTATGGGTTACTAGACAGGCTGCCAGCCATCCATAATGTACACTGATTTTACAGAAAATGTTTGAAAGACAGTTTTAGAGGCCATTAAGAGATTTCACAACGCTCAGAGACATAACTGATCCAATCTATGGTACGGACAAGCTAAGTTTGTATTGTCTGTATCACTTTATGAAGCTTTATGGTCATTTTGGTATTTCCGCAGGGTGGCTATGTGAATTTGCATATTAGCTCAATATTTAGGATCGCAAAGCAACATTTAACATTTAGGTTTAACATTTAACATTTAGATCTAAAAATTAACATTTAAAATGTATATTTGTATTTAGAATTTGGATTTAACAGTGAAGCATTTGGACTTAATAGTGATTTTAACTTAAATATATATATAAATATATACACTCCGGCATCAGCAGTTACACTTCCTTAAACTGCATTATGTTCTCGCTTTTCTGAAGTATGAATAGGAAGAACGTATGCTGTAAAACAGAATAAGATTTCAGAAAAGAAAGGTAAAAACAGAGAAGAAGTTGGAAAGATTTCCTGACCTTCCCTGTCCACTCCACTCCTTTCCAGATCGAGAAGTACACGAGGATCCAGGCCAGCCCTAGAGTGCCTACTAAAGGCCACCGTAGCTCCCCTGGCTCCTCCAGACCGCCTGACATCTGATGCATGTTTCGCCTACAGGAACAAACACACAGAGTTAGGACAGGCATATAAGCACAAATAGCTTCCAGAAAAAGCTTCAACACTCACATATTCTTGTAAACACACACACACACATATTCAGTATGACAGGGTCATATCTTGCTGACTTACTCCCAGAACTCTGTGACAGCGCTGGTCAGGTTGGTGGTGTCTGTCAGACTGTAGTTGGAAAAACATTTCTCTGTGTTCCAGGGGTTATCACAGCTTTGCCAAGGCAGCTCCTGCACACAAAAACATGTGCATGTATAAGATAAAATCATGTAGCACTCAAATGTGATATATGGCAAGCTATGTGTTTGCACAAAAATTCGTACCCATATATGTAAGATGCAGCATTATGATAAACATTCAAACAAAAAAAAATGTATCTTCCTTCACTGTAAAAATAAATATCAGATATGTTAGACAATAATGAAGTGTCTTGTTTTTTTCCTTTTTTGTCCACTTTGGCGTCGCAAATACAACTTGTAAACAAAGTCCTGACATGCAATCATAATTTGGTTCATTGCAATTAAGGTTGAGATTGAGAGCAACAACCAAACCCAAACAAAGCCATCAAGTATACACCACAGTACACAAAAACAATACAAACAAACAAGAGACTAAAAAAAAAAAAAAAAAAAAAGGTTAGAAAAGAAGGGTTGGACTATAAATGACGATCACCAAACAAAACACACACAACAAAAAATAAATAGATAAAGAAAATAAAAAAGATAAACAAAAAACAAAACACAGAATAAAACAAACAAAACAAGAGAATAGACTGTTATGGAGGGGATTGTCAAGAAAGAGAAAAGAGAATAACACAATAGAAAGAGAAGATAAAGACTAGAAGAGACAAAAATGCTTGCTTCGTCTATTTTTCTAATTGCAATCTTACAATCACCAGCAACTTTTTTTCAGGCTGCACTTTGAGTCTAGGTAGGCAGCATTTAGCTCCGATATTGTGAATAAACAAAACATTTAAGTTTAAACCATTTTAGCCAAAACAAGTCACTCGAGGCAGATGGCTGTCTAACATGAGTCTGGTTCTGCTCGAGGTTTCTGCCTGTTAAAAGGAAGTTTTGTTAAAACTGACTTCTATGCTTTTGGAGCCAGCCCCGAAGTGGACATTTAAGGAACTACATTTAATTGTATTTATTTATTCAACTAACACCAAAGGTTGTTGCTTGGTAATAATGTTACATGCTATGCTTACTTTATTATTAAATATAGTTGTTTTATTATTGCTAAAATGTAAAACTGCTGATAATAAAGCAAAATGCACCACTTGAACTGGAACTGGGACAGACTTTTTTTTTCACTGTCTCTTCATCTGAAAAGTATTTTTGCACTTCTTGGATTCATTGATGTATAGCAATGAAATCATGAAAAATGTTGGGACTTTCCAAAGCAGCTTATTTAAAGAATAATCTATAAAATGTGTGTATCTGTATTTATCATCAAAAACACTCCTAATTACCTTTCCATCAATCCACTAATGAATTATTCCAATTACAAGATTAGCTTAAAATATTTGCATTTTTAATTTAGGCTTCTTTATGAACCATTATTCAACATACCGAACCAAAAGAGTTGAATAAGTAGTAGAGTGCCCAGGCAATGATGATAATATAGTAGATGTTGAGCCAGAAAGACAGGACAACTGAAGCTATTCCAACACCTGAAGAGGAAAAGAAGGAAAACATTGGCAATTTGCTATACAACGATTCAGAGGTTAGCTTCCATGCTATTAAAAGAAGATGGGCATATGAACAAACACAACAGATAATAGCAGACTGTTGTTCTTAGCACGTTAGTGTGACCATCATGGTACCATATCGTAGCATTTTTTACTGTATCAAGTGGTATGGTATGGTTTAGCATGGCATGGCATGACATGACATGGCATGGTATGGTATGGTGTGGTTAAGCTTGGTATGGCATGGTATTATGGTATGGTATGGTTTGGTATGAAATGGTTAAGCATGGTATGGTATAGTATGAAATAGTATTGCATGTTATGGTATGGAATGGTTAAGCATGGTATGGTATAGTATGAAATAGTATGGCATGGTATGATATGGTATGGTTAAGCATGGTATTGCATGGTATGGTATGGCATAGTATGGTTTAGTATGGTATGGTATGGTATGGTATGGCATAGTATGGTTTAGTATGGTATGGTATGGTATGGTATGGTATGGTATGACATGGTATGGTATGGTATGGCATGGTATAGTTTATTATGGTGTGTAAACATGGTATGATATGGTATGGTATGGTATGGTATGGTATGATATGGTATGGTATGGTATGATATGGTATGGTTAAGCATGGTATTGCATGGCATGGTATAGTTTATTATGGTATGGTTTAGTACGGTATGGTATGGTATAGTGTGGCATAGTATGGTTTAGTATGGTATGGTATGGTATGGTATGGTATGGCATGGTATAGTTTATTATGGTGTGGTATGGTGTGGTATGGTATGGCATAGTATGGTTTAGTATGGTATGGTATGCTATGGTATGATATGGTATGGTATGGTATGGTTAAGCATGGTATGGCATGGTATGATATGGTATGGTTAAGCATGGTATTGCATGGTATTGCATGGTATGGCATGGCATAGTATGGTTTAGTATGGTATGGTATGGTATGGTATGGCATGGTTTGGTATGGTGTGATATGGTTTAGTATGGTATGGTATGGCATGGTATAGTTTATTATGGTATGGTTTAGTACGGTATGGTATGGTAAAGTGTGGCATAGTATGGTTTAGTATGGTATGGTTTAGTATGGTATGGTATGGCATGGTATAGTTTATTATGGTATGGTTTAGTACGGTATGGTATGGTATAGTGTGGCATAGTATGGTTTAGTATGGTATGGTATGGTATGGTATGGTATGGTATGGTATGGCATGGTATAGTTTATTATGGTGTGGTATGGTATGGTATGGTATGGTATGGCATGGTATGGTTTGGTATGGTGTGATATGGTTTAGTATGGTATGGTATGGCATGGTATAGTTTAGTATGGTATGGTACGGTATGGTATGGTATGGTATGGTTCAGCATGGCATGGCATGGCATGGTACCATGACTTGCATTTTCCAGCCCTAGTTGGAACAGCATTAGACTATCACTGTTATTGGTACCAACAAGCTAAGGCAGCCAAGATCCCTAAATGGTAGACAAAACAATTTAAAAAGAAGCAAAAGAAAAAAAAATTTCAGTGTACCAGTATCTTCCTCTCATTTTCCACATCTTACCTTTCATCATAGGGAGGAGCTTCCACACTCCCAGCCCTCCCACTGAGGTGAACTGTCCCAGAGATGTCTCCAGGAAGAAGAGGGGGATCCCAGCAAACACCAGGGTCATGAAGTACGGGATGAGGAAGGCCCCTGATTGATTTGAAAAACAAAAGTGTAAGCAGTCACAGAGTAGATTCCAATGCTAGAAGTCAAACCTGGGGCCATTATGTAATGACCATTGCTTCAGTTTTTTAGGGTGCACACTCTGATGAGGGCATACATGACTTCAAATCTGGTTTGGCAACTTTGAGGAAAGCTGAAAATCTTTCGACAGCAAACTTTTGAAAAAACCTGTAATAGTTTGCAAAAGCAACAGTAGGGGGGAAAAATCTCACACAGGAGGCACCAACAGGGAGTTGGGGTTTTCCCATAGAAGCTCCATACAGGTAAAGATAGGAACAGGGAAATAGGTTTACCTCTAGATATGTCTCCCATTGGGGTGAGAAACAACCCAATGGAGTCCCAACTTTGAAACAAAGTGGAAATTGTACTTAGGCAATACAAGGTAAGTTAGGTGCTTCCAAGTAAGACATTAATAAAGATAAGAAAACAAATTCCACCCAAAATATCAGACACAAGTTTAAAGTTAGGAAAGTGCTGGTAAATTAAACGCATTGATTAGGAACAGATTCAAAAGATCAAGCAAGTTCTGGCTGACATTTAGAGTTCAGAGACTTTAGGCCTTTAGGTCAAATTTGGTCATGCCTGCAGTTTGGTCTCCTGCCATGGTAGATATAGACCTGATCTACTTCAAAAGATAGATAAGCAAGAGCAATTAGAAGCCAAGGCTGGCTGCTCAAACTGGTTCTGGAGGAGATTCAGAACCATGAAGAGGCTGAAAGTTGTGCAAAGTAGTCTCTCGGGCAAAGCAGGACCAGTGGAGGGAAAGTGTTGAAAAAATAAGGTTTGTTCAGGAGGTTGTTGATGATTGCTAGGTCATATCGTATTTGAAGCTGCTTGTTGGTTGACATGCTGCTGGCATGCTATAGGCTTAGTTAGCTTGTGAAGTCAACAAGTTGTTCCGTTCATTGGGTAGTCAAAAGGTTTGCTAGTGAGACTGATATGTTGTAACCCGAACAATTTGTGAGAGGTATCTGTTTGTTTGCCAAGATATGAAAGTTTAGGGTGATGTTAGGGCAGTTGTTTGTTGGGTGAAGAAGAATGTCAGCTAGCTTGATATAGTGCCAGCTAGCTGCCACTGCTAAGTATGATGTTAAAAAACACTTTGAGATTTGCTCTTAATGTAAAGTGCGTTGTAAATAAAACGTATTATTATTATTATTATTATTATTATTATTATTATTATTATTAACTAGCAATATCAGAGTCCTTAGTTGAAAATGCTACATGGATTGAGTGTATTCAGATGAAGAGGGGTTGTCTTACAACAGTGAAACACCCTATTCAGCCCTCTTTTGGCCAACCTCAATGAAGCACCAGTTTACCATACAAGTGCTAACCAGATAACCCTATTGACCAGCTAACTCTACACGGGCACTGTTCCAACAAGATATTTTACACTTACAGAATCAACACATGGTGATGTAGCAGGAAGACTAAATAAGTCAAGTGGATGCTGTGGGTTGCTGGTATTTGAAGACCTGGGATTGGGACCATGGGAACATTTACTGAGAAAAGGTATAGTACAAGCTGTACATTTCTTAAATCCAAACAGACACTATGCCCCAAAATTGTTTAAACTGATAGAATATTTCATGTCTTACCTCCACCATTCTTGCCACAGAGATAAGGGAACCTCCAGACATTCCCAAGGCCAATGGCATATCCCACACATGACAGCAGAAAGTCAAACTTTCCTTTCCAGCTTCCTCTGTCCGGTGGCTCTTCTTTTGTCTTTTCATCTGCAGGGGCTGCCACTGCATCCAGTTCCTCAAAGGGAACTGCCTGTTTGACCTCTGTTGGGGAGTTTAAGTCCACAGTACTCTGTCCAGTCTTCCCCATGGTGGGATCACTACAGACCAATGGGGTCAGAAAGTCACTTGGTCCTCACAGCCTGTAATGGTGTTGGGTTTAAGTCTGAATTTCGGTGCGGGGTCTCTCTTCACTGCGTAGGGTTCTGGACCAGTTCAAGACAAAGTGGTGACACTGGATGTGTAGAAAAGCTGTAGAGTGTGAGAACACAACAATTTTGGGGTATTAAATATTCTCAAATTAAAATTAACTGAGGTTGAAGCACTTTTATGGTCTGCCATAGGCCTTTATTAACTTGAGTCACTATTAAGCTGCCAAAACCAAAGCTAATGACAACCACATAAAGACCAGCACATAAAATTAAAAGATATAAACGTCTAGTTTTAAACCACGGGCAAATTTGAACTGCAGCCCATTTTAATCCAGTAATGCACACAGGCCACCCACTAATAATTCTTTACCAATCCCATTGCACATAGCAGTGTCTTATAGTGGTTGCCTAAATGCCAGTATTGTTCTGACAAAGTAAGTGATTTATTTATTTATTTGTTTATTTATGTAAAGCTATTTAGCCGTACTACAGTTAGCTATTAGCTAATTCACATCTGTAGTCCCTGGGAAGGAGACAGAGACAATGCCTCTATTAAAATACAAAAATTAAATTGTACAAACAGCTACACGATAATACATTGCTATTATACAACAACAGGGGTATCTTCACATCACAATGAACAGTACAATATTACAATTTTAAAAGCTAATTAATTAATTAATTAGCATAATGTTAACAGTTAGCTGTGACTACTAACTGGTTTCAAATAACAGAAATTTAGTCTCAGAACATGTACAGATATTCATAATTTCATTTGGGAAAGTTACTCACATCCATAGTAACACTTTTGAACAAGTTAGCTCAAATGCTGCTGTATTGTTGTACTAGTATATTTTAGGTTTGTTCTATAATCAAAGAGAATCTGTGAAATGAAAAAACATCACATTAGCAGAAGTTAGCTGTACTCCAGAAAATTTGTAAATTTGTTTTATAACTTGGTATTTTCTAAGATGATAAACTTACAAGTTTTGCCCAAATAAGGACATGGCTGACTTGATTGACAGGCGGGCACCCTGTAGCTTTTAGCGAAAAGGCTAAAGGCCGCCTCTTTACCTCACACTAACTAAGTTACCTTGTGTCCAGCATTTCCAATATGGCACCCTCTGATAATTGGCTTAAAAACAGCGCTCAGGAACAGATGGGTGATGTCACGGATACTATGTCCATTTTTTTATACAGTCTATGCTTATAACACTATGTAATAGAGATGTTAGCGAAGAAGTGCTGTAGCTAGCGTCAGCTGTTTCTATAATAGCTAACTGGTTATGAAATAGATTGTTGTACATTAAACGGAGGCCAGTAACCCTCTATTTTTAATATCCTTTGTCTATTCAGTTGCTAATCAAGAGGAATTATATGTTCAATGTACATTACATTTTTGTGTGTATATTTATTGTTAACCACCCATGTTATAAGTAAACCTTCAAATTAAAGAAAATAATAATTGGCCTCATATGAGCATTTGGGTAATGCCATGTAGTTCATTCTTGTGAAAACTGTACAGTGAATATTACTCCAGAAATCACATTTCTATTAATAATTACAGTCATTCATTGCTGCTTAATTATCTGTCACTTCCTGGCTGGATGGTCAGGAGGGGGAAGTTTAATGATTAGCAGATTGATTGACCCAGAATTTTTCTAAATATTTCCTGTGAGAGGGAAACATACTGTCTACCCAAACATGATATTCAATGGAAAACCTACTGCTCCACAGATGAGATTTCTCATTTTGTGTTTATTCTGCATACTTATAATTAACTACACAACACTGACTGAAAAAGCCTACTGAACCTTTAATTAATAGTTTATTCACAGTTAACTGCAGTTTCTTAACAAATGCATATTTTATGGCTTACTCACACCTTTAGTCTTTGAAGATGAATAGAGAAATAACTATTAGTGTGTTTTTGTATGCAGCAGGCAGTGAGCAACCCCTGTTCAAGAAATACAAAAAAGTTTTAAATGATCATTGCTATATTTAGTTTGATCAATGTTCATTAAAAAAATATTTCCTGCTATAAAAATGAGTCATGTTTCATGTTGCGTGAAAATAATCAACTTCAATTGGGCATGAGAATTTGAAATGATCAAAAATGTACTTTCAAATTGTTACCTGGTTGAGTTTGTGTCTATCAGCTTCAAAAGCACCCCGATTCAAACACATCAGAGATTCCCTTTGAGGATTTTGCCCATTTAATTCAAAGTAAATGATGCTGCTTTTGACAAAGAGGACTTTTATAGGCTGTTTCTTATCATGGCATTCAGACAAAGATTTTTTTTTTTTTATCTTTTTCAACATTCCAGCCCTAACTTTTAATTGAGTTTCATCAAGTTGTGCAGAGGAAGTCCATGGAGCTAAAACAAACTTTGTTGACCCTAGTTGTTGACCTTTTCTGATGATATAAAGTTTTAAGTAAAGAAAGGAGAAGACAGGATTAGATGAATCCTACCTGAAAGATTTCCAAAGCCTTTGTCAGGTCATCGGCTTTAGTTTTCTGCACCGGCGCGAAAAAAATCCTGAAACTTCAACTTTACATCCAAAGAGAAAATGACCATCTTTGCTTCAGCTGTGAAAAGCTCCAAGTTGAGGAGAAGTCACAATGTATCTGCTGCCTGTAGATCTGTTTTTCAAATTTAAAGCTCTTTCCTGTATACTGGTTTTTCGTAGGACCTGTGGCTGTTCCTGCTGCTAGTATCGAGTGTTGGATAATAAAGTTCGACATGTGTGTCTGCTTTGATTACTTCTCAGTTGTGACTGGTGAGGCCCGAGGCCATGGGGGGATATGTCAATCGCCCAACTGTGGTGGGGAACTCTGGTGGCAGAAACAGTGTGTGTTTGTGCTTTATGCATATGTGTGTGTTTCATTAGCCAAAGTTAGCACTTGCCAGCTCTGTTACCATGGTATTTCCCAAAAGAGAAGGGCCTGATCAGTGAAAGAGCACATGGGGTTGATGAAAATAAAACAAGCGATGACTGTTGGCAAAGACCCTGGAAATGTATGACCACAAATGCGATCATGCCAATATCCGATGTAGCTATCAGCTCTCACAGGGACCCAATATTTATCCTCAGTCCTCCCTTTTTGCTAGGCTTCACAAACAGCTGCCATATTAAGCCCTGATGTCAATACATACACAGACATGTCCACACAGACAGGGACTTCAAAATATATGATCTACCTTGATAAGCCCCTAAATAGTCTTTTTTTTTCATTAAACTCTTCTCTGTTGACAAGCAATGTGTTTACTCTTAGTCAGTTATGAGTTACTCAAACACTCCAGGGTTTTAGATTAAATAAGTGTCAAATAATGCACGTGAATTATCATTTTGATTGCTAGGAAGAGTTGTTTCTCTCTCAAGTCTCTAGTTAAAGTTGACCCTTTTCGGGCCTGGAGGAAGTACTGAGAATCCGCATAGATCTGTGTAGCTCCCTAACCTACGCAGAGGCCTACGCACAATGCCAACGCGCACCTCCTCCAAAATGTAATGCAGCATTGTATTTCCTGCATTTACAGCACTTCCAGTTATGCCACACATCGATCTTGTATTTCATCTCCTTCGACGTTCCTCTCTATTATTCCCTGTAAACATTACTGTATGTAAACAGCAACATGTATCAGCTGTAAATTAACATAATATGCATGGAATTGCTGGGAAAAAGTAAACAGAAAATGTAGCTGGGCTGTATACGGGCGACCTAACTATCAGAGAGACCACACTGCCCTGAAGCGTTTCAGCAGAGTTATGCTGGGCGACAGGGACACTTCAGCACATAAGCATGTAACGCTCATGTTAGCATGGACCACTGCTGCCTAGGGTCAACGCAGAAGTATAAACCAGCCTTAAGAAGTACATAATTTGCATTTTTACATGAGCAACTGTGGGGAACTTTTGGTTTGTGTCAGTGACAACAAGGTCTTTTCTGATTTTGTCCTATGAATGTGCAATTTGTGTTCCTCGATATAAAAAAATCTCAACCTGCTTTCTTTTGAAGGTTCAATGAATCAAACATCAACTAATTTGCTGTGGAATGTGAAAAAAGACTGTATCAGCAGTAGGGTTGACCCCAAATAGTCAAATATTTGACGATTCGTTCTAACGAGCCTTAGTCGACTGCCAATCTCATAGTCGAATATTTGCATATGAATCGTGGATCATTCCATTCAAACCATGGGGGTGCTCAATGTCTAATTTTACATTATTTTACTGTTTCCCGTAAAAATAGTGTCTCATATAGCCTATTTTTATATAAATATAGACTTATTTAATGTAATTCTGAGAACAGCTCTTGAAGTGTTAAATCTCCTTAAAGTGGTAATTAAATCTCCCCTGGTAATTAAAGGTGGACTCTCCCATTTAGCGGGAGCTGTGGAGCAGACGTACCTCAGCTGGCCTTTAAATCTTTCTACGTTCATGGTAGCTCAAAATGTCAGGAAATAAAACTTCAGTTGATCCTAAAAATAGTGATGAAGATGAGGAGCAGCTTCATGAAGAGGGCTGTGAGATCAAGGATTACCGGACCACACAAAAACTGTACGGGGCCAAACGAACGAGCAGGAATACCCAAAGCTGTCTGAAGCCTCAAAAACAATCCACAGCATCCCATCCACCTCCAAGCCATCAGAGAGGATATTCTCAAAGGCAGGATTTACAGTCAACAAAGCAAGGAGCGCACTTCTGCCCGTACACATGATGGTTTTCCTCGCGTACAATTTGAAAAGACTTAAGCGGACAAAGACGCGATGAAAGACTGTTTTAAAAGGTTCTGTTAAGAGATTTAAAAACCCTTTAGCTGGTTCAGGTTTGATTATGAACATTACACAGATGTTTAGCCTTAAGTTGGACAAACTACCCTCCGCAGCGCTGCTCTCCGCTGTGCGAACACTGTTTAAATATCTCCTGATTCCTTATTCTATAACGGCGCATTGTTCCATGTTTAACGGATGGTGGCCTTATTTGAGTTTTCTCTCCTTCACCTCGTTGTTTTTGCAATATAGATTTAAAAAATCTAAGTTTTATACTTATAATATTCTGTTGTCCCTTTTACTTTAAGCTATGAGTCTCTTAATTGTAAATGGTTATGCGTAATATTGTCATGCGGTCACCATCATGCAGACTTTGGGTCAATAAGGAAAAACAACAAACAAAATCTGATGAATCAGATTCGACTAAGCAAATCCTTAGTCGGGCTCACCCCTAATCAGCAGCATGCAATCAACCACTTGGTTTGACAACTTGCACAACCGGTGGTTTCTGTCGCGAAAAATAACTACATAGGATTAGTCACTCTTCTTGATAATGGTGTTTTTTGCTATTGAAGTTCATTTACATAAAAAAACGTAGATATTTATCTACGTTTTTTTTGTCAACCAGTTAAAATTGCTCACAGGAGCTTTAAATTGGTCGACACAGGGTTTGTAAAAGTGAGATTAAACAGTATTAGAAGCCTTATCACATCCATAACAAGTCCATCAGATAAGCAGGTCTGTGTGATCTCTGCTGTGGTTTATCATCCACATGGACCTGAATGATGATAGCTGGCTGGATTGCAGATGTCAAAACTGATTTCCATCAATGTGTTAACAGCATTCCCTGATCAATTATTATTCCAGAGCGTCCACAGCTCTGTTTATTAATAGGGATTGAGTATTCGGGTGATAAAGGCAGGATGACAAGTACAGCGTGCTGTTTTGTAGAGTTGTGCACACTGAAAATAACAGCAGCAATTCTCCTAATTTAGCTCCAAAACGTCATAAAAACATAACGTGAATTTTTTAAGAGTCAAATAGAGCATTATATGTGATCCACTTCACATTTGATTTTGTTATAGAAAATATATTTAAGTTACAATCACTTTTAAATCCAAATTCTAAATATAAATATAAACATAAACTGTTAAATCTAAATGTTACATATAATAGAACAGTTAAATGTTAAATATAAATATAATTGTTAGATGTTAAATAAAAATGTTGATTGTTAACTATAAATGTTAAATATAATTGTTAAATGTTAAATATAAATATTAAATGTTAAATATAAATATTAAATATTAAATATAAATGTTAAATGTTGCTCTGCGATCTAAATATCCTATCCCAAATATTTAGCTAATATACAAATTCCCCAAAAAGCCTTGTGAAGCGATACAGACATAACAGTAGCAACTAAGCTTGTACGTACTGTAGACTGGGTCAGGTCTGTCTCTGAGCGTTGTGATGCCTCTTCTCCAAAACTGCCATTCCAACATTTTTACAGCTGGCATTCCTAGTAGCCTGTAGGATTCAGCACTTTAGTTTTTTCCGCTAGACGGCTGAATTAATTTGCATATTAGCTAAATATTTAGGATCACAGAGCAACATTTAACATTTAGATTTAACATTTAGATTCAACATGAAACATTTAGATTTAACATTAAACATTTAGATTCAACATTTAACATTTAGATTCAACATTAAACATTTAGATTCAACATTTAACTTTTATGTATTCACACTATGTCTTGGAGCTAAATGTGGAGAATTGTTGCGGTTATTTTCAGTGTGCACAACTTTACAAACGGCACTCCATAGACAAGAGACAGAACCTTAAAAAAGGAATACTTCATCAGTCAGAGTTCAGAATATCACCTTGTCCACAATTCTTTTACTTTGACAAAGTGATTCATGTTAAGAATGGAAAAGTTAGTCGAAAAATGTGAATGAAATAATATCATGAAAAGGGAGCAAACACAGGAAATAATGTGATGGAAAAAAGCTAGAAATATGGATGATCATGCTCTCTAAAAACTTCAGTTTCACAACATTGAACTGCAAAAATACCCACTGGCTCTCCAAAACAGGGTCCTGAATTAAAGATCTTATGTTGTTGGAGTTTCAAGTTTAAGTTAAAAAAAGAAGAGAGATAGAGAGAGAGGTATAAAAGAGAAAAACAAACTCATATTTCACTCTGATATAGAGTCCAACCTATCTTGTTGCCTCCTGGATGTATAATTTAAACATATTTGGTAATTTGCTTCCTATAAATCTTGTGTCATTTGTAATCTGGGCATGCATAACATGGTTTGGATACTTCTGAGATCTGCTGAGTCTGCATTGCCAAGAGATAAACTTCAGCACCTCTGTCATTTGTATGCATGAGCTCTGGACCTGTCACTGTGTAATGAGCGCCTGTAGCAAAAAGGAGAGTAATGGCTCCTGTTCCATATTCAAAACAAATCATGTGTTGAGTTTCAGAAAAGGTACATATCTGTAAATCCTCAACAGCATGCATAACAGCTTTAATTAATGTTAGCACATGGAAAATAAAAGCATTCCCTGATGTTTCTAGTTGCCAGTGAGGAATTATGATAATATATGTTTGGTGCCACAGTCGCAGTTCATAAATACCACACTGTATGATTAACGACAAAATACAGGAAATTCAGATACCTTCTTTCATTGAGAAACACAGAAGTGTAGTCCAGAAGTTTGCTGACATTTTACATAAATCATATAATGCAATGTTTAGAGTTAAGCTTTGGTGAAATTTGAACTATGGTAGCTGCCCAAAGACCCAGTGGACAGCAGTGTCTGTCAGTGGGTTGGTTGGTCTACTTCTTTGGTCAAGGATTGTACATTTCAGTTTCCAACGCACAAGGAATGTGGGGAATGTGGAATGTGGGGCTCAAGGTGTAGGCCACTGGGGCGTAGCTAAGTTGTGGAGTCAACGCAGATGTATAATACCTGCAAAACTTTCAAGTCAGCCCCATAACTTAATGTGTTCTTCCTAATCATTACCCAGCTTTCTTACAAAAGACCTGCTAGCAAAGCTAATTTTATTTAGAAAGTAAAAAACCCTTAATTAATTTTCCCATTACATGGAGCGCCGCCTGCAAGCTAGTTCAGGCAGACAACTCGAGCCGCGCTCATCATACTGACACGTCACCACCTCTCCATCAGCTGATCTCAACATCCTCATTCGGCGGTCTATTTAAACGGCAAGCCTCCCTGTCTCTGCCTCTGCTTGCAGTGCTCCTGCTGTTCTGCTCAGTGCTGTGTGAAGTTTGTCCCCACCTCCTCCCCGGCTTCCACCTGCGGGCTCCAAGGGGGTTAGTCCTATCTCATTGCTCCTAATGTCTGCATTTAAATAATCTACGAGGAGTAATGAAATTCGGAGCCCACACGCCAAACACAATACTGTATGCTGCAATAAACTTATTAAGTAAACGTGAGTTGTCTGACTGAAATTAGAATATGTTCTATTCCAACTTAAATCCTTAAAATTTGGCATTTTGCTTAAATTTCCAAGATTATAAAACTTTGTCAGTAAGCTAACATAGTTTTGTGGTAGTCGTGCATTCCTCTTGAATTCAGTTAATGTATTTAAAAGGGTCCTCCTTTTTGTAGTGCTGCCTTTGAGGCCTCCTTGGGAGTCACCTTTAATTCACTGCACGTTTGCCTGTGATCAATGCAGAGGTTATTATAAAGCTAGGAACACCCAGAGGCAATTTGGATGCATAGATAGGAGGCTAATATTACTAATATTTCCATCCAGTAATACAGAGGGACAAGTCATGCTGCATTATTTCCACAGGTTAAAGCCAAACGTTTGGGAAGCAAGAGAGTATTATTATGTTAATGGGTGTGAACAAGCAGCAAAGAATGAGGGGAAACAGTGAAGATATGAGTTGGGAGACAAAATGAAAAGATATTAAGATAAAAATGGAAAAAGTTGATATGTGGGGGTAGGGTCTGAGATGAAAAGATACATAGAAATTGGGCAAAATGACTGCAAGACACCAAGAAAGATTTTCCCATGGCTGGAAATGGGGGGGAGTGAAAGAGAGAACATCAGATAAAAGAAGTGACAGAGGGCATTGAAATTTCTTCATTTACACTTTGCCTGATACATGGCTCCAGTAGCTTCTTATTTGGATCATTGCAGAGTATACTATCTCCCCTTAAGATCTCACAGCTGTCTCATTCTGCTCTCTTTCTATTACATCTGAGTCAAATTTTATTATTCCAACCGTCTCGAATCTTTGTGACCTTTTTCTATGCAGAGTCATTGTCCTCCATATGCCTCAGAGTGAATTACATCAAGACACTGTAACCGTGAAAGCCACTAAAGAAGCAATCAAGCATTTCCTGCTGTGATGCATTCACTGTTTCTAAGAGAATATGATTAAATGGTCAACTGAACAATACGCTAGGACATTTTTCTCATTTTCTCACCTTTATCCTTGTCTGAATGTCTGGGCCTTTCTGGTGGGACTGAGAAGACCTGGGTCACTGGGGAGGGTACAATAGACCAGACTGTTCAGCAGGAAAGTTCAATCAATCAATTAATCTTTATTTGTATTGCACCACATCACGACAAATGTTACCTCAAGACACTTTGACAAACATAGCAGGTCTAGACGATACTCTATGTTAAATTATTAACAAAGACCCAACATCAAGGCAGGATATGATCCAGTCCCCTCTTACTAACTGGACTCAACCTTATCTCATCTTAATCCACCATGAGCATTGCACCTCACAGTATTTAGCTAGTTACAGCGGCAAAGATAAACTTCCTTGGAGCTAAGCCAGACTGATGGGGCAGAGTGAGCTATGCTGATGGGCTTGGCCACACAACACTACAGCGGCAAGGAAAAACTTCCTTTTAACAGGCAGAAACCCCAAGCAGAACCAGACTCATGTTAGACAGCCATCTGCGTTGATCAAGTTGGGGTTAGAAAGAGGGATGGAGGAGAATAAGAGAGAGAGGGAGTGATGAAACATGATTTCCCCTTTAAAAAATCTTTTTTTGCTTTGAACCAAAGAGATAAAAACAATTTGCAGGATTTAACTAATGGATTCAATAACCAGAAGCAATCTGCTTTTTTAATTAAATGTGTGAAAACACTGAGAGCAGAACAAAGATGTCCGCAGATTAATCTAGATGATTTTTGCTGTTTTTTTCCAGCCTTTTCTTCCTCTCTGCTCCCCTACTCCCATTAAAACTGATTTGGTCAAGGTTTTTTCATGACAGACTGAAGGTTGGACAAAGAAGGCCAGAGGGGACTTATTTCAAATCATTGATTAAGAACATAAAAAATGCTAACTACATAGAAACCAACAAAGAGACCACAAATAGGTAGAAGTATAAATAGGATGTGATTCTAAATTAACTAAGTGCCCCTAAATACCTTTCTCTTTAGATATGTTCATTGCAGTACATGAACATATAATACATTTAACTCAGGGATCTCGATTTACAACAGCTGATTACAGTTTACAGTCTGCAACCTTCCTCCGACATTCACTTCATAGGAAATCTCCCGCTGGTCTTAAAACGCCTTCTTAGTTTTATGTCAAGCCTATATCTCATATCTTCATTAAGTCTTTGGCAGTGCTCCGGTTTCTTTCTCTCTGCCTTTTATGTGAAACAATGTTGGAAGAGAAAAAGACGATCCCAGCTCATTAGCAAAGAGAGATAATGATGCAGCAGAATTGTCTTGGTGTTATAATCCAGAATGCTTTGGAGTGCTTACCAGTTTATTTCACAAGTGATTTACAAAGTGAAAATGTTTTACACCACTGTATCTGATCCTTTAACTCACACTTTCAAAATATCACATGATTCTGGATTCTTGGCTGTCAAACTGGATATCATCTCCTTGCTGCGAAATGAACCTACCTACGGGTACAAATAAAGGAACCTGTACCTGAACCTGAACTTTTCTCTATTCTGTGTTTTACTGTTATTTGGGTTTTTTTATCTCAGTGATTCAATATTGGCTATTAATAAGAAAAAACATGTGCAACAATTATAGAATATCCTCTGTGGCTATGAACAATTTAAATTCTGGGTTAATAACCACGCTGACATATATATATAAATGATTTTGACTTCTTTATAGTTTTTAAAATGTGTTTCGAATGTCTGCATAACCACCTACCAATATTCGTTGAGGCAAATAAAGACTTTTGATTATTGATTTGCAACCATCGGTCGGCTACCAAAAAGTAGCTGTTAAGATATTTAATAACTTTGAATTTGGGAAACTAACTCTAATGAGGCCACAGGGATAAATTCAGGGTTATCTCATATTTTGGGTGCTTGAGTATGAAGGTAGATGAGTTACAAACAGTTCCCAAACTAGGCTTAGACTGCAGGGGTCCACTGACACACTGGGATCCTATCTCACCCCCCTCACTTACTTTAACTCTCCCTGTCCCATTAAAGTTACCAACTAAGACCTTTCTGGAGTCCCTGAGCTCAATTGTCTTGTAGGTTCCTCTGAGTTGCTGCCATAGATGGCCTTCTGCAATGGACGTGCCAGACTCAAGCTGCAACAGCTACTACAACTAATACAACTATCGGTCTCATCACTATCCCCTCTCTCTCTCTCTCTCTCTCTCTCTCTCTCTCTCTCTCTCTCTCTCTCTCTCTCTCTCCTCCATCTCTCTTTCCAACCCCAACTCGGTCGAGGCAGATGGCTGTCTAACATGAGTCTGGTTATGCTCGAGGTTCCTGCCTGTTAAAAGGAAGTGTTTCCTTGCCGCTGTAACTAGTTATATACTGCAAGGTATTGATGCTTATGCCTGTAAATAGTCTGGGTTTTCCATGACTCTTTCTGTCTGCTGCAGCTGCTTATGTAAAGGCTAATGGGGAAATGCTCTACTTATAAGTACTGGAATTGTTACACGACAACACATTGTTCTATATCCACCCTCAGGCAGCCAGCAACTTCTAATTTAAGAGTAATCAATGCACAGAATAGGGGTGGGGCTACAGATATTTCTACAGCAGTTTTCTACTGATTGAGGAAAAGCCATCGGTTCTCTAATATCTTTCAGATGTTTGCTTTATTAAAGGAAAAGTCAACTTGAGATGTATTTATTAAGGAAACAGCACCGGCAGATGGGTGTCAGAGACTATTTTTCAGGTTTTTGGGTTGTTTTGTGTTGTTGGGGAAAGTGGAGAAGGGAGTGGGAGGCGAGTAGGCGGATTGGTTTGTTAATTGAATGCCAGTTTGGATTTCACAGATGACTGAACTTGGTGTTGTGATGGAGAAAGCTCACCCACATCCTTTGACATCATCACACAGGGTACCCCATTGACTAATTTGTGTCAAAGCACAAGCACTATCATCGCTTCCTCTCTCTTTTAATCTCCTCTATCCCTCTCTCCAATCCCAACTCAGTCGAGGAACATAGCTGTCTAACATAAGTCTGGTTCTACTCAAGGTTTCTACCTGTTAAAAGGCTGTTTTTTCCTTGCCACTGGAATTAGCTACTGCAAGGTGCAATGCTGGCCTGCTTGTCATACCTAAAGTAATCAAATGTAGTATGGGAGATAGAACCTTCAGTTATCAGGCCCGTCTCCTTTGGAATCATCTACCAGTCAGGGTTCAGGAGGCAGACACCCTCTCTACTTCTTAAGATTAGGCTTAAAACTTTCCTTTTTAATAAAGCTTATAGTTAGAGCTGGCTCAGGCTTTGACCAGTTCTTAGTTATGCTGCTATACACTTAGACTAGCGGGGGAACTGGCGCACTGACACACTGGGATTCTTGCTAACCCCAGGCAGATGGCTGTCTAACATGAGTCTGGTTCTGCTCAAGGTTTTTTCCTGTAAAAAGGAAGTTTGTCTTTGCCACTGTATCTTTCTAAATAGTGCGAGGTGCAATGCTGATGGTGGATTAAGATGAGATACGACTGAGTCCTGTCTGTAAGAGGGGACCGGGATCTTATCCTGTCGTGATGTTGGGTCTGTGCTAATAATTTAACATAGAGTACGGTCTAGACCTGCTATGTTTGTAAAAGGGTCTTGAGATAATGTTTGTTGTGGCTTGGCGCTATACAAATAAAGATTGATTGATTGATTGATAAGGAGCCAGAAAAATTACTGACCACCAATGACACGCAATTACAAACCGTTTGTCTTTTAGTGACTGTGTATAAAGTTATTTTAAGGAGTATGTTACAATATTTGTTCATGAATAGATGTGGAAAAAAAGAAACATGCTAAATCAGGATATTTCAATATAATGTATTTATAACATACATATATATAGTTATATTTTAATGGCAACTTTTACAATTTTTCACCATTGTTTGCAGTAGGTATAAAAAATGTAAAGAATTGAAGATACATTGTACATTTTGAAACAAAAATCTGTCCCATTTGGCATTTGGAAATGAAGAAATAGCAAAGTGTACATTTATAAAAGAATGTTAATAGTGCACCAGAGAACACTTTAATCCATGAAATCAAAATCAGTTCAAAATATAAAATCATAATCAATTTTCATTGATTTTGATCAATTTTTGGCTGTGACAGTTTGTGTTTGTTTACAAACAGCTTATGCAATTTATTATTTCATTGTTAGTATGGAAAAACCCCAAATGTTCCCAAATGATGCACAGTACTGTTAATGTTTTACAGAAAATTCACATTTCTAACATTGAAGCATGATTTGTATTTATTGTGAGTACAGCTGCATGTGTGAAATGAATTGGATACATTCTGATTATTTTGCATCAAGTGCTGTCAGTCAGTTGAGTCAACTGAAATGTAACAGCTTTTAAAAAAAAGGGCATGTGGGGTTACAAAGTCAAAGGAAAAGTTAGATACTAGCTGTTGATGGCTAAATTTGAAGTAATTCGTAACTCACACATTAATATCGCTACTGTCAGGCAAAAACCAAGTATCTCCATATTTCATCATTTATTTGATTTTCAAAAATTAAAGTTTTGGTCACCCTTAGTGCCTGTCAGTAGGTATTAGACCATTTTAGCCAATAAAAAACATTAAAATTTGTTTTTGACTTCATCCTGTTCAGTGTTTTATTTTAAAAAAAATGCTTTTTTATTTCCAGAAAAGCCGTAGTTTTGGAGATATGAGGTTGAAGTCAAACTCTATTAGAAGAGTAGTGTTCCTTGATGAAGCTATTGCAGTATAAAGATTATATATGTCTAGGAAAATTTTCAGTGGTATTTAGATACAAAATAATGTACCAGCACAAAGTAGAAACATAACGATAAGTCCCTGAATGAAATGTTTAAATGTTTAAAAAAACAAGTTGCATATGAGTTAAAAAAAAATAAAAATCTCACATGCTTGTACAGTTTAATATCGCCTAGAGCTGGGCGATATTGAAAAATATCTGTCTATAGCGATAATTATCACTATAAATATCAAATAATTATTTATTTTAAATTTAACAGTAGATTTTTGCCCTGAATGAAAGTTCCATTCATCCATTATCTTAGGGGTCGCGGGGGACTGGAGACAATCCCAGCTGACTTCGGGTGGCAGGAAGGCAGGGTACACCTTGGACAGGTCGCCAATCTATCACAGGGTTAACATGGAAAGACAGACAACCATTCACGCACACACTCACACCTACGGGCAATTTAGAGTGACCATTTAACCTGGTGAGCATGTTTGTGGACTGTGGGAGGAAGCCGGAGCACCCAACATTTTAGTTTGTATATTCATATTTTTCTCAGGTTGAGGTAATTTGCATGATTTGATTTCAATTTAAAACAAAGATTTATCAATTTGTATTCTGTGTATCAGTTTATATAGTATTGTTTTGAGTAGTGCAAGATTACTTTTACAGGCGGAGTGACATCGTCTCCCCTAGTGCAGTGAGGGCATTATGGTTATTCAGTGTTCAGTTTCTTACGGTCGCAGTGGATATTAATCTTATTCAAAATGTACAGCTGAAGTCACCTTGCTCTTCCTTTACCCACATCCTGAAAGTATATTTAATGAAGTGAATTAAGTTGATAGTTAACACAGAGTCAGCACAGTGTTAGACTAACGAGTCTGCTTTGAGTTGGTAGGTTTTGCATATTATTCAGTGTCGATGTCGCTTGTTTCAGCTGTGTTTACATTCCGCTCCAAATGTCCTACCCTGAGACATGATTGGCTGTTCAATGCCTTCTTCTTCTGTCTAATATTGAGTGGCAACTAGTGTTTTAGGTCAAATAGCACCATTGAACATTCAATATATTTTTGAGAGAAAATATAACACAATAATTATTGTTATCCAATTATCGCCCAGCCCTAAGACCACCAAGCATTGTAAGTTCCTGCAGGTTTGTTAGCTTTCTCAGTAAACATCACACCCCACTTGGCTCCTCCATCATCACCTTCTCATGAGCTTCATCCATCCTCCTGTTCGGTTGCCCTTGTGCTCTAAAGACTACGCGGTTACAAAAAGTGAGGATGGGCTTGTTGGGTCGAGCCTGACGCAGATCACTCGATGGTGTTGTCATGTTATCAGAGTTCTGAATGTTAAAAGGCAGATGGATTTAAAAGAAGTGTTACACACAAATTCAAAATTTCGTACATTTCAAAGCATGATTTACGCAATAAAGTTTCATGGTAAAGTGCAAAATAAACCACGACCATATGGGAGATGAAATACTCCTTTTGAATACACTCACCTTACACAATGTGACAAAAATGAAGACTGGGATGCACATCAGAGGAGTGATGTAAATTAGAGAGCCCACGGCGAGTGCCCCAGCCCCAAACTGGTAACCATAGATCGACATAACACCAGCATGTATGATATCATACCAGATTATGAGCTGGGAGACAGAAAATGATCAAGTTAGAGAGATATGTGTTGTGGTGTGCAGAGGAAAGAAAGCCGTCTTGAAGTGATTAGAATAAAATGTCTGTGAAATTTAATATTGAAAAAATAATGGTTTAAAACATATTTTAGAATCTGGCTGTATTTGATTCTGATTGGTCAAAACCCTCATGACACTGGTGATTCATTCTGAAAAGCCATAGTCTCCCCTTTTTTCTTGTATGTTCGCATAAGTACTGATGCAGAAAAATGAAAGTGTCTGACTTACTCAAAATCTTTGATAGAGAGGGAAACAGGAACAGTTCAATCAGCAATAAAGTAAGTAAGTAAGGAATTAATGAATGGACACAAAGACGAGAGAGGAAACAAGCATTAAAACAGAGAGAGTTAAAGAGGTAAATGAGACACTTGAGAGATATATGTCGCAGGTGTGAGTATCTCACTGCACAGAGGATCGGCGTGATGAGCAGCCAGCAGTACTTCATCCCCCGAAATGGGGCAAACCCAATCATGTCCTCGATATTGTCGTAGAAACGGTCAGCACCTGCAAAATCATGGACAGGATGTGTTTATTATTTCAAGAGAAGAAAACGGATAAATTCCCAAACACATTAAACCATTTACAGAACAATAAGATGATAAATCAATCCATCAATCTTCATTTGTATAACAAACTAGTGACTAAATCCAGACACATGCTAACAAACCGTCTGGTTTCTTCAAATTTCCCCCAGGGACAAAAATCTGCCTTTGCATTTAAAAGAAATAATGATTTGATATTTAACGTGATAATTATCGATATCGACTGATGTGAAAAAATGTATTTGTGAAAACTTCTTTTCCAATATCACCCAGCTCTACCATGAGCAGAGCACTTTGCAGCATTTAGCTAGTCACAGCAAGGACAAAACTTAATTTAACAGGCAGAAACCTCGAGTAGAACCAGACTCATGTTAGACAGCCATCTGCCTCATGGGGTCGGAAAGAGGGAAAGAGGAGATGAAGAGAGAGAGATGATAGTGGCAAGACGTATAGTAGTAGTTGTAGCAGCTGGAGTCTGGCAAAAATGATGAATCAGGATCTTTAAAAATCAGGATCATTTACTTTTTTGGGGAAAAAATGACTTTTATACATACAACAAAGAATAAGTGGATATTTAGAGCAATAAAGAAGAGGAGGGATGGCTTAAATAAAAACCATAGAGAGAAATGAAACTATGGTTAAATACAGGGATAAACAGGTGGTTCAAATGGAGATGAAAGTTGGTTTGTAGTGACACAAGTTGTTGGAGAAGGAGTAGGAAAGAGGAAATAAGATACATAAAAGAACGGGGGGATATGAGTTTGTACATCACTTATGGAATAACATCCACAGTCTAGATCAGGGGTTCCCAAAGTCTGGGTCGGGACCACCTGGGGGGTTGTAAGACATAAATAGAGGTTTGTGCAATGTCTTCCAGATTTTTCTTTTTTTTAAGTTATCTTAAAATAGTACATGTTACTCATTATAGTAAAAAAATAGTAGCTCAACTTGAAATAAAACCTTGAAACTAGAAAATGTGATGAGTCTTCTGCCTTTTTTTTTTGTTGCCAAATGACTCCTAAGTTTAGGGTTAGTGAACAGTTAATCATCAAAAGCATCAGTAGCAGTAGGTTAATTCATAAAAGCACAGGAAACACAGCCACATGCTCACAAAGGTAGGTTAAATTTCAGCAGACCAGCTAAATTAAGCCACATTAAATCACTTTGAGGGACGTGGGGGTCGTGAGTCTTTGGCACCTATGTTTTGGGGTCATGGGCTGAAATGTTTGGGAACCCCTGGTCTAGATAATAAGGCAGCTTCAAGCTGTCGTGACCTTCATGACCTTTATGAGTGAGATTTTTCAACAGAAGGTGTTTTGGTTTCAGTCCAGTAGATGGAGCACTCATCCCATAAATGACAAAATCCACAAACAACACTGAAATGCAGCTGAGAAAATTATTTAGCCTTATTGTGCAGGAGTGATAATACCCCATGTGATTTACCAACTGACCTCCCAACCCACTGTGTTGCACGCAGCGCATTCCCACAGGATAAAGCAAAGTCTTTGTTTACTCATGCTAACTGATAAAGAACGACATCCAGGCTCAATATTAACTGTTGAGCCTCTTTAAAGAAGAACAGCTTTTTCCATCTCCTCTGTAAACAACAACAAACATGTTATTTATGAGAATTTGGATTTTGTGGGCCTAGCTGCTGGTGGTAGATACTCAAAGCTTTCATATTGAATCCACAGAGATGTATACACAGTGATTTTTTTCTAAACAGGGGATATGTTAAGAAAATAAACTAACACAGAGAAAAATAGTGTTTCATCGTACTTTCTGTTTTGTTTGAAGAGCTTCAATAATTTTAAAAAGTGTTATAAAAATACAGCCTTGGACTTCAGAGTTTTTATCAGAAGCTGGTTTCTAACAGATAAAATTAGAACAAGCTGCTTTTATAATCAAATAAACAAGAAATGAAATGAAGTTTTTTTGTTATGACTATGAAGAACTGATAGTTTTGACTTTGTGATGGAAGCCACAGTTTCTTACAAGAAACCTTTTTTTTTTTTAAATCTAATGTGAACTGAAGTTAGTATGAAACACAACTCACCATATATCCAAGCAACTACAATGGTCTCAAAACAGGCAATGAAGAAGAGGCTTGTTCCGCCGGTACCGTAGGTGTCAACTAGCATAAAGACGTATATCCCTCCCTATAAAAAAGTAAAACATACAAAAGATAAATAATGGCAAGTAGCATGACATCATGTGTTAGGACAAGCACGAGCCAGGGTTTTATAGCTGACTCTGATTTACTCTGCCCCCTCAGCAGTATACGACATTTCCATTTTGACATGTAGCATAAATGAAACCCTCCAATAACTAGAGTATGAATGGTATATATTATCTAGCAGTTTACTCAACCCAATACTTTTCAACAAACAAGGAACCTTTGAGAACTGATTCTTCAAATACCTATTTAAAAAAATGTATTAAATGTCTTTATAAAGATGTACTAAGAATAAGGTTTGTTGACTAACAAGACACTTTCAGATGGCCTTCAGTGACCGTAAAGCATACTGACAAATATTGAAAGTCTTGTCATGCTAAAATGCTAGAGTTACGCTATAAATGCTACATTGTTATATACTTGTTCACAACTTTAGTCTGCCTTTGAAGTTGAAAATGTTTACTAATAACTAACAAAAAACAAATTATCAGATATCTTTTGTGATTTTAACATTTTTGACTATAATGGAATGTTAGATTAAATGCTTGTAAGAGCAAAAACATACTGAAGTTGATATATCTAGGGTAACAAACCCATTTGTTTACAGCAAAGCAAGCTGACCCTTTTGTATTGGATTGGCTTAAAGCTACTGTGACCATTAGCATGCTATCAATGATTTTTCTTGATTTAAGATTATTCCTTTATCACAAAATGTCAGTATACTTGCAGTTCTGGTCAATGACAACCATGTTCACCACTAGCTAACTGGCATTCTAACAACCCCTGATTATTGGCTTGGATCAGCTATTAGTTATGCTGCTATAGGCTTAGACTGCCGTGGGAACTGACACACAATAAAATAATTGAAATGTTAAGATTTTCAATTACAGCATTTTCTCTTTCCTTTTTTCCATACATCAAATGGCCCATTTATACTTTTTCTACTTGGGCTTACCTCTGTGATGAGTGGCAGCCCAAGTAGGAAACAGGCAACAGCTATGGCTAGGACCAGAATTTCTCTTCCTCCGCGTCTCCTCAGGTAATGTGGGAACAAGTCTGTGAGGGCTGTGGCCAGGCTCTCCACGCACACAAACTGCAAAGGTAAAAAGTGATGCATATAATAAATATAACATGATGATGCTAAAAACGATATATGTTGCTCAAAACAGAGTATAACAACCTGACTGTCCAGGCCCAGAAAGAGGATCATGAGGAAGAAGAGAACAGCCCAGAACGAGGAGCCAGGCATCATCGCCAGAGCCTTTGGATAGGCTATAAAAGCCAAACCAGGACCTGTGAAAAACACATGACTCTCTGAAGACAGTCCTTGCCTCATTTTTTGTCATATACTTTTCTTGTGATCCTTTAATGGCTCCCATTCCTCACCACAATTTGAAAACAAATAAATGAAGTTTGTTACATTTATTTGCAGGGCAAATTTCCTTCAGAGATTAAGCCCACAGTACGTATTCAACAGGATTGAAAAGAATAACTACAACGTCAGGCCAATTATAATGTAATATTGAAAAAACATGCCACTGGCCACCAAATGAAGCAGTCATGTAGCTGAACTTAAGATGCCCTCTTGTGGTCACTGCTGGTTGTTGTAAACACTGCCAGAACTTAAAACAGTGAAATCCACAGTCAGATCAAGAAGGGAATGAGGAAAACTACGGAGGATTTAACTCACCACTAGTAGCAACTTCATTAATATCCAAGTTCAATTCATGAGCCATGAAGCCCAGCACCGAGAACACAGCAAGACCAGCAAAGATACTGGTGGCACTGTTCAGACAACAAAGTGCCAAGCAATCCCTGGAAAGGAAAAATAACTACACAGTTAAGTGCATATTAAGGTCAAACTTAAAATGTGATGATATCTGTTTTTAAGGGCACTGACCTGTAGCAGTTGTTGTTGTATTTGTTGTAGCTTCCCAGACTGGTGAGTACTCCCTGACACACAGCATAGGAGAAGAGCACCTGGGTCCCTGCATCATGCCAGACCTAGATACAGAAAACATTTGAGAAGGAAGTTATATAAAGTTATCATAGCACATGCTGTCAATGTATTTATTTATCACGTTTATCTGTGTGGGGAGGGACAAACATGGAGTAAGCAAACCAGCGCACTACAGACAGCCCTTACATGATCAAATAAACATCAACAATGAATACATCAGGAGCATACATGAATGAGGCCTCTTGAAAATGGTTTCAGTTTGAGTTTTAAAGTACCCCACTCAGGATCCAGTTTGAGCTCTACAGGTAGTATTTCACATTTTCACCCCAATCTTTCATTTATAAGCCAGGAATACATTTGTTGTTATTTCCTAAGAGGTTAAAATGAATTACACAATATCACCTTAGCAGGCGTGCTGATGTACTAAATAACAATCTTTATTTGTAAAGTGCAGAATCACAACAAACGTTATCTCAGGACACTTTTATAAACATAGCAGGACTACACTGTATGCATTATTAGGCTGGTTAAACTTAGAATATTAAGTTCAATTTCTGCCTTAAAACAGAAGTAAACTCAACTTTGAGAAAAGCTTTTTTTTCAACTCAGGAAGGTAAGTTATACAAGTTGCTTAATTACTGATCATGTAATGTGTGAACTTGATACTCTGAGTTGAAGTATCTTACCATCTTACAGAATGCATTATGAAAAACTTACTTTCTCTTGTCAAAGAAACCTACAATTATATGTTATTTCAACTCAAAAGCTTCAGTTATACTAGTTGCTTAACTCGTATTTTTGTATTGTTTGAACTTGATACTCTGAGTTGAAACTACTGACTATATTACATCATTTATTTGAGAAAACTTGTGTTGTCTTGTAAGGAACATGGGTCATAGTCAGTTTCTGAGAGATCCGGTTACCACTGAAAATTCAGTCACACACCTTCCAGTGGACCTTATGGGGAAAAAAATGAAGGAAAAAACATGATGGCAGTGAATGAGGAGAAAAATATTATCTTTTGATCCCGTTCGAGTTGTGACATGATTTCCAAATGTGTTGTTAATTAATTTAAAACATCATTTTTAAAGTCAAGAAAGTCATACTTTGTCGTAAAACTGTTGAGATATACACTTTTGAAAATAAGAAATTAAAAAGACGATACTGTTAGAAACATTAGCGACGTTAGTCAATGAGGGAAAAGTATTAAAAGAGGGGCAAATCGTTGCAAGTCTGGACATGTTCAGAGCTGCATCTATGCAAAAGTAAAGCTGATCAGAGCAAGCATGCAGGACCGGCCCCACAAGGTATTAAATGAGTGTATAGGCTATTTTCCATCGTAATCCACCATGAGCATGGCACATCACAGTTTTTAGCTAGTTACAGCGACAAGGAAAAACTTCCTTATAACAGGCAGAAACCTTGAGCAGAACCAGACTCATGCTACAAAACTATCTGCCTCAACTGATTTGGGGTTTTGAAAGAGTGAACGAGAAACCAAACAAAGACCCAAAGTAGAATGAATTGTTATTTGACCCTAAACCGTGATTATAAATGATGTGAATATCTGTACAGTGTCAGAGATACAAAACAAAGAGGTATCCTGACCAAATACAGGCTGAGTGACCACCAGCTAGCTGTAGAGACAGGGAGACACAGGCAGACATGGCTGCCCAGAGAGGAGCGTCTATGTGCTCACTGCTCTACAGGGGACATAGAGACAGAGATGCACTTCCTCCTCCACTGCAGCAAGTTCTCTTTACTAAGAGATGCCCACTACAGGGAAATTACTAAAATAGTAACAAACTTCCCAACATTAACCCCAGAAGAGAAACTGTCAATTCTCCTGGAGGAAGGGTCAGCAGCTCCTCTGGCTGCTAAATATGTGTCTGCCTGTCACAGCCTGAGAGATGCACCATCCCAAAATATTTGATTTTAGGTGAAGGTTTTATGAGCATACCGCATCAAGTGAGGACGTTGAGATGTGCTGTACACCATCGTTCATTAATGCATATAAAATATGTAATATATATAATATGTAATGAATATATATGTAATGTAATGTATGTGTATGAATTATATGTGCTTTGGCAACAACATGTCTTTGTTCATGCCAATAAAGCAAATTGAATTGAATTGAAAAATAGAGGAGAATAAGAGAGAGAGAGAGATGATAGTAATGAGGCAGATAGTAGTAGTAATACTAGTAGTAGTAGTAGTAGTAGTAGTAGTTGCAGTAAGGTAGTAGTTGTTGTATTAGCTGTTGTCACTGGAGTCTGGCATGTCCATAGAAGAAGGCCGTCTATGGCAGCAACTCAGAGAAACCTAGGAGACAATGGATCTCAGGGACACCAGAGAGGTCTATGGTTGGTTACTTTAATGGACCAGGGAGAGTTAAAGTAAATCAGGGGGGTGAGATAGGATCCCAGTGTGTCAGTTCCCCCAGCAGTCTAAGCCTATAGAAGCTTAACTAAGAGCTGGTCCAAGCCTGAGCCAGCCCTCTATCAAAAAGAAAAGTTTTAAGCTTTTAGATGGTGCATTCGCTGTAGTGTTAATTAATGGTACTTCTGTCTCGCTTCATTCACTTCAATGTTCAGAGTACGCACCACATGTGAACTTGTGGGGGAGTACATGGCTTTGTTTACAGGAATGTCTGTCTGCAGGGGCCTTTTTCTGACAGCATCTGGTGAACATTAGAGGGACCACAACACTCACATAAGGACAGATTTGGCACAGGTCCAAAGCAATGTAAAGGAACCTCCTCTGGCCCCACAGTGGGCCTGGCTTATTCCAAACTTCCAGTGAATATGAGAGGATTCAATCTATTGCAAAGGATTTTTACATCTGACACCAGACACAGAGGACACTGTTGTGTTCCTGGAAGCATGACATGTCTTCTTGTCCGCTCCACATTCAGATTCACACGACACATAGACAAAAAGGACACACATGCACACATAAAACAAACCACAGATGGAGGCCAATTACAATGTCCTCAGTGGTTAAAGCAAAAGCAGACACTTTCATGCTTAGAACGATTCATTAGAAGACATCTGTTTCAAAGAGCATCTGGAGTTGTGCAACTCTGGTTTTACCTGCTTTCAACAGCCACTCCAGATTTTCTCACACTTTTTCCCTCCATGCTTACATAATAAAATTCCCACGTTTTAAAAATTAGAGAGAGCAAAATTTCTTTTATGCTTCTTATAACTAGGACGTGGACACAGTGTCTTCTTAAAGGGAAAATATGGGATGGTCATGTTAAATTTTAAACTTGGTTTTAAATAGTATAGATGCATTTATTTAACTCTATTTCATTCTAAGTTTGGAGCCTGATTGAGCAAATATAAACATTAGTGTGAGAAATAACATAACTAGAAAAAAACTGTTCAAATTTAGCTAATTTAGATAATTAGTGAAGTATGTATGTGGGCATGGCCATTACAGTTTCACTGCTATCATTAAAAAGCACTCTTGGGAGGTGATTACAGTGAATAGCTGCTGTGTGACCTCAATTTATTGCTTAACTCTCATAACAAATATCAAAATTAAACTGCACCTAATTCAGAACAACTTTTAAAAAGGCGTTGAGAAACTCTCGGTGTTACGGTTTTAAAAGTGACCCTGTAAACTGGAGACCTTAAGCTAAATGTGTCAGGGTTTGTGGAGTTTACACAGTTGTTGAAACACAGAAGGGGCCCTCTGGAATGTTATAATATCCTCATCAGAAAAGTATTTAATGATCATCTTAAGACGTTTGTGAGTGATGCATCCGGCTGAAAGTTGTCAATTAACAGGGTCACTCTTTAAACCCAAAACACCGGTCGATACATTGTCTCATGATACCGCAGGTCTTTTCTTCCTGCAGTGGTCAGACTCTATAATATATACATATATATATTTATATATATATATATATATACATATATATATATATATATATATATATGTGTGTGTGTGTGTGTGTGTGTGTGTGTGTGTGTGTGTGTGTGTGTGTGTGTGTGTGTGTGTGTGTGTGATTTTAAGATATGCTTATCTTTTACCTCTTTAATTTTGATTTTAATTTTAATTGCTAATAACTTTTTAATAATTGTTCATTTATAGGCTCTTGTTTGCTTTATATATTTATTTTAGACTTTGTCTACTCTGTTACTGTAAAACTTAGATTTCCCGGTGTTGGACGAGTAAAGGAATCTCTTATCTTATCTTATCTTATCTTATCTTATCTCTGCCACAGGTTTTAAAATGATTAAAAATGATTAAAATGATTAAAAATTACAACACAGATTTTTGCATCTTGTTGTTGGTGGTCTCATTTGCTTTTGTGAGTCATAAGCAGGCATCACTATTAATTTCATTCTGTTTCATAACCAGCTGAAAACTCCTAACAGGAGCTTTAAGGTTGGTTGCTAAGCCCTGTTGTTAAGGTTTTTTCATGACCACTCAGGAAAGTTCATATACATGCATGCATGCACACATCCCCAAAGGATAAGGAGAAAAGGAAGTGACCACCCCTCACATGGAAAAGTTCTGTAGCTTAACCCTCCGGTGATCACATTTGAACCCTTGCACTAAAAGAGGGGATGGGTGGCGATCAAGAAAGACCCCTTGTTAACAGACACAGATGCTGTCATTGTGCAAAAGCATGCCAAATAATCCTGAATGCACCCTTTGCTTTTGTTATTCCCTATTGAGTTTGGAGATTACATCATTTTGCTTAGTGAATAAAATATATGCTTTAAGGATGTAACACTATGTGATAGCAGTAGTTAGATAGATAATAGTTTTAGCTCATAGGAGGCTAAACTGACTGCTAAGGTAAAGATACTGTTAAATTGTGTGAGAAAATCCCCATGGAGAGCACAGTTTTTTTGCCTCCTGTCTGATGATGTTACTGCAAACTCGAGGGGAAAGCTTCTTTGACAAATTTCTCACTGAAAGAGGATCTTGGTTTGCTTTTCTTGTTAAGACTCTGGCTTGGGACCGGAAACAAAAGTCAAGGCAAAAAAGGGAGGGGGAGAATAACAGGACACTCTATTCATCCTGTTAGAAGACAGAGGAATTTGACAGAGAGAGGAGTTTTGTGATATAAGACACAAATAATACTCTTTTTGGTTGTGAGGCCAGTGGTGGTTACTGTTGAGCCAAAAACAGAATTTCAAATAAGATGAAATTGATTGAGATCTGCTAACCCTAACCACTCAGGGTTCATGCCTAACCCGAACCCTTAGTATTTGTCAGTGAACTATATCCCTAACACTAAGCTTTGGGCTTGTTCACAACCTATCGCCTCACCCAACCCTTACCCTAACCCT
The DNA here is from genome assembly GCF_009762535.1 of Notolabrus celidotus. Classification (NCBI taxonomy): domain Eukaryota; kingdom Metazoa; phylum Chordata; class Actinopteri; order Labriformes; family Labridae; genus Notolabrus; species Notolabrus celidotus. Next base: position 19,132,368 of record NC_048292.1, read on the forward strand.
AACCACTCTGGGTTCTTTCTGAGTTTGTGCCTTACCATAACCTTTGATCTTTGACAGTGGACTGTATTCCTAATTCTAATCTTTGGACATGTTGGCAATTGAACACCTTACCCACAATCTTGCCCTAACCACACCTTACCCTAGCCTTGGACAGAAGCAAACAGAAGAAGAGTGTGAAAGTGAGTTCTCACTTTTAGATCGGCAAGCTTCGAGATGTCAGGACTGAGGTAAAATTTCAGTCCATCTGCAGCTCCTGGTAGTGTCACTCCACGGATTACGAGGATGAACAGCATCAGATAGGGGAATGTTGCTGTGAAATACACGACCTAAAAACACCAAAATGCAAACACAGAAAAAAGGTTACCGGTTAGTACAGACACAGAAAGTCACTCTTTACATGAAACCTTAGTTAAAGGCACTATAAGAAGTTTTAACCAGCTCAGAAACAGACTGAAACTGATACTGATGCCTCTTAATGACCTTCAAAAAGTAAAGAAGACCACCAACAACAACACTGATACCTTCTTTGTTGTCATTTCAAATGCCTGAAACCGTTACGAGGGGGTAGGTGTCAGACCTGATGATTGACATCTTGCATTAGACGCAGCTTTTATTTGACTGTTTACATGGCAAATAATCACATTGCAAATAATCAAATCTGACTGTTAAAAGAAAGCAGGATGAGTTTTTTGTTGACAACACTACTTTTGCATGTACAAAACAAGAGGTAAGAGGCATCACTTTGCTCACAAGGGAGCACCAAAATCGATGTAAATCAATAGTTCCTCACAGCAGCTTTAAGTTATTTTCAGTATGAGGGGGCAGATAGAACAAGCCAAAAACTCAACACTGATGCATTATCACTCTATAAAGTTGGGAGGTCTGATGTGCTAGCTAACAGTTGCTTCTTTGCGTACCTAGCAGACATGAAAAAGCAAAAGCATTCTTCAAAGTTGTGTGTCAGGCCCCACTAAGTCACACTGCACCTGCCAACCACCAGCACCAATTCCCCACTCACTCTCAAAGTACATCATGTGAAACAGGTGCTGATGACTGTCGATCATAGAAATGCTGCAGGACATTAAAGAGTACTTGGAAAGTACTTAAAGCATGTGCTGACCAGCTCTCAGGGGTCCTCATCCGGATATTCAGCCTGTCCCTGACACAAGCTATCATTCCATCCCATCTGAAGTTAATCACTATCATCCCTGTCCCTAAAAAGTCATCAGTTTAAGTACTAAGCAAACAGATCTACTGATGATGCCATCACTACAACCCTCCACACAACTCAAGCCACCTCAAACTGCATCAGGATGCTTTTTGTTGATTACAGTTTGGCCCAGACAAATTAGTTGAAAAATGCCCCCATCTGCCATTTTTATCACCCTCAGCTGCCCTCTGTCTTCTCTGGAGGACATCTCCAGATTCTGGTACCTCAGCAAGTCAAGTATACACTATCCTGTTGGCTCTGTTTTTGGTGCCCACCAACCCCTGAAGGAAATTACCTGCTAATTAGCTTCTAAATGCTCAAATATGCTAGGTAGCCATCTTCTGGCTTTATCCATCAGTCTTGTTTTGCTGGTTGGGTAAAAACTGTGGGTTTGTTTTGATGGTCTATTTTGAAAAATAAATCACCCGTATTGGAGCAAATGATTACAGTGAGAGCCAATGATAACAGTGAGGTTGCTGGCCTTAAAAAAATCAACAACATCTAGCTTGAAATGCTATAATCCTGATAAAGCTCAGGGGAAAAGCAGAGTTGGATTATAACTGTCTGTTGGTTGGAGCGTATACATTGTTTATACACTGACTGTGGAGGCGGATGGCTGTCTTACATGAGTCTGGTTCCGCTCAAGGTTTCTGCCTGCCTTTGCTGCTGTTCCTAACTAAATACGGTGAGCTGCAATGCTCATGGTGGATTAAGATGCGAAGAGAGTAAGTCCTGTCAGTAAGAAAGGACTGGATCATATCCTGTCTTGATGTTAGGTCTTTGTTAATAATTTAAAATAGAGTATGTTCTAGACCTGCTCTATTTATAAACGTTGTCTTGAGATAAAATTTACGGACCTTTTCCGTTTTTGAGTAAATTCTGTTTTCTATTGAAAAATTGTATTCTGCTGTCTAAACACTTATTCATATTTTTTTAAATGTAAACAAAGACAGCTTTGGCAATATGTAATTAAACACTTCAGCCAACTTCAGGCATTAAAAATAAGAAAATAGAAATAATTTAACCTGTCCATTATGGTCTCATTGTGTAATGTAGCTCATAAAGAGAAAAAAGTATTAGTTATAGTCTCTTTCAAAACCAGCCTAAAAACTTCTCACAGGAGCTTTAAATCATACTTATAAAGTATTCATTGCAGAATTCAACCTATGTGAGTGAAATGGCAATTTTTGGGAAAATGACAGCAATAGCATGAAAAGTTTAAACCTTCAGCACTTAAACTTTATGCAGACTGTCAAGACAAATGACTTATTGAGTGCCTTTTTATCAATATATACAAATCACGGAGCAGTAAAGCAATATGAGCTACTGACAGCTGACAAGTAGAGTGTGGTATTTTTGTTTCTTAATGCCCTAAGTTAGGGAACAGAATTGAATATGTATACTAAGAAATACTTGCCTTTCCTGTTGATTTGATACCCTTGAAGATGCAGAAATAACACAAAACCCAGGCAATCAGGAGACACAAAGCCAGGTCCCAGTGTACTGAAGTCATGGAAAAGTCATCTGATATTCTTAACACTCGATGACTGTGGGAAAAACATGGCATGTGTAAACACAAATATATAGCTGCATCATCTATAAACAGTATGACAATGAATAGACAATACAGATGTGAAACACAAACACTTTGTCTCCACTGTCAAGATGCTTCCACCCAATTTACCAAACACTGAGTGGGCTATTAGCTTAAAGAGGTTGCACTGAAAGCCGTATGTACTCTTAGTGAATCCATGACACTGCATTCGAATATTGCAAACATCTGCAGAATGAATACAGATGTTGAAATCCGCCTTGGTTTATATTGGACGGTAGTTTTTGTGGTACAAGCTGCCCAGAAAAGAGCACGTATTGTTCCCATCATGCAGCATGTGAATGTGTGTGTGTGTTTGTAACAGAGTGATTTCACAATATCTGTTCTCATGTTCTCAAACTCAAGCAGGACGTTATCATGTGAGAAAGCAAAATAGTGGTTTCAAAGTGTATAGAAATGAGCTTTCCACCAATGAGACACACAACTTTTTAGCACTTATTTTGTTTTCTTGTGGCTGCCATGATTTCCTGTCTTTCTTTTTCACTTTCCAATTTGAGTTCACTGAGCCTTAACTTGTTCAAGAGCTGTCTGCTCTCTTGCTCTGACTTCAGGGAGATATGCTATAAGTTTGTAATCTCCTTTTAATGCCAGATAAAATTCTAATCTACTTTGGCTTTACATGGTTGTTTTTATTCTGAATTACATTATAATTGGGTTTGGTCTGACTGCAGTTTGGAGAGCAGCTTTCACATGAGACTATTGTTGTTTTACAATAAAAGTTTGTTACACCTTTTTAGAAAACAGAGTGTGTGTGTCTTTATCAAGCTGACATTATGATTTTTGTCACAGTTCTCACAGCATGCTCAAACTTCTGTTCCGTATACTCCCATTCTCTCACTTTTTGCATGCGTGATGGTCAATTAAGTCATTCCTAGGAAGCATTTGACGTAGTGATGAATGGTTATTATCAGTGTCCATGTGTGTAGGTCTATGAGGAGAGCCTTCAATGCATGGGGTGTGTGTGTGTGTGTGTGTGTGTGTGTGTGTGTGTGTGTGTGTGTGTGTGTGTGTGTGTGTGTGTGTGTGTGTGTGTGTGTTCTTACAGCCAGAATTCCTCTTCCGGTGTCTTCAAGAAAATCAAGGGGTCCTCCCTTGAAATTAAAAGAAACATTAAAAAAGTAATTGAACAATGCCCAACCATTAGTTATTTTCGAAGAACTTAAAATGATCCAACATATCATGAACATAGATGTTGCAAAAACGGAGATTGGTTTTTTTAATTGATTTTATTTATTACATTTTGCACTTTTTAAAGGTCAGGCAGATGGCTGTCTAACATGATGAGTCCAGTTTTGCTCAAGGTTTCTGCCTGGAAGTTTTTCCTTGGTGCTGTAACTAGCTAAATACTAGAATGGTGCAATAGTCAAGTCCTGTCAGTATGAGGACAGATAGATTGATAGATTGATAGATTGATAGATTGACAGATTGATTGACAGATAGATTGACAGATAGATTGACAGATAGATTGATTGATTAATTTCTTGATTGATTGATTAATTGATTGATTGATTGATTGATTGATTGATTGATTGATTGATTTAAAGGCAAGTACCAGATTTCTTTTTAATAGCTATGAAACTGACATGACATTACTCTGATGCCTATTTACCTTCAACAGCATACAGGACCATTAGCATTAAGATTGGTCAATTGTATTTGGCCATTTTAATGCCTGTTAGCGGTGCTAACAGGCAGGTGTCACATGAAGTGATTTACAACATGCTGCAGATATAGACTTTGTTAACATTTTCCATTATACTGAGGAAAAGAAATCTGGGGAGTTTAAAATCTGATTTTCTGTAACATGGCCAGCTATCTTTGACATGGAAATAATTATACAGAAACAGGGGCTAGTTTGCTTTAGTAAGTCATAGAGAGACTTTAGTGTTGATACCAGTCTGTTTGGTAAATGACAAAATACTCCTCACGGCAGCTTCAAGACAAAGCCTTGCAAGGCTAAATGGCTACTTGCTGTAGCTTCATGTCTTCTATATGGGAGTGCTATAGTCATTCTTTTCTGGCTCTCAGTAAGAGTGTTGAGAAATATTCTGCTTTGAACACATTAAAGCAGGGGTGTGTCCCCCAGCTATAACATCCAAGCCAAAACTAATACCTCATTTCTTGTCAATGTTTTATGTGTCGCATCAGTATAAGGAATTCCAGTCTTTTCTCTGGTGTGTTTCACAAGATGTGAAGATGCAACTTACGTGTAATTGATGTTGTCAGAATAGTCAGGCATGCTGACGTTGTTCAGGAATGACCAACTGGCATTGAGTTTAAACAAATTAGGGTCTGGTTTGTGACAAGAACCTAAGAGGGTGAGGAAAAAATGGGCGAAGGTGAGTGGGAGTGTTTCACACTTGTAAATGTTAAAATATGTTGGAACATTTTCTTCCCCTTGTGTCTAAACAAGAGAAACAAGAACATATCTAATCTTATACAGATTTTTTTTTTAAAGATTCCACATTATTTGCCAAAAAGCTCACCAGTGTTCCACTCGTTCTCGCATGTGGACCAAGGCAGCGGGTTTTTGAAGGAGTTGTATAAATACAGGATAGCCCAAGCCAATATCACGATGTAGTAGATGTTAAGATACACCACAATCACTTGTGCTGCAATCCCCACCCCTGCAGGACACAGAGTTTTCACTCGGTTAGTGAAGGCTTCTGGCTGCTGCCTTCTTATGTATAATGCAACAGTAAGAGCTTCTAAATGCAGGTTTAGTAAAGTTTAACATTGAAAGACATAAAAATAAACCATATGATTAGGTTACATTGAAAAATGCTGAAAAATGTATGAAATTTTTTCCTGTCCTTGTTTGAAAGCAGCTTTGCATGTTAAGATAATGGAGGGGAAAAAGCCTGGCAGTAACCACACAAGGAAGCCTTTGTTGAGGCCTGAATGTTCAGAACATTTTCATACATGGTAAAAAAAAAAAAAAGTGCATTGAATTTAACAGTTAGTTTTTAAATGTTCATCACTGCAAAAACTTTAATCTTAAAAAGTATGTCTTTGTTTCTAGCCATGAAAATACCTCATTGGACTTGATAGCAATATTCACGGGACAAACCCAGATATAAACCATATTTCATGATGTTACCAGCAAAAAATGAGTTTATCTGTTGAACATGGCTCATACTATGTCTAATGACATTTTTCTGACTGGAAATAAGACTAAGAATTGAGATTTTACAGTGCAGTGACTTTTTTGAGGAAGTCTGGATGTGAGCAGTTGAGGTTCTTTAACAAAGAAGAAAGCACAGCAGAAAAATAAAATTACAGGAAGTCTGACTATCTTGTGTAAAAAAAAAAAGAACTTGATCATATCTTATTTTCATCCCCCAGAAAAATGTCATTAGACATAATATGAGCCATGTTCAACAGATAAAGTCGTTTTTTGCTTGTAATATCATGAAATATGGTTTATATCTGGGCTTGTCTGAGCCTTGTTTTTACCCTCAAACATGGGGCATATCTTCCTCCAGGCGGTCACCCCACCCTCACTGGTGTACTGGCCCAGCGCCGTCTCCAGGAAGAACAGAGGGATGCCGCAGAGGAAGAGGAACAAAAAGTAAGGGATGAGGAAGACACCTGCAAAAAAGTAGTTTGCATGTAAACCCCTCATATTAAAAGTGCATCAATTCAGCTTTACCATTTAACATTTAACATTCAGATATAACATTTAGATGCAACAATCAACATTTAGATGCAACAATCAACATTTAGATTTATCATTTAGATTTAGATTTAACATTTAGATTTAGATTTAACATTTAGATTTACATTTAACATTTAGATTTATATTTAACATTTAGAATTATTTCCAAAATTTATATTTACTATTTAACATTTATATTTCACATTTCAATGTATATTCAACATTTAGAGTTAACATTTTGATTTAAATTCAAAATGTAGATTTAAGATTTGTATTTAAAGGTGACATATCATGCAAAATTGACTTTTTAATGGTTCTTTACCTGAAATATGTGTCCCTGGCATGTCTACAAACCCCCCGAGAATGAAAAAAATCCATTCTGCCCCTGTTTTGATTTCTACACCTTTCTGTAAATGTGTGTGAAACGAGCCGTTTCAGACTTCCGTGTTTTTGTTACGTAACAACAATATCCGGTCTGTCACGGAGTCAGAGCTCGGAGCTTGTTCAGCCCATAGACTGTATAAAATACAACTCAACCCCTCCTCTGTTTTTCATTCCCTGCACAAATGTGTGCTAACAAGGAGCTTAGGAGGGAGGCATGCTAGTTGTAGGCTGTCTTAATAAACACAAAGGTCGGTTTTACTCCCCACGTCTGCAGATTTGAAGATCTAGTGGATGATTTTTATTTATCATGGATAAGTGCTAGCGCTAGTTAGCATAGCCACATAGCTACATGTTCGTAGCTGTGTACCAAGACACACGTCTACATACTGATAAATAAAACAACAAGAAACGCTAAATCTATGACCAATCGTTCAGAAAGGTCCTGCTACAGGCGCCTCTCCGTCAGGATCAGATTCAGAGGGTTGAAGTAACGCGATCTCTGAACAGCCGTGTATATTCAGCCAACATGTAAACATTAGATTAACGTGCTGGAGAGCCGAGGCACATCCACTTCCTGAGGGCGCGTGGTCAGAGGGAAAACAGAGTGTTTTGATGAGGAATGAAGAAGAGGACTTTTCAGGCATGCCAAAATCTGATTTCAAAGTGTTTTTTTGAGCATAAACTTTAAAGACATGTTTTGGGGACCTCTTAGACCAATATATATTGATGAAAAAAGCGTGATATGTCCCCTTTAATATCAAACATTTAGTTTTAGATTTAACATTTAGATATAACATTTAACACTTTTATTAAACAATCAACATCTATATTTAGCATTTATGTTAAAATTTAACATTTAGATTCAACATTTAGATTTATTTCTAACATTTATATTTACCATTTATATTTAACATTTAAATGTATTTTCAACATTTAGATTTATGTTTTACATTTACATTTAACGTTTAACATTTAGATCTTTATTTAGCCTTTGGATTTAACAGTGCTTGTAACTTAAATGTATTTTTCACAACAACATGAAAAGAGACGAAGATCACAAATATTGCTCTTAATGTGATAAAGGAAAGTGAACTTTAAAAATTCACACTATGTTTTTATGACGTTTTAGCCCTAAATGTGGAGAAATGTTGCTGTCATTTTTAGTGTGCACAACTTTACAAACGGCGCTTCATAATTATATCCACATTACAGGTCCCTTACCTCCTCCATTTTTGTAACACAGATAAGGAAACCGCCAAACATTTCCAAGGCCAATGATTTCTCCAGCCATAGAGAGAATGAACTCCATGTTGTTGGCCCATTTGCCCCTTGGCTGGACACCCTCCTCTGGAATCCCTTTATCTGGCCTAGGGTTTCCAACGGGACCCCTTCCGGCTGTTTCTTCAACCATGGTCACTCGGTGTACACCTAATAAACACATTAGTCATATTTTTGTTTCTCCCAGCTCCCCATCATAAGTGCAGATACATAAGAAGCCTGTATAGTCGAATCAGGTTCTCCATCCCTACCAGTTGCACAGACTGTTTTACGCTTAAGTTTCCCCTTTGCGTTGAGTCCGTGCAAAAAGAGAGTCTGACAAAACAATCAGATGCCCATATGCAATTTACTCCAAATGACTCAATTAAATTATCGTCCAGCTCCTGCGTCTTGAATAAGTAAAAATGCATGCACTTTACTCACCCGTGGGCTTGCAGTGAGCGTTCGTGATAAAATTACTTCACTGACTGGGTGAAAAAGAGTGAGTCTAAATTTGTGGGGTGTGTCCTGAGTGATACGACACACACACACACACACACACACACACACACACACACACACACACACACACACACACGCCCCATGCATTCAAGGCTCTCCTCATAGACCTACACACATACACTGATAATAATCATTCATCACTACGTCAAATGCTCCCTAGGAATGACTTAATTGACCATCGCGCATGCAAAAAGTGAGAGAATGGGAGTATAAGGAAGTTTGAGCATGCCGTGAGAACTATGACAAAAATCATAATGTCAGCTTGATAAAGATTAGAAACAAACCATATAAAGTCATAACACACCACTTTGCAATCAAATCAATATACATAGAACTAAATACTGTTTGTGGTATAATCACATCACAGAAAACTAATTCGGCTATACAAACGAAACTTTAACACATAACTCATTGGCTGCATCAACTTACAAGAAGTAACAATTAATTTCCGGCTTCCCAGGTCTTGTAATCATACAGCAGCCTCCTCCTCTCTGCAATTTACCTTGCTGCATGGCAAGCATGAGGTTCAGCCAACTAAGACCCGCCCCTTTCTCTTGTCCCTGAGCATTCCCTCTGCTATCGATTATATTCGCACTTTAACACAATTTTAATGACTTATATACTTAACAGCAAGATATTTTAACCTTAAATTATTCTTGTTTTTAGCTTAAATTATTATATAAACTGAAATGAATTAAATTAATAAACTTGAATGACTGGCAGCTACAGATAACAAGGATAGTTGTCCTGTTATGAAATGATATTTAATTTTTTTCTCAAGATCATGGCTTTTTTCAACGGATAACAAGATCCTGTTGAGCTCACGAGGAATAAGTTGAGAAAAAATTGCATTTATCTAACACTGGAAGGGGCGTACTCAGGCTGTTTGAGGGGCAGGGGCGAAAAAACAATTGAAAATTTTGAGCATTTAACACTTACATTCCTTCATTCTGGTAAATATGTATGTGACCAATTGTGAGGTACATTAAATTATGAAAAAAGGAAAAGTACAATACTATTTATTTATTTTGATACAATTGATTATATTACAAAATAAACATAACATAACATAATTAACTACAATTTTATCCATGTCAGGGGGCATCCAGAGTGCACTTTTTAACATTTTGTATATTTGAGAGGCATCCAGAGGGCACTTATTTATGTTAATTTATTTGAGGGGCATCCAGGGTATAGTTCTTTGAGCTTTTATTCATTTGAGGGGCATCCAGAGGGCACTTTTTTGAGCTTTTATTCATTTGAGGGGCATCCAGAGGGCACTTTTTTGGGACCACCTCCAAAACGAGATGACACCCCTCAAGGGGTTTATCCCAATAAATAAATGTCTTCATTTTCTAATGCATTTTCCACTGAAAGAGCACCTGAGAAGGCAATTTTTAATGTTTATCTACTACAGTGGAATCCAAAAGGGCACTTTAGCACTGTTTCATTTGAACATGACGCCACCAGGGGGCGGCAATAACCAGTTCACCACTGAACATTGGTATCTCACAGTACTTCTCAATTGCTAAAACACTGAACCCTATTGTCTGAACCAAATTCTCAGCACCCTGAACCCATGTATTGAATCAGTCAATCTTTTTTGCAAATCCATAAGCACTTTTCACCTGTTAGACACAACTTGCAAACACATTCTCAATCAATAAAACACATGTTGCACTGTGATACATTTGTGTTGCATAATGGTAAGCACAGGTTGCAAAAGTTAAACACATTTGAAGCACAGGTGTCACAGCTTCAACACAACCACTCAAGACTGATCACACTAGTGGCTAATGATGTGAGGAAACCAATATAAGCCAGTTCAGAGAGCACTGGTTGTTGAAGGTTGAACAATGTACAGAAATAATCTGAGATGCAGAGGAAAAGTGCGTGTAAGAGGTGGTTGAGGAGGAAGAGGAGGGGAGTGAAACCGAGATAGACAAAGAACAGTAACTTCTGATGAAATCCGAGCTACTGTGTTAGACCACGTTCTTCTCATTTATATTTGTCTTTACTTTATTTGTACTGTATACAGTAGGCTAAATTAATTTAGCCTACAACAAACATTAGTTCTACAGCTTCATGTCATGAGCATTGTGTTTTCAGTGTTTTGATGTAGTGTGTAATGACTGCTCAGTATTGTTTTTAATTTTGATTGACTTGGGGTATGATCTGACAACATTGTTTGGTTTTGCAGGAAGAGTCAGAGGTTTGGTGAATGTAGTTTGAAAATTGGGGTTTATGTTGATAGTGTTGAGAAAAGCGTGGTGAATGTCAATAAATGTGTTTTAGCAATTGAGAAATACTGTAATCTCAAAAGACAACCAGCCTAGGTCAAGAGCTTGAGAAAACAACTAGAAACATGTCCTTATCATGGGAAAGTTGGACCAAACAAAACACAAGGATGCAATTAAGCTTACATGATAACTCTTGAAAACAGTGTAAATAAAATAAATGGATGCATTCCACTCCAGGGCTCCCTAAGGTTTGTAACCTGACAAGACAAACTCAGGTCAATAGTGCTCCAGTTATGGAGCGAGGTAGGAGGAGTCCCATGGACGCAACGCAGTGACGTTTGATGTGTGACGCTACCAGGAAATAAAAGTAAACATCGCTGACATATAGAAGACGAAAATGTTATGTAGCGTTAGTTTCCCCTCTTTATTCCCAGTCTGTGGCCTTTGTGGGGATTCTTGCAAAATGCATTGCGGATTTATACCCCGATAAGGACAGGCTGAAACAGGTAAGTCACTCTTTGAGTTGGGAATAGTCAGTGCTGCAGCTGCTAATGATAGCTAGCTTGATATCGTAATTCCTGCATTATTTGAAAATGGTCCATGATGGAATTTCCTAAACGACATCCCCTTTACGTTAGTTTTGTCACACGAGTTTAAAGCCACATTGCCCTCCCTGTACTTTCTTACTCTTAATGTCGCTTGCTGTTTGATTGAGTTTGTTTGCATTTATTTATTTCAGATTCAGCAATGTTAGCCTTGAGATCGTCCGAGGAGGAGTCCCCAGAGATGGAGGACATGGACACCTCAGAGCCTAACTGGTGCTGGTTTTACCTTGCTGAGTGTGGGGTGTGGCATATGTTTGAGGTAGTCACAGGACAACTTAACGAATCAAAGCACACTTTCAACAGCCTGTATACATGATTCTTCGCCTGTTGTCCCTTCCTCTGTGACACCAGGTTGTCTAATTGTGTTCAAGTGAGAGCAAAGACTCAGCAGATTTTCAATGTCACTCAGTTCAGGTTCATTCAACAGTGAAATTCCTGAGTGCATTCAGTGGCTGGCACGAAAATGCAAATGAATTGCTAATCAGTTGAGACTTACTGTAAATCCCAGTGTATTGTAAGTTTCCAGTCACCTATTACCTCTACATATAGGTTAGACCTTGGTAGAGAAGCTTTAATAAGTTGATTCATGGTAACAGTTAAATGCAAAAGAAATGTGAGAATTAATGTCAGAGATGTTGCATTTTTTGGTTTTGGACTATTTGACATTTTCACAAAAAAGCCATCAATTGTATAACATTGTGAGGAGAACATATTCAATGTTTTTGCTACAATGTTTACCTGATTGCTTAATGTTTTTGCCACATTGTCAACAGGCAAAGGTAAATCATGCATTTTGGCAGATTTATTGGTTATGGCGTGTGTCACTTTGGCTTATCAATCAATCTTTATTTGTATAGCGCCAAATCACATCAAACGTTATCTCAAGATGCTTTAACAAACGTAGCAGGTCTAGACCGTACTCTATGTTAAATTATTAACAAAGACCCAACATCAAGACAGGATAAGATCCAGTCCCATCTTACTGACAGGACTTGATCTTATCTCATCTTAATCCACTATGAGCATTGTACCTTACAGTATTTAGCTAGATACAGTGGCAAGGAAAAACTTCCTTTTAGCCGACAGAAACCTTGAGCAGTACCAGACTCATGTTAGACAGCCATCTGCCTTCACTGAGTTGGGGTTGGAAAGAGGAATATGAGATGAATTACTGTTGATATGGGATTTTGACCAATCAGAATAATGTTTACACAGTCAGGTAACACTATCTGTTATAATAGGAAAACCAGTGTTGAAATAAATAAGTCAAGATCCCAAGAATACAACCAGCAATTACCTGTTAACACTGAAAACCTGAGTTAATTGAATTTATGGATCCGTGTCTGGCTAGGGCTTCTGTGCTATTTTTAAAAAAAAGAACATAAAATGAATAATTTCTTCTTTTAAGCCATGTGTGACGTCTCCAAGTTGTTGGTATCTAAATATTTCCACCTTAATTTTGGATCACTAAACTTGTTTCAGTTCCTGATTATACTCATGTATCGGTCTTTGATTTCCCTGTCAGATTGATCCCAGTGCGGCCTGCTCCGTGACCAGCGCTCAGATCGAGCAGTGCTACAATCGAAACCAGCGAGGTGTCATGGAGTTCTATACGGCAAAGTACACCTACAGACTGGACTTTTCAGGTCAACTCATACTAAAAGTACTACATCAGACAGACGGTATTCAGAACCTTATATTAGGTGTTAACCCTCATTCAAATCTCTCCGCAGCTATGCGGCAGATAAATGTAACGACAGGGAAGCAGCGGCCAATCAAACGATCCCTTCATTCTGCAACTGGTTTCAGGTAAGGTTTGGTGGTTAAAGGTAAAACTTAGAAAACTTATTTGGGGGGGCATTAACTTTTTTGAGATTACCATTTTGGCGTTTAGTGCCTTTATTGAGAGGGCAGGACAGGGGATAATATAGGAAACTTTGCAAAGAGAGTGTGGGATGACCTCATCAAAGGGCTATGGGCCAGTGTTGGCCTTGGGGACCCTTCTGTCTGCACAAGGTTCAAGATTTGTCCACAGAGCTAAACCAGCGCCCTGATTATGCTCATATTTCTTTAAGTTTTTTCTTGAATGCATACTTTTTCAAAAATAATATAAGTGGATTGACATGGTTCAAATGCATTCATTCTTTAGCCATCATCCCTTTTCTCGCTCATTTTTGTCAGGTTTATTTGTGATAATCTTGCCTTGCCTGTTCCCTGTCACTGGGAGAGAATCAATACAGATGAGCCTTACCAGGTGAGTAAAACCACTTAAATTTGGAACACACACACATACACATATTGGTTGTACTAGAACGGGTTAGCCTCCATTCAAGAGGGGTCAGGTTGTTTTACTGAAATTATGCTGACTCATCTGTGTCACACTGTCCCTGTAGATATTTCAGCAGCACATGGATACTGTTAACATCCCACCACAGACACTCATCAAGATAAGATTTGGTAACAGTATCAATCAATCAATTAATCTTTATTTGTATATCACCAAATCACAACAAACGTTATCTCAAGATGCTTTTACAAACATAGCAGGTCTAGACCGTACTCTATGTTAAATTATTAACAAAGACCCAACATCAAGACAGGATACGATCCAGTCCCTTCTTACTGACAGGACTCGATCTTATCTCATCTTAGTCCACCATGAGCATTGCCCCTTGCAGTATTTAGCTAGTTACAGCGGCAAGGAAAAACTTCCTTTTAACAGGCAGAAATCTCGAGCAGAACCAGACTCATGTTATGTTCCTTCTGCCTCGACCGAGTTGGGGTTGGTAAGCGGGATAGAGGAGAATAGGAGCAATGATAGTGTTGAGATGGAATTATTATTAGTAGTAATAGCTGTTGCAGCTGGAGACCGGCACGCCCATAGCAGCTGAAGTCTGGAATATCCACAGCAGCAGGCCGTCCACGAATACTTTCGGGTGTTATACAGATGTCAGGGATTGGTCTTATCTGGAGACAATCTTGTTTAAAAATTGACACCAAATTTTCTCACTAGCTGAGCAGTGAGAGGGGCACAGATGGATTGCAAAGGGAGAGGGAGATTGCACATGAAGAAATATTTCCTATAAGTTACTTCTCTTACAAAAAAACTGTCCTGGATACAATTTTAAGATGAGAGCAAAGTACAAACAGATCCAGCTTTTGCTTTGAAAACTAATTCCAGAAGCACTACCACTATTTGTTTTTCATCCTTATGACATATATATAGCTGATACAGAGCCAAACACTTAGTGCATTGAGTGCAAGGGTCCATTTGGTTGTGGAAACAAAATAAGATCAACCAAGAAATATTCCAAATTGGAAACTTTCCATGGGAACGATGGGAATTATGGGAATTTATGGGAATTAAACGGAATTGAGGGTAATTTAATGGAAAGGTATCGTATACAAGCATAAATATTTGTTTTATTATAAGCAGACATCCATCCAAAATAATACAATTAACAGATTTATTTGTAAGTAGAACTTTATCAAGTGTTAAATATTTTATTGAACAATCACTTCTTTCATTGAAGAACAAAAACATGAATGTTGAGTTAAATATTACTCATCCCCCCGACACAACCCATTCAAAAATCAACAAAAATGCAAACCCAACAAAGTCCCATTCAAAATGTTAAATGAAAAGAGCCCCTCTCCCTCCAAAAAAGTCCCATTCAACATGCAAATAAAAAAGCATCTTCCCTCAAGCTTCTCAAGCCTAGCCTCTGCAGGATTCTAGAACTTATCTGTGTATGTGATGGAGGAGTGCACAGTGCATGTAGGGGGTATGGTCTCCCTGCAGTAAGCAGTGTGCTATGTGCATGTGATTGAGGAATAGCAGAGATATTCAACTGTACTTGCATGAAATCTGGTTGTTTTAGTCAGGATTATGCTAAAATATATTTTCCCCAACTATATTTAAGTTCCCTATTAAGAGCCAAAATTCAATTTAGTAAATTCCTGGTTTATTCCCATGGAAAGTTTCCAGCTTTGAAAGTTCCCGGAATTTTGTAACCCTCTTCCTGCACCAAACTGTACTGAAGTGGACAGCTTAGTATCTCACAGGTTTATAAGAATACTCTTTATGCAGTTGTTTACTGCTCTTCTTTACTTTTTGACCCAGCTGTGACAGTGTTTACTTTATGTCAATGATTATAACTTACAAATTCAACCACGTGGGTTTGTGTTTTTGCAGCTCATTCAGCTTGGGAGAGACACCTATGAATTTAAAGAAGTCGCCAGATTGTATGAAAGGACCATGGACCATCCAATCAAATGCATTCAGAGGATTCAGAACCTGGACTTGTGGGAATTCTTCTGCAGGTAGACATTCGTTTTGTTGTTGTTGGTGGACTACAATATCCTCAAGAGGCTTTCTTGGGCATCCAAAGATTGATTTTCCAAGCTTCTGTTTAATTTATTACCAAACTGAAACCCAGTTCAAAGTATTTCCAATCAATAACTCAATCTTTATTTGTATAGCACCAAATCACAACAAACGTTATCTCAAGACACTTTTAAAAACATAGCAGGTCTAGACCACTCTATGTCAAATTATTAACAAAGACCTAACATCAAGACAGGATACAATCTTTGGAGAATCTTTTAAAGTGCTTTTATAGATAAAATGTATTATTATTATTATTATTATTATTATTATTATTATTATTATTAATAATCCAGTCTCCTCTTACTGACAGGACTTGATCTTACCTCATCTTAATCCACCATGAGCATTGCACCTTGCAGTATTTAGCTAGTTACACTGTCAAGGAAAAACTTCCTTTTAAGAGGCAGAAACCTCGAGCAGAACAAGACTCAAGTTAGCCAGCCACCTGCCTGGAATAACAAAATGAAAACAGCTTATTTATAGTGTTTGCTTTTCTCAACATTGCTAATGAGTCTGCTTATAAGTGCCCCAAAAACAAATACCCAGTTATACTAAAAGGTTTCTACATTTTTACGGTTACTTACGGTAAAGAAAAACGCCCTTTTAACAGGCAGAAACCTTGAGCAGAACCAGACTCATGTTAGGCAGCCATCTGCCTCGGCTGATTTTCTTTTTCCATGAAAGTCAGTCGTATAATACTTCAGACCGCATCTCTGTAGCCATTTGTATCGAAAAAATACTCTTTTTAAAAAACTGACGTGTGTTGTGTTGTTGTACCTTGGTTCTAAGGAAGAAAACCCAGTTGCGAAAAGTAAAGCGCACACTGGACATTGAGGAGCGAATGCTGTTTCATGGCACGGGACACAGCAACATTCAAGCTATATGTACTTTTAACTTTGACTGGCGGCTGACAGGAAGCCACGGCGATGTCTATGGCAAAGGTAGATCCATCTGTGTAGTTGTGATGCAATGTTAAAAAAAAATTGCTTTCCTTTTTTGGTCTCGTTTTTAACATTTCATTTTCTTTTCTGCAGGGAGCTACTTTGCACGGGATGCTAAATACTCTAGTAAATTCTGTCACACTACAGGGAAGCACAGCACCACCCTGCAGAGACACGGACTCGCCCCGCCAATATTTGCTTGTGAGCCGCCGTATAAGACAATGTTCCTAGCCAGAGTGATTGTTGGAGAGTACACCGTCGGACATCCCATGTACTGCAGACCGCCTTCCAAGGATGCCAGCTTCACCAACTTTTACGACAGCTGTGTGGACGATATGGCCAACCCAAAGATTTATGTTATTTTTGACAGCAATCAGATTTACCCTGAGTATCTGATTGAGTTCTACTGAAAGCTTCATGAGAAGATATGTACTGTTTCTTTCGTAAAAAAGGCTGGATCTAATATATGGAAATATTTTGGATACAGAGTAAGAAGATGGGACGGGATGGACAAAGAAGCAGCTTATTGGACTTTCTTCTTTCAGTCAGATCCAGTGCCTAACTGGAGCATAGGTCATCTAAAGTGCCTTTGGGAGAAAATACAAAAAAATGAAGGAGACAGTAAAGGCTTTGTGTACTGTACGGCATATCTAAAGTTGGCTCTTGTGGTTGGAATGCTTCAGTTCACTGAGCTAGGATGAAAAAAAGCGCGTCTTAAGATCAGTTTTTGTGACAACTTTGTAATAAATGCAGAACCTGTGCTTGCTTGTTTGATCTCTGTGCACAGTTGTTTAGAATAAGAGTGAAATCAACAGCCTTTACGTTAGAAGTGATGTCCTGCCATCAGCTGCAGCCACTCCTTCACATCCACAGTGCCACGCATGAGCAAATTTACAAGTCATGTGAACATGATTACAAGTGAGGAAACCAAAAACCGCAACATGTTCCTGCTTGCTCATTAGGAACCATGATCCATTAGTCATCAACATCTATGTGTACCTAGTACAATGTATTAAGTAGGCATGGATTTTTCTTTGTTTTGATTCCTAAAAACGCTTCTACCTCTGCATTGTTTTAACCATGCATCCGTGCACTTTCCCCCCTTTCCATGAAAGGTTTTGTAACTGTGTCACAATGACATAAAGTCGTGATGTCGTGTCCTTGCGTGGTTCCTCTAGCAATATGTGTCTGTGTATATTTTCTGACTTCTATCCTTAAAAAGACTTGACAGTGGCTATGGTTGAATTTTTGACAGAAAAAGTCCATACCAAACAACAAAAACATCAATATCAGCACCATGTTTGACCTAAAATCATCAGTGTGATGTCACCACCTGCTAATGTCTTTCTTTGAAGGGAAACACAGGTCATCCTTACACCTGGTGTAAAATTATCTAAAAGAAAAAGAATGTAGCCAGCACATGTATAGTACTGTAGTGAGAATTGATGTAATATTGCTTTGCTGTGTGCGTTTGTTGAATTTATTGTATGAATGTGTGATTTTGAGCAAGGAGAATAAGAAAAAGACTTTGTTTACCACTAGGTGGTGTTAGAGTACAAGAATTGCATTGCCTCATGGTACATGCAGACAAGTGAAGATCTCCTCAGTCCTAACACTACTGCTGTGTGTGCGCAGGTGTGATTGAAGCTATATATGTGTGTCTGTAATTTGCACGTTACAGATAATAAACTTTTCAACTAAGGTGTGTATCTCTTTAAAGTAACTTCAATAGAGGAAGACAATGAGAGCAGTGGTGTACTCAGGCTGTTTAAGGGGCAGGGGTGTAAAAAGAGAGCACTTTCTTTTTAAACTCCTGGTACTCAGTTTAAATGTATTGTGGCAGCGATGACAGAGGGTGGTCTGGGGGTCCTCCCCCAGAAAATTTTGAGCATCTAACACTGAATTCCCTGCATTATGGTGGATATTTATGTGACCATTTGTGCTGGAAATTGAACTATAAAAAAGGAAAACAAAGCCATTGATTTATTTCTATATCATTGATTACAGTATTAACCTTATATACATTTGAGGGGCTCCCAGAGGTTGCTTTTTTTAGGTTTTGTACATTTGTTAGGCATCCAGAGGACACATTTTACGTTTTGTACATTTTATGAGCATCTTTTTTGTATGTTATACATTATTAGAGGCATCGAGAGGGCTCTTTTTATACGTTTTATACATTTTAGGGGCACTTTTTCATGATTTTCCTCTGAGAGGGCACCATAGAAGGCAATTTTTAATGTTTTATCTCCTACAGTGGAATCCTAGAGGGCACCTAGAGCATTTTCTTTCGAAAATGACGGCACCAGGGAGGGCGATTACCTCACCTTGGTTTATTTACTCTAGTGGGGCGTTTCCCTAACACACACACACACACACACACACACACTGGGTAACATATTGTTGTGGGGACTTTTCCTGACACACTTTCTGAGTTATCTGTCACAGTTGGGACTTCAGTGAGATACACTTTTAGGTTGAACAACTGTTGTGAACATTTATTTCTACAAATATTTTCTGGTTTTATAATTGTTGTGAGGACACATTTTGGAGAATACTCATGCCTTCAGGGACTCATTTGCTGACATGTTATTTAGTTATAGTTATAGTCTGTCAAAATATTTTTTGGGGGAAACTACATTACTAAAACACGGACTCAAGTATGCAATCTAATGAGAATGCATTATTGTAGGCACACCTTACACAACTGAGGAAGTATCTATGCTGGTAACATATGCAAATATTTGATCGCAAGTTAGGCCATCCTCCTTAGAGGTTGGGCTCTGATTAAACTTATAAAGTCAGAAACACTATTGTTTGACCTTACAATCCATCCAGGTTAGACATAGATATATTCAACGTTTGTTGTGATATAACAATGTGGAGAAATCAAATTGAGGACATGGGCAAATCAAAAACCCTGTGGCATTGGTATTACATGGCAGACTGTGGAAGGTGGCACAGATTTGAGGTAAACTTTTTTTTTTAATTCACCTTTTTCAGTCACTCCAAGGTACATTTATATTTGGCAAAAGTTTTGAATGCTTTCTCATTGGTAAAGGGTGGTCCTGATAACCAGCTGAGGAGTGAGCATATTGAAGAATACTATCTTAAAAACTCCAAAGGGGTTTTAACTAGATTTTCATCCGACTGCCACAGTAAAATTGATTTCTCAGGTATGTAACTATATTTTCCTGTTAAAATACCATGGTCATTTCTGCATGAACAACTTGCTCAACTTGCCCTCTTGTGTTCTTATGCAGTGATGTTACATACAGACCTCAAAACAGGGAAGCAAGCACGGATCCAGCGGGGCTTTAACATTGAGAGAAGGTGAAACAAGGCTCAAATAATTTACACTCAAAGTAGTAATTCCTGTTTAATTCAGTTGTCAGTATTGTTTCAGTTCAAACGAAAGTGAAACTCAACACAATGGAGTGTAGTTAACTCTTTCCTCCCACAGTTGCTCGTGCTTCAGCGCTTCACCTGACTTCTGGGAAAATGTCGACCCCACTTGCCCATTTCAGGTGAAAACATAATTCTTCAATTAAAAATTACTAAAACTTAATAAAATGAAGTTATTATATTATAGTCTTTAATAAGAACTACCAAGTTAAGTAACAAGCATCTTTTTTTGTTTTGTTTACCTATGGTAGAACATGTGTGACAGACACTTAGTAAAAATGACAGTAGAGTTAACATCAAAAGGATTAAATGTTTAGAAATTAGCTTGCTGGAAAATTATTCATTTAAGAATTCCACAAATTAAAAAGGTGGCCTTAGTTTTTTGTTATTCCAAAAGTATTCATGGTCCCTTTAAGTGCAAACAATAACATTTATTTTTTGTAAAAAGAAGAATGAACAGTGTTATTAGCATTAGCCTGCTAGTTCCAACAGTTTGTCGGTCATGTAAGCATCGGAAAGACAACTGCCTGGAAATCCTTGATAATTAATCAATTAAAAATTATTAAAACTAAAAAAAAAAAAGAAATATTATATTACTATATTGTAATTTTTACTAAGAACTTTACCAAGTTAAGTAACAAGCATCTTTCTTTCTTTTTACCAATTGTAGAACATGTGAGACACACTTTGTAAGAACAACAGTACAGTTAGCATTAAAATTAATAAATGTTAAGAAATTAGCTTGCTAGAAAATTATTAATTTCATAATTCTACAAGGTGGCTTTTGTTTTTTATTATTAAAAAAGTTGGCATGGTACTTTTTCAACAGTTAGGACGTCATGTAAGCATCTGAGAGGCAACTACCTGAAAATCATGGATTATGAATCAATTAAAAAGTATTAAAACTTAAATTAAATTATTATATTATTTTCTTTACCAAGAACTTTACCAAGTTAAGAAAGAAGCATTTATTTTTTCCCTACTATAGAACATGTATGACAGACACTAAGTATGAATGACAGTTAAGTTTGCATCAAAAGGATTAAATGTTAAGAAATTAGCTTGCTATTAAAAATTATTTATTCCTTTATTCTAATTCTTCTAACGTAAAGTCAGACTCTGCTATTGAGGTGTAAAAGCAACACTTTGTAAATGGTTCAGTAAATTTCAGTTTAAGCCTAAATAATGTATTTTTCCAGTTAATCCCTCTGAGTGAACTTACCCCGGAGTACAAGATTGTGGCCAATTACGTGAAGACTGACGGGCTGCTGGACAGATCCATACTATCAATCAAGAGGATACAGAATTCTGATCTCTGGGAACTTTTCTGCAGGTAGGTAAATATTTCAGTTTGACTCCCTCATTTTTTTCATTAATTCCCCTCTTTAATAACATCTTTCCTCTTTGTGTTTGTTAAAAAGGAAAAGGAAACAGTTGATGAAAATCCATGGTGTCAAAGAAATTAAAGAGGGAAGGCTCTTTCATGGGACTAAAACCAGCAATGTTCACACCATTTGCAAATATAACTTTGATTTAGGGTTTGTTGGGCAAAATGGCACTGCATATGGGAAAGGTAGGTAAATGATAATATACAGCAATATACAGTATGAGTGATTGAAATGAAAGTCAGACTGTTCAGCATTTTCCTCAGTTGATTTGAGTTTACTTTTTGTTTCTCTTAAAGGAATATATTTTGCAAAACATGCAGCATTTGCAGACAGATACAGCGATAGCAGCAGTGGTGAATCCACTAAGATAATGTTTCTGGCTCGGGTGATTATTGGGACATCGATAACTGGACAGTCTCATTTCCAAAAACCTGATCATGGACAACCAGAAAACAAACATAACAGCTGTGTGAATGATGTTTGGAATCCCACCATTTTTGTCATTTTTGATCCAAATCAAATATATCCAGAGTATTTGATTGAATATAAATAAAGCCAACACAAAATAATGAGCTTGTGTAATTTGCATTTCTTCCTCAAACTGTCTGAGTGAACATTTCCTTAGCATACAAAGTTTTTTTTCACCCATTTCCTTGTTTATTTTTTACAAGTTGAAGTTTTACTGACACAATTTCAAGTGTTAGGATGTGCTGTTTTGAGGAAACTTTCTGAGCTATGCTTTGAACCGAATCAACAAATCAATGAGGCTATTTTAACATAAGTGTAGCCTAATTTAAAGAAAGTAGTCTTTAGATTTACCATTTTATTTCTTAACCATTGGAGGTGTTGTAAATAATGCATTATCACAAGTTCCCCTTATTTATGTCAGTTGCGAACTGTTATAATTTTTTGTCTTGGCCAATCGTATTGTTCAATGCCATGAACAACCAATACGTCAATCAATCAATCAATCAATCAATCAATCTGTATTTGTATAATGCCAAATCACAACAAATGTTATCTCAAGATGCTTTTACAAACACAGCAGGTCGAGACCGTACTCTATGTTAAATTATTAACACAATATTTTTGCTAAATACAGCGACAAGGAAAACTTCCTTTTCCATCCATTCATCCATTTTCCCCCACTTATCCGGGGTCGGGTCACGGAGGTAGCAGTCCAAGTAAATTGATCCAGGCATCCTTCTCCCCAGCAACACTTTCCAGCTCCTCCCGGAGAATCCCGAAGCGATCCCAGACCAGGCAGGATATATAATCCCTCCACCAAGTTCGGGGACTTCCCTCAGTTGTATGTGCCCGGAGAATCAGAAATACTTTATTCATCCAAGGGGTAAATTCAGTCAGAAAAGGAGGAGAAACAAGATTGGTAAATGGTAATGGTAAATGGACTGTGTTATATAGCACTTTCTCTAGTCTTCTTACCACTCCAAGCAATGAATCTACCTGTAATCTTGCAGTCAGTGACCCTCAAATATCCCCATTTTTTTTAAGATCAATGAGAACAAAAGTCTGATATTCTTTTCATGGTTTGAAAATGTACATAACATTTATTCTGTTTCATGAGACCAGCTGTAGTGTAGTGTAGCTTGTAGGTTTGCATAACATGTATTTTACACAGGAAAATGGAAACTGAAACTAATAACACACAACTTATAAGAATATTAATTAAACTGCTCTGACATGGAAGAATTTTCAACACACCCTTATTAAAGTTCCCAAATAGATACTGTCCTTTTAGAACAACTGCAAACATGCCACACCTACACAAGCGTCACTGTTCACATAACATCTCATTTATTCCTTCACTGAGGTTTTGTTTAGGTTTTGCCTCCCATTCCCGTTACCTAGCAACGTTGGAGCAATAAACTAGAATTAGTCAATACAGGCTATCCTCAAAAATAACACCACAGTACAACTTAAAAAGACACAATTCTGACCAGAGCCTTTTTACCACATCACCCCTCCCTTAAAATTTGAATGACCTGCTCACATTACAGTTAAAATGGCTTGCACCCTTTGTTGTACGACATGTTTAAGATAAGGAAAGAGGATTGAGCCAAGTGCACTTCAGGTAAACGGCCAGCAAAGTTCCCTGTTGAGACATTCTTTTTTAAAAGGGAGGTCCCTAATGGCACGTTTTTGTCATTATTTCAGCATAAAATTGAAGAATGAGTCGGTAGTTCATTATTAGATCATTTTTTTAGGGGGGGACAGAATCTCTCTCCAGGGATCATAATTAATTTTGGGTAAGGGTAAGAATTAGGATTGGGGGTTAGGGTTACTGTTAGGATTAGGGTTAGGGTAATGATTAGGGTTAAGATAAGGGTCAGGGTTAAGAATAGGGTAAGGGTTATAATTAGGGTAAGGGTTAAGATTAGGGTTAGGATTATGATTAGGGTTGAGATTAGGGTTAGGGTTATGATTAGGGTTATGATTAGGGTTAGGTTTAAGATTAGGGTTAGGGTTATGATTAGGGTTAGGGTTGAGATTAGGGTTAGGGTTATGATTATGGTTAGGTTTGAGATTAGGGTTAGGGTTAAGGTTAAGATTAGGGTTATGATTAGGGTTGGGTTATGATTAGGGTTAGGGTTGGAATTAGGGTTAGGGTTAAGATTAGGGTTAGGGTTATGATTAGGGTTAGGGTTGAGATTAGGGTTAGGGTTATGATTATGGTTAGGTTTGAGATTAGGGTTAGGGTTAAGGTTAAGATTAGGGTTATGATTAGGGTTGGGTTATGATTAGGGTTGGGTTATGATTAGGGTTAGGGTTGAGATAAGGGTTAGGGTTATGATTAGGGTTGGGTTATGATTAGGGTTAGGGTTGGAATAAGGGTTAGGGTTAAGATTAGGGTTACGGTTATGATTAGGGTTAGGGTTATGATAAGGGTTAGGGTTATGATTAGGGTTAGGGTTAAGATTAGGGTCAGGGTTGTGATTAGGGTTAGGGTTAAGATTAGGGTTAGGGTTATGATTAGGGTTAGGGTTAAGATTAGGGTAAGGTTTAAGACTAGGGTTAGGGTTGAGATAAGGGTTAAGGTTATGATTAGGGTTAAATTGATGAAAAGGGTTAGGTTTTAGATAAGGGTTAGGGTTATGATTAGGGTAATGGTTATGATTAGAGTTAGGGTTGAGATCAGAGTTCAGATTAAGGTTATGATTAGGGTTAGGGTTGAGATTAGGGTCAGGGTTAAGATTAGGGTTAGGGTTAATATTAGGGTTAGGGTTATGATTGGAGTTAGGGTTATGATTAGGGTTAGGACTATTATTAGGGTTAGCGTTGAGATTAGGGTTAGGGTTAAGATTAGGGTTAGGTTTAAGACTAGGGTTAGGGTTATGATTAGAGTTAGGGTTGAGATTAGGGTTCAGATAAAGTTTAAGATTAGGGTAAGGTTTAAGACTAGGGTTAGGGTTATGATTAGGGTGAGGGTTAATATTAGGGTTAGGGTTATGATTAGGTTTAGGGTTATGATTAGGGTTAGGGTTGAGATTAGAGTTCAGATTAAGGTTATGATTAGGGTTAGGGTTAAGATAAGGGTTATGGTTATGGTTATGGTTATGGTTAAGATTAGGGTTAGGTTTAAGATTAGGGTTAGGGTTATGATTAGGGTTAGGGTTATGATTAGGGTTAGGTTTAAGGTTAGGGTTATGATTTGGGTTAGGGTTAATTTTATGATTAGGATTAGATTTAAGATTAGGGTTAGGGTTATGTTTAGGTTTAAGGTTAGGGTTATGATTTGGGTTAGGGTTAATTTTATGATTAGGATTAGATTTAAGATTATGGTTAGGGTTAAGATAAGGCTCAGGGTTATTATTAGGGTCATGGTTATCATTAGGGTTAGGGTAAAATTCAGGGTTAGGATTAGGATTAGGCTTCAGGGGTTAGGATTAGGGTTAAGTATTAGTTTAAGAGGGTTATTTTTTTTTGTCCTCTTACACAATAGCAGTTTTTCATTAAACTACATCTGTTGTTCTGGCTTACTAAGCTTCATGCATTACACTTCGAACATCCACATCCTTTCCTTTCATGTGAAGCATGGTCTGAGTAGGAGGAAATCTTTCATGTGTCACAAGGGCTTGTCTTATTTCCTTCCCTATTGTTTAGCTTTATTGGTGTACAACACCGGGGCCCAGGTGTTATCCCTGAATTTATGCATGCTGTACTTCAGGTAAACGGCCAGCAGAGGTCACTGTTGAGACATTCTAATTTGAAAGGGAGGTCCCTTTGGCTAGTTCACACTTTTTACTCTACTGGCACATTTTTGCCATTATTTCAGAGTCTGCAGCTCATTATTAGATCTTTTTTAAAGGGGGGGGACAGAATCTCTCTCCAGGGATCATAATTCATTTTGTGTTAGGGTTTGGGGTTAGGGGTAGGGGTAGGGGAAGGATTAGGGGTACGGGGTTAGGGGGTTAGACTTAAGGTTTAGGGTTATAGGGTTTGGCTTTGGCTTTGGCTTTGGGGTTGGGGTTGGGGTTGGGGTTGGGATTAGGCGTAGGGGGTTAGGGATAGGGTTAGAGTGATAGGATTTTGAACCCTTACACAAAAGCAGATTTTTATTAAAGTACATCTGATCTTTAGGGTTACTTGACCCCAAGTCATATCCCACAGGTGTAATGCTTCCACAACGTCCACATCCTTACCTTTCATGTGAAGTATGGTGTGATCAGGAGGAAATCTTTCATGTGTCACACAGGCCTGTCTTATTTCCTTCCCTATTGTTTAGCTTTATTGGTTTACTTAAAGGGCCCAGGTGTTAACCCTGCTGACATGAAGTCATGCGTGCCGCATATGGAACACCCAACACCCATCACCATCATGTGAGAAAGACTTATATGAGTGAAGGAAAATTAATTCATAAGTTGGCTGTGCATAGGGAGACATATTTACCATTCTATTCAGCTACTTGAGTTTGGGCCGTTTACTGGTGCTGTATTGGTAGTTTGTGTCGTGATACCTGTTCCACTGATCCAGATCTCAGTGAACTATTTCAGATGACATAATTAGCTCTGGAGCTATGATGGGTATATTAATTGATGAATATAACAGATGGTGTTCCAAAAATCTGGTTAATTTTATGCATAACAAACAAATTCTCTATTCAAAATTAAAATTACATAACAAAATATGCCCTTGCAGTTGTATGCTGACTTGTGTTGCATATTTGAATGAATATTTTACCAGAAATTTGCTGGTATACTTGAAATGTTTGATACTGGGGGCTGTACGTTTCTGCTCATCAATGCTATCTCCCAAAATATTTACAGTTTGGTAGGCTGAAATCTGGTGTGTGATTAGACCCTCTTTGATGTGTGTTGATTAGTTGATTGCAACATGCTGAAGTAGTGAAAAGATTTCTCCCGGAGCTGTGAGGAGGTAACAGCAATGGAGATTTAGTTTCCTTTACATTTTTGAACATTTTGAATACTAAAAAATATATTTGGGTACTATTTTCGGCAGGCAACGTAATCACTCAATTTTTTTAAATTCAATGCAACAAAATTAAGCCTCCTTAAACTTCTTGGTTATTAGCTTGTTACTTAGTAAGCTAGCTTAATTATTTTTTTGGGCTTGCTAACAAATGTTGTTCAAGGACATCTGGTTTATTTGTTGTATTACAGTGCCACATTGTAGTGTCTTTTTGTAGTTCTTTCTATTTATCTGCCTTGCTTCTACCATGATGCAAAGCGAGTAGACTACATACCAGGTAGCAGGTTACAGCATTGATGGTAGCTTCGCAGCTCACGTTCCTGTTTATCCCTGCAGGCTAACGCAAAGTCTGTAAGTGTTAGGCTTTTGTTTTGGATCTGTAAACAATTAGCCACAATGTTATTTTGTTTCATGTGTTCATGTGGATCCTGTTTTTGGTTAGGGTTTCGGGTTACTTTGTTGCGGAGTTTCTTTCTATGTTTAGCTCGTCGGATATGTAGCTTCTGCAGCAAGTGAGACCCTCATAAATGTGATTCTTAATGGATATTCACTACAAAATTTGAACTCTTTTTGCACTCTGAGAGACCCTAAGTGATTCACTGCAAGAGTTTGTTTAATAATCTTCTTGGTCGACAGCCAAAGTAGATGGCTGTCTAACAGGAGTTTGGTTCTGCTGGAGGTTTCTGCCTGTTAAAAGGACGTTTTTCCTTATCGCTGTAACTAGCTAAATACAGCTAGGTGCAATGCTCATGGTGGATTAAGATGAGATAAGATCGAGTCCTGTCAGTAAGAGGGGACTGGATCATATCCTGCCTTGATTTTGGGTCTTTGTTAATAATTTAACAGAGTACGGTCTAGACTTGCCATGTTTGTAAATGCATCTTTAGATAATGTTTGTTGTGATTTGGCGCTACACAAATATACAAGATTGATTGATTGATTGATTGATTGATTGACTGACTGATTGATTGATCTTTTGATGAAACACTTTTACAAAGTTGAAGACAAATTTAAATTTTGGAAAACAATTGAACATTTCATAAAACATTACATTCGCAAACCACTTTTACCAGGGCCAAAAGAAATTTACATTTAAGAAAAAGAGTTTACAAAATCCGAAACACTTTTACAATCGGTGAGACAATTTTACAAGCGATGCAACATTTTTACCAGCCCCAGAACCAATTTAAAATGGGCAGATTCTGACGGAAGAGGAATGTACCAAATACTGGAAGTGATCGAGTGAGTGGTTTGTTTTGGCGGAGAGAAACGGACCGTTCTGTCAATCACAAGTCATTCTGATGTATCCTTTCAGAATAAAAGCAAAACAAAATTTGAAAAATAGTGATAATTCTTGATATTTTCAGTCAGAGATTATTAACATCTCAGTTTCCACTGAGTCATTTCAATTCAGACTAATAGTGGACAACCTCATAATGTATTCCAGCCAATCACAGCTTGATCTGATGTGTAAATTTAAAACACCAGCCATTTGCAATTTAAAAGAAAAGCTTACTACTATCTGTCTGAACTAAAATGACTGAATGGAAACTGAGATTCTCTGTTCATAATCTCTGACGGAAAATATCAAGAATTATTTATATTTTTTCAAATTTCGTTTGGATTTTATTTAGAAAGGACACATCAGAACGACCTGTGATTGACAGATAAGTTTGTTTCTCCGCCAAAACAAACCGCTCTCTCAATCAGTCACGGACTACTTCCGGTATTTGGTAACTTTCTTTTCCGTCAGAACCTTTGTAAATTTGTTTCTGAAATGTTAAAAGTGTTCCGTCGCTTGTGAAATTGTCTCATTGGTTGTAGTGTGTAAGTGTTTCAGATTTTTTTTATTTGTTTTCTTAAAAGTACATTTGTTTTGGCCTTGGTAAAAGTGTTTTGCTAATGTAATTTTGTTCTATGAAACGTAAAAATGTTTTCCAAAATACTAATTTGTCTCCAACTTTTTAAATTTGCATTGCACTTCCCAGCTACCATACAGTAAGGCATGAATGGTTTCAAAACAGCACTCAGGAACACATGGGTGGTGTCACGGATACTACGTCCATTTTTTTTATACAGTTTATGGTTTTCACATAAATATACACGTATATTGACTGATATATTTCACAAAGTGCATGACCCAGTTGAGAGCAAAATCATGTTTTTATTATGGAAAAAAAGTTCACTTTTCTTTACAAAACACAGCACATTTTCAGCTACACATTTTCTATAATTTAACCAAACATCACAATCATCAAAAACATGTAACAGTTTTTAAGAAGCTCTCTCTGTGTCACAATCCCTTACTGTGACAGGAATCAAAAGCAGATGTCCCTGAGCAGAGAGAATAATAATAGATATATATAAAAAAAATTAATCTAACTGCCATGTTACCTTCTGTAGCCTGTCTATGTGAAGAAAGACTGTGACAGTGACGGCACAGTGTTGGCTATTTCACACAAAATAACATGTATTAATAAATTAAGTTTGATCACATGGAGAGAAACATCTTCATTTGACACGAGGAACACAACACATAATTAAACAGTTCTTGCTTGGCACGAGAGGCGGAAAAAACTCAGTTCAAGCTTTGGCACCGCAGAGGAGTCTTCTTATGATCTGATTCCATTTTTACAGAAATAAGTGTTTGTAATACAAGAGGTGGATGACAGAATGGGACTGGCTTTGCATCACTGTATGAATTAACCTGCTCAACTAAGTGGTAAGGAGCAATTTATTGTACAGCATTTATCAAAAGGCAGTACCTGAAGACGTCTAAACCCTGGCATGCTCTCAAGAAAAGTGGAAAAAAAGAAAAAGGACCATGCCAAACCAGAGATATAACATTTTTATTTAGCCGGACTTCTTGCTTTTTAAGACCTGATGCTTATACTACTCAAAATGCAATTGGCTAGAATGGGAATAGATCGGCTATGCGGTGCGCGGCACAGACGTGATGCGATGCGGCACATCCCGTATAAATTGGGGGTAAGTGTCTCATATCCTTTGGTACTATCCAAAGTGCTTGGTCATGTCTCTACTGTATTGGTATGCACAAAATACTGCTTAGGTTAATCATCATCTGCTATTACAAGCAATAGCTAACTTAGCTAATGAAAACTACATTTTTCACAACGTTCTTAAAAAAAATCCTCCTTTATTTCCCCCCCCGTTACAAGAGCTTGAGTTTCAGCTTGAGTTTTACATCATTACCAGTTCCAACTTCAAAATGCTGGTGGTTAATGGAACTCAGCACAAGAATCAGGTGTGCTATACTAGTTGCAGCGAATGTAGCCTGGCGCTGCTAGCTTAAAGCAGAAATGAAGAGCAGCTACTGAAGAATCAAAGAGCAGAAGTCCTTTCAGAATCCCCAGTTTTTTAACATAATTTTAAAACCCTCAGATTTCAAGTTTTTGTGAAATCATTTTAAATTCTGACCGCCAGCCTTTCAACAAAATGGAGTCCAGCACAAGATTATTTTAATGCTAGTAGCAGCTAATGTAACCTTGAGCAGCTGGTTTAAAGCAGATTGGGAGAACAACAGATATTCAGTAAGCTTAATCTAGATTCAGACCCCAGATTTCATTTTCTGCATTTTCTAACTTGCAGTCTTTAGCCTCAGATGACACAGATTTAGGTGCCGTGTCCACTGCCGCTGTTTTTTGCGCTGGCAACGCCGGTTTTCTATTCCAACTCAATGTGGTTCAGCAATTTAAGTGCTCAGCACAAAAACGCCCTCAGCATCAGCTGATTTTTGTTGCAGTGCTCTCCACTGCAAATAGTTCAACTTTTGGAACACCACCACGCTCATCAATGTCACTTGATTCTGACCAATCAGAATCAAGAGTAGGCGGGACTTCCGATTTAACTTTGTCGACAGCAATGGCAGAGGTCTGTCCAGAGCAGAAAAATTGTCACACTCGTTTTTCGAGGTACAATTTCCGAGTTTAGAGCTGCTGCTAATGCTATGAAATGAAAGCAAGTATGAAGCACACAGAGCATTGTGGGTTCCTCTGAGTCGCTGCCGTAGACGTCCTGCTGCTGTAGATGTTCCAGACACCAGCTGCTACAGACGTGCTGGACTCCAGCGGCAACAGTTACTACTACTACTATTTGTCTCATCACTATCATCTCTCTCTCTCTCTCCCCAACTTGGTCGAAGCAGATGGCTTTCTAACTTGAGTCTGGTTCTTCTCCAGGTTTCTGCCTCTTAAAAGGAAGGTTTTCCTTGCCGCTGTAAATAGCTACAAAAGAGTATGGTCTAGACCTGCTATGTTCTGAAAAACCTCTTGAGATAACATTTGTTGTGATTTGGTGCTATACAAATAAAGATAGATTGATTCATTGATTGATTAATTGATTGATTAATTGATTAATTGATTTTAAAACAGACCAAACTGTCTCTATTTAGGAAAGCGGAAGTGCCGCAGGATTACTTTCCTAATCTAGCAACAGTAAATGCTAGTGAGAAACGCTCTGAAATTAACGTTTTGGGCACAGTGGACACAGCACCTTATAAGCCTTTAATCATCTCATCTTTGTACAACATTTGTTCACATACAAATTGGCCCTCCCAAAAACCATTCATGTTAAAAACCTTGTGGAGTTCCTTTTAACAAAAACAGTCAGAAACATAAGCGAAATATTAAATCCACCCTTCAGTACTGATCAATTCAAAACCCACTGAGCAAAATAGTACTTGAATCATTTTGCCCACTCCAAATTAAGTGCTTAAACATACCTTAGTTATAATTTAGAGAGCAATAATAAATAACAGATTTTTGATCTACTATAATTGCAATTACTCTTTGACTTTAGAGCACCATGTCACAACTAAGCATTGTTTTTTTAAACCCAGTGACATAGCCGACACTAGTCTTAGTCTATATAGTGAATTATTTTGAGGCAGAACTCTTAAAACCTTGAATCCCAAACATGCCAAGTCTCAAACTGTCTTCCACAAGCACCATGACATTAAAGAATTTGTCATGTAGAGCAAGCTTTTATCCTGGAGGACAGTGTGTCATTATTAATAGAAGAGTGCAGTGAGTCTCTCAGTTCAAAAAGTTGCTACTCTGTATCCCTTGCCTGACCCTGAGTCCCTGCCTCTCCATGATGTTCCACAGCTTGCGCAGGTTGGACTGGGTGATGACATCGTCAGGTTTGAGCTGGAGTGCACGTAAGTAGTTGGCCTCTGCTTCCGGAAGTTTCCCATTCAGGTGGAGAATGGCACCTAGGTTCATCAGAGCTGCAGGGTACTGGGCAAAGACAGGGAGAGAAAAGGGTCAAAAGAGTAGAAAAAAGATATATGGTTGTGAGGTATTAACGTTTACAGAATTCCCAATATCCCAGCTCACCGGCCGTGTATTTCATCTCCTCCTCTCTATTCTTCCCTGTAATCATGTCTGTATGATAAACAGCAACATGTATCAGCTGTAGATTAACAGAACACGCTCTGAATCGCTGTGAGAAAGTAAACAGAGATCGTAGTGGGACCGGAAGCAGGCCACCGGCTATCAGAGAGACCACACTGCCCTCAAGCGTTTCGGCGGAGAATTGCTGTGCGACATGGACACATCGACGCACAAGTATGTGGTGCTCATGTCCTCGACAGCCACTGCTGCGTAGGGGAAACGCAGAAGTATAAATCAGCCTTAAGTTGAGACAGTAGGGATACTATTATCTGTCTCATCCCTGTCATCGCTCCCTCTCTCTCTTATTCTCTTCTATCCCTCCTTCCAACCCCAACTCGATTGAAGCAGATGGCTGTCTAACATGAGTCTGGTTCTGCTGGAGGTTTCTGCCTGTTAAAAGGAAGTTTTTCCTTGCCGCTGTAACTAGCTAAATTATGTGAGGTGCAACGCTCATGGTGGATTAAGATGAGATAAGACTGAGACCTGTCAGTAAGAGGGGACTGGATCATATCCTGCCTTGCTGTTGGATCTTTATTAATAATTTAACATTGAGTATGGTGTAGACCTGCTGTGTATGTAAAAGCTTCTTGAGATAACATTTGTTGTGATTTGGCGCTGTGCAAATAAAGATTGATTGATTGACTGATATATGGACGTTGGATTTATTCAGTGTCTTAAGTGAAGTTTACTAAGAGGCCAAGAGAATCAAATATGAATTAAATTAGCCTTTATGAAATCTCAAGTCATTAATAGCGATGTTGGAAGAGACAAACTGTCCTGTGATAATGCATCAGTGTTCAAATAGGTAGCCACAGATTGTGTGTGGGCGCGTGTTAAGTTTTTACATGATTTTAATATAATATTCCCACTCAGAGGTGTTTTTCTGGAGTCCTTTTTAATAAAATAGCATCCTTTGAAGTGGCAAAGTGAAACCATCTGGCCCAAAATCTACAAAATCTAGATCACAGACATGACTATCAGCAAGCCTTAACTTACAAACACACCCAAACCTCATTCTAAAAGTCGATGGCACCTCATCCCCCAAACCTGGCCCTGTTCCCAGACCAAGTCTTCGCTGCATGACATATGGTTAGCAACTTGGCAACTGGTTCAAAGATTTTTTCCTCTCTCCCAAAACACAACTGTTCGCCTTTTCTCAATGCTTATATTTCACTTGTTTACATTCCACATCTCGAGCAGTGTTAAAAGACCAGGCTTTGGGAGTGAGAGCTTGTTTTTCTCAACTTGTGTATCAAATGAATGTGAACAAAGCTGGAATATTTCAAGTGAAGGCCTGTGAGATGCTCGAAAATGTATTAATTAATGCAATTTTCAAGGGTTCGCAGATGCCATCCCCTTTTTCGATAGGTTTGTTTTTCTTACCAAGAGCAACAAATGAATGAATAAAAGTTCTTCAAACACAAAGCTTCTGCCTTTTGTACCATACTGAGCTAGATACATGTATTTTTTCTTTCTTAAAAACTACAAGTAAATCTAATCAATTTTACTATTCGTCTCATCACTGTCCTCTCTCTCTCTCCTCTATCCTCTATCCCTCTTTCCAACCCCAACTTGATTGAAGCAGATGGCTGTCTAACATGAGTCTGGTTCTGTTCAAGGTTTCTGCCTGTTAAAAAGGAAGTTTTTCCTTGCCGCTTTAACTTGCTAAATACTGCGAGGTGCAATGCTTATGGTGGATTAAGATGAGATAAGACTGAGTCTAGTCTATAAAAGGAGACTGGATCATATCCTGTCTTGATGTTGGGTCTTTGTTAATAATTTAACATAGAGTACCGTCTAGACCTGCTTTGTTTGTAAAAGCATCTTAAGGTAACGTTAGTTGTGATTTGGCACTATACAAATAAATATTGATTGATTGATTGATTGATTGATTGATTGATTGATTGATTGAATCAATTTGGCCTTAAAGTAATATACCAAAAATAACCCCCATGATGTAAAAATAGTCTGCTTAAAAGAGTATATTTTTGTCTAATATGTGTACGTGTTTTTGTTCTTAACAAATCTGGCATTATTTCCAACTTTTTCTTCACCAAAAAAATGAGAATCAATGAACACACTTTTGATTTTGATAAACGGTATGTGGCATGTGGTGCCATGTGTCGTGAGCAGCATGAAAATAGATTCTAATTATTTTGACTCTGTTTAAACAGTCCCAGTTTGTTTGACTGTTCTGTAAACAGAAACATCATTTACTCTTTTGATTACAACTTTAGTATGAGCTCATTGTATCATCTTTTACTTTATTTGCAGCACATTTTGGTGCTTAGTTTCCACAGTCAGTAAACATTGCATTGTATTTGAGATAAACCTGAGTGGTGTCGAAATAGCTTTTCAGTGTGTAAATGTACCTTTCTGTAGTGGCACAAAATCTCTTTTCTCTCTTAGCATGCAGAGCTAGTGCTGAATCTTTCCTCACCTGAAAGCTATTGGATGAAGGTGATATTTGAGAGATTCATGATGAAGATATGTGCAAAGAAAATGTCAAAGACAGGAGCTGCTTTACTCATGACCAATGACAGAAGAAGTCCTCAGCTTGTCTGAATGAACACATGAAGGATGCCAGAATGTGAATCATAATACTGTAACTTTAAGGTAACTTATAACACATTATGCTCACATTATAAAGGACAACCTGCATATCTCTCCCTCGGGATAACACTTCTTTTTTACGGCTAAAAGAGGCTACAGACAAGCAGACCTTATCTAAAAATGGGCAGATGTTTTAAGGCATACCCTCATGTCCGAAAGAAAACCAGGCTAAAGTGCCCTTTTGGAATCCACTGTAGTAGATAAAACATGAAAAAAGTGCCATCTCTGGAGCCCTTTCAGTGGAAAAAGCATGAAAAAGTGACTTCTGGATGACACTATAATGTATAACATGTGAAAAAGGTGCCCTATTGATGCCCTTAAAATGTATAAAAGGTAAAAGAAAAAGAAGTGCCCTCTAGATGACTCTCAAATGTACAAGACGTAAAAAAGTGCCCTCTGGATGACCCTAAAATGAATAAAATGTGAAGAAAAGTGCAACTTTGGATGACCCTCAAATGTACAAAACGTAAAAATAGACAAATCCTTTAATAGTACCATAATAAGATTAGCTAGCTTAAATATATTTTTAACCATTGAAAAATGCCTTTACTGCGGCTAACTTACATTCGTGAGCGTCATAGCATCAAAGCTAGCAGCCACACACACATTGCTGCAATAGTGTCAAATAATACACAAATTTGTTAATAGTCACAGATAAAGCTAATATCATGATTGAACAGTTTAGATAAACTTCAAAAATAAAAAATAAAGAAATTTGCTCAAGCCTTAACTGCTGCTACTTCAATTAATAATAGCTAGCAGATAATGACTAGAATTGTTGTACTAAAAGGAAGAAAAATTAGATAATAGCCAGAGATAAAGCTAAGTCATTTTTCGATCACATCCATTTTAATACCAATGACAGGTGGTGTTTATGAAGGGGTTCTTAAGTTCAAGGCTCTGGGGATACATCAGACAAAAACCTATTAAGTGTGTGGCAGTATAAACATCCCGTTATACTAGGGAAAGGCATGGAGATGAAAGTCTGGCCCTCTCTCCTGACTGGCAGCATAAGTCATTGAGCAGACGATAACAGGGCTGCCTTACATGTCAAATGACTGCAGGATGTTCCTTCTCGGTCTTGTCTAAAAACACAGGGGTCCCTGTGACTCCAAGGTACATCTCCCAGACCAAAGCTTGCTCCTCCTTTGAAGTGACAGATTCATACAGGGCACAAACAGGATAAAATAGCCCCGTCTACCTCGACCGCATGTGCTGACACTGACACTGAGAGACATAATATCCCACAAGGCTCTTTAACCATACAGTGATGATCAAGAATTACCACTGAACCCTTCTCTCTTTGGGATTTTTGTGTTTTCATAAGCACACCAAGGCTCCAGTTCCCAGCTACGAACAAGACCAAGTTTCCATTTTATATTCAGCTGCATCACTGTTTGCCAGGAACAGCCCTATAACATAGTGTCAGGATGATGGGTAATACGTAGCATGCTGTAAATTGAATTTACCGTGCAGGCATGTGTGTGCATTTCAATGATAAGTGCTAACAGGCCCACCAGTCCAGGTACTTACATCTGGTCTAAGGCTGGCTGCACGCTCATACTGCTGCTCTGCTGCCTCATTTAGACTGGCCTGTCTGGAGAAAACAGAGACAAAATAGGAAAAATGAGTCATAGTTTTCTTATTTCAACATATTCATAACACTGTACTAACACAAAAGATGATGAAAGCTGTATTCAGTCATTTTTCTACAGCTTATTTGGGGATTTGTAACTAAACTTAGTAAGTGTGAATAGTAACTTAGGCTGGTTAGTTAGTTAGTTAGATTTCATTGGATTTGAATGTAGAAATATCTACTTTGTTTTCTACCTATGGCTTCTGTCATAGACTTCTTCAAAGTCCCTTAGTTAGTCAAGATGTGCATGGTTGCCAACACTTTCTATTGTATATAATCCTTTATATATTTTCAAGTTAGAACTCCTATGAGGTAATTTTGGTTTATGCCAATTGTAGCACCCACTGTGGACAACGCTGCACTTGTCATCTCTTTACTAATCTCGTCCTGTACTTGTGCGAGTCATCTCCCTAAAAAATATCCAGGGTCCAAAAGTAATCTCTAACAGTAGTATGGGAGGTAGCGCCTAGAGGTAGAGGTAGTTATCAGACACTTCTCCTTTGGAATCAACTATCAGTCAGGATCCAGGAGGCAGACAACCTCTCTACTTTTAAGAGTAGGCTTCAAACTTTCCTTTTTAATAAAGCTTATTGTTAGAGCTGGCTCAAGCTTGGACCAGCTCTTAGTTATGCTGCTATAGACTTAGACTGCCGGGGGAACTGGCACACTGACAAACTGGGATCCTATCTCACCCCATGAATATGGTTCTGCTCTAGGTTTCTGCTTGTTAAGAGAAGTGTTTTCTTGACGCTGTAACTTGCTAAATACTGCTATGTTCAATGTTAAATCTTATCCTGTCTTGATGTTGCGTCTTTTTAATAATTTAACATAGAGTGGTCTAGACCTGCTTAGTTTGTAAAAGCATCTTGAGATAATGTTTATTGTGATTTGGCATTATACAAATAAAAATTGACTGATTGATTGATTGATTGATTGATTGATTGATTGATTGATTGATTGATTGATTGATTGATTGATTGACTGTAGAAAATGTCAACAAAGACTCCTTTCAAGCATGGAATTTAACATTTCATCTGACCTGACAAGAGGTAGCACTATTAATTTGACGCTCTTTCAAAACCAGCTAAAATCTCCTCACAGGAGCTTTAATTGAAAGGTTTGTGATCTTATTTTAAGATTGTTATTATTTTAAATCTAAGTTTTTCACTCTTAAGTAAACTTCTATTTCATTTTGGAAATTTGGAATGATCAGTTAATAAAGTAACAGTATTTTATGATGGGGTGACTTATTTGTTGCCCTTGCAGACAAAAATATTTTTGCTAAAATTAACAAATGTACTTATTTGAATAAAATTAAATAACTATGAGGTCCATGTAGCAGATGGTGCAGATCGTTCAGGCTTAAAACATTTATCCCATACATTTGTGAAATATTTAAGTTTCTTTTGGACAAGGGAAAGGAAACTGCAACTTAGGAAAAACATAATTTACAACTTACTTTATGGACATGAAAAGCTCAAGGTCGAGTTGACTTAAATGATTATTTTGTACAGTTTGATTAAGAGAAATAGCTGTTTTTATAATGCCAGAATCATCCCACCAACCAGTCTTCTGTTGAATAATACAGCTGGGATTATAAAGGAGCAACAGTTAATCTGCTCCATACATATTATTTCATTTTAAAAGAGTGCATGAACCGGATTTCTGTGTGCCAAAGTTAATAAAGTCAGGGAAACTGTTCTTTCCTGACACGGTTATTAATATTTATAAGACTGTAACTCAAGTAAAATATTGAAAATTGCCTTGAGAATACAAGCAGTGTATTTTGTTTTGCTTGCCTGAGTTGAATAGTAAAAAAAAAGGTAGGATAAAGACGCACAAAGGTAAGTCATTCTTAGCCTCAAACTTTTACAAATAACTTTACTAGAGACAGCACATACTAGTTTACCAACACTGTACCTAAATTAGAAAAATATTTGCTATAATGGATTAAAAGGAAGCTGCTCCATCAGAAGATTATATGGGATCTTTACTATAATCCTGGTCATTGTTTGAAAATAAGAAAACTCAAGATTGTAGCAAACCTTTGTTATCAGTAGAGCAGCTTACGTATACAATAAAGCAAATAAAACCCTAATCCTAATCACCATAGATTTATGTCACAGTCCGCCCCAGCTTTGAATAACCACTTGGGCCAGAATCCAGTAGAAAATCTGTCATTTAGATTTCCAAGTATGAAACCCCAGCCAAACCCTGAGACTTTCAACTTTTTACTAACCCTCTGTGGTGTTGCATTGAGATGGAATGCCCAAGAGTAGTAATGACTTTTCCAGAAATGTAAAGCCAAAAGGAATGAAGGCACATTGCTCCAATATTTCCTTGAGTTACAAAGAGTAGAAGACATCTGTAGTCTCATTTGACTTTTTTCTTAAGACTAATGCGTTGTTTGTAGACCGATTCCTAAACTCTGAGGGGTATATTCTTCTGTGGTTTTCTTCCAAAAATACCTTTGATAAACTTGCACTGTACTGCAGTATATATAATAGCTTTCACTGCAGGTACTTCTTCAGGGAAGACATTTACTACTCTACAACACTGTTAGTTTATATTGAATGATAGTTATTGAATGGCAGCAGTGCAAAATAAACCCACGTTTAATAAAACCCCAAACAATCCTAGCAGTAAATCCCTTACATACTGGATTTCAAAATATAACCATTTCTTGAAAAATACATTCATTACATTCTTTTTAATCTTTATTTAAAAAAAAAAAATTTTTGTAGTGTATTTATTTATTCATTTTCGTTGCATTTCATCTTTCCATTCATTGTGTTCTTTTTCTATTGTATGTTTTTTGTTGTATCGAGTACTTTTTATATTAAGTCTGTTATCAAAGGTGCCCATAAATAAAATGTATTATTATCATGTGTGCTTTGTCAAGTAGGGTAACAGTTTAGCCAACCTGAGCATGTGAGCAGCATTGAAGACCACATCAAACTCTGAGCTGTCAAGCTCCGCAGCTCTCTCCGCCATCTCGGCAGCCTCGCTCAGACGAGACTGCTCCAGCAGGAACTGACCTGTGAAGAAGAAAAAACCAAGAAGATGTTGTCATTTTTTAATGACATGACTTTAACAATGGAAAAGCCAAGTGTCACTCTATTCATGACTTGGTCTTGCATTTGCATCATTTCGGATTTGACTAAAATACTTGGTATGGCTACTTCGGGTGACAAGAAGTAAAATAAAGATATTTAAAAATAATTTTAATTGTTTCTTCTGACCTACAAACCTCTTAATGGTCAGGCACTTTTGTACCTTAAAGAGCTCATAGTGCCCTATTTCCCCTCTAGAACACTCGATCCCCACATGCAGGTCTGTTCGTCCTACCCAAAGTCTGTAAAAGAAGTACGGGAGGTAGAGCCTTCAGTTATCAGGCCCCTCTCCTTTGGAATCATTTACCAGTCAGGGTCTGGGAGGCAGACACCCTCTCTACTTTCAAGGTTAGGTTTAAAACTTTCCGTTTGATAAAGCTTATAGTTAGAGCTGCCTCAGGCTTGGACTGGCTCTTTATCATGCTGCTATAGGCTTAGACTGCCGGGAGAACTGACACACTGGACATTCAAGACTCACTACCACAATCAATCTCATGACTATCATCTCTCTCTCTCTTTTATTCTCCTCTATCCCTCTTTCCAACCCAAACTCAGTGGAGGCAGATGGCTGTCTAACATGAGTCTGGTTCTGCTCAATGTTTCTGCCTGTTATAAGAAAGTTATCATGCCAACAAGCTTAACTACGTAGGATGGTTTACTGCATATTTCCATGCTCAAAAATCACTTGTTGGCCTTATCATGGTGAACATGTTAGCATAATGTTAAAGAAGCACTAACAAGACTGTCACTAGTTTATACCTCTTGTGTCATGCCATAACAAGCAAATGGACACACAGAAAAGCCTGTAGAGAGGCTTTGGCATACAAAGATAGAGAAGAAGAAGATGGCTGGATTCAGTGAAAGAGAAAAAATGCCACAGGAAATGCAACAAGGAAGGAAAGGCAGTGAAAGGCAGTGAATGGTTTGTTTTTCCTCTGTTCCTCTGTTTTTCCAACCGAGCCTGGCTACAGATGTCACTGGATAAAGGAAGAGGGGAATGTGGAGAAGTTGCCGTGTCTTGCACTAGAAGCTTGCTGCATTTTCCTCAGTGTAGAAATAAAAAACAAGCTGAGCTGAACAATATGGGGACAGTTTGCTTAAAATCACTTGCTGTGAACAAAGGCAGGAAAGGGGAGTCTTGTCTCAGCTATCACCCTCTGTGTCCTCACTTCCTTGTATCCCTTATATGTGTGTCTTTGCGTGTGCAACCGTTGTGTTATAAAGTAGCAAGATATCATCACCTCTTACACACTTGCACCTGGAGCTCATCCAGTGAACACAAGATAGCCAAAGCTGGCAGATTTGTGATAAAGTAGGAGGCTAGCCTAAATAAACATCACCTTTTGCAAAAAACTACAAGATAACACTGGAAAGAAAATAACCTGATAGGCAGAGAGGGAGGAAAGAGTATAAGGGGAAACAGCTTGGTCCAAAGACAGCAATGCAGCCACTCGCAAGGGACCAAATGAGACTCAAGGCTGGAGATACTAAGCGAAGAGAAAGCACCAAATGGAATGGAGAGAGATAAGCAAGAGGAGAAAGGGACAAGGCACAATGGCGCTCTCAAGAAGAGGGGGCAGATTTCATATCCTATGATGACTATCCTAAAGATAGCAACATGGAACAGCAGGGAGCCTGCTACTCCAGTATGATATGAAATACTGCATTAACAGCAGCACAGGCGGAACACAGTATTGTGTTTCACTCTCTGTTACGAATAATAAACAGTGTACTCTGATCCTGTTTCCTCGTTCAGATAAACATAGCATACATGCTTGTTTGAGCGTGTGTTTGCACCATCTGTGAAGCCTAAAAAAAACCACTTCAATAGTGAATTAAACAACACTGCATTTCCATTAATTAGTTAATGTCATGCAGGGATTGCTGGAACAAGCCTGTGGTTATTTTGTAGGCAAATTTTAAAAATGGAACATTTTCTGTCTGAACATTTTTTCCCTCGGTTTTTAATTCAGACCTGGTTCCCTCATTGACTCTGTGCCCTATTGCCCCTCTAGAACGCTACCCTTCCAGCATGCAGGCTTGCTTGTTGTACCTAAAATCTCTAAAAGTATAATGGGAGTTAGAACCTTCAGTTATCAGGCCCCTCCCCTTTGGAACCTTCTACCAGTCAGGGTCCTGAAGGCAGACACCCTCTCTACTTTTAAGATTAGGCTTAAAACTTTCCTTTTTGACAAAGCTTATAGCTAGACCATGTTCAGGCTTGGACCAGCTCTTAGTTATGCTGCTATAGGCTTAGACTGCCAGGGGAACTTGCGTACTGACACACTGGGATCCTATCACCCCCCCCCATCCCCCATCACTTACTTTAACTCTCCCTGTCCCATTGAAAGTTTCAAACTATAGACCATTCTGGAGTCCCTGAGCTCCATTGTCTCGTAGGTTCCTCTGAGTCGCTGCCGTACCTCTGCCATTCCTCTGAGTCCTGCTGCTGTGGACGTTCCAGACTCCAGCAGCGGTGGACGTGCTACTCCAGCAGCAATAGCTTCTACTACTACTGCTACCCATCTCACCACTATCATCTCTCTCTGTCTTATTCTCCTCTATCCCTCTTTACACCTCCAACTCAGTTATGGCAGATGGCTGCCTAACATGAGTCTGGTTCTGCTCGAGGCTTCTGCCTGTTAAAAGGAAGTTTTTCCTTTCCGCTGTAACTAGCTAAATACTGCGAGGAGCAATGTTCATGGTGGATTAAGGTGAGATAAGGTCAAGTCCTGTCAATAAGAGGGGACTGGATAATATCCTGTCTTGATGTTTTGGTCTTTGTTAATAATTTCACATAGAGTATGGTCTAGAGACCTGCTGTTTGTAAAAGAGCCTTGAGTTAACGTTTGTTGTGATTTGGTGCTATACAAATAAAGATTGATTGATTGATTGATTGATTGATTGATTGATTGATTGATTGATTGATTGATTGATTGATTGATTGATTGATTGATTGAATCGGAGTCTAAATGAAAAGCTAGGAAGGTTTGGTCTGTTCTAAAAGAGTTTTAAGGGCCAGATCATAAAAAAGACTACAGCAGATGTTTGGATTACAAAAGATATTTTCAAAGATTTGTAGACCACAAAGAGACAT
The DNA here is from genome assembly GCF_009762535.1 of Notolabrus celidotus. NCBI lineage: Eukaryota > Metazoa > Chordata > Actinopteri > Labriformes > Labridae > Notolabrus > Notolabrus celidotus. The sequence continues at coordinate 19,175,301 of NC_048292.1, forward strand.
TTTGAGTTTTCAGTTTTTTTTAAATCAAAACCTTAGTTTTGTCCTCTTCTTCTTACCATAGTGCATGTAGCAGTTTCCTTTTGTCGGGTCGAGTTGAATGGCCCTCAGATAAAACTTCTCGGCTTCTGTCTTCTGCCCCTAAAAAAGAAAAATGAATTAAATGGTAATAGCACATACAATCTACAAGTTAATGTTTCATTTTTAGAAGATTGACATTCATATTTGGATATATTGATATGTTATATGATATAAATTACCTTTCTATGTATGCTTGTGCATTCATGTTACGTCTGCCAAGATTAAGAGACGCTACCAGCAGTGCATTTTGCTTTCAAAGATTTCACAGTAAATGCAGAAAGAGCAGAGCAACATGTTGTATATTTAAAAGAACCATCAAGGAAAGGAAGGAGACAAGCTCAAACTTTAACAGACATCTGTCCAGGATGAACCCAGAAAAGTAAGAGAGATGCTAAAGTTACTGAGACTGTTACGACTAAAGTGATCAATCCAATGGCTCTAAGTGGGTTGGTTAGTTAAATTCGGATTAATAGTGTTTGAGCTGAGCTTATTGGACACTGGCAGTGATCCCAGTGCAGCAGAACGGCTGAATGCATCCCCTAAATAACAGAAGCGTGGCACACATTACGCAAGACACACTGTGCTCACTTCATTCATAAATTAATCTCCAGACACACCAGCGTTGGCCTAGCGGTCTAAGCGCGCACCCCATATGCAGAGGCTATAGCCCTTGTCGCAGAGGTCACAGGTTCAGCTGTCCTATCAGATAAAGTCAAAAATGCCCCAAAAAATTTAACTTAAAAAAATCTTATTGCAGTGGCAGTTACACCATGTCAATTTACTAAAATCAAACCGGCCACGGCACATGGGGAGAGTGGCTCATACACAGGATCAAACACATTGTAAATGTCCAGGTACAAACTGCAGTTTCTCTGATGTCTTATTAAACAAAAAAGGTTTCTCACTAAACAATCTGTAGCGTCCCCGTGCTCAAACGTCTTCTGGTAAAGAAACATTCACCCTACCCGGTGTCCGCCCCTTACCTGCCCATGTAGGATAAGTAGCAAAACTATCAAACTATCAAAATGAGTAATAAAAAAAAATGTTAACGCACATGAAATTGCCCTTTATCAAAAACAACAAATAAATGACGCAAAGTAAAATAATCATGACATAAAATGATGGAAATAGCACTAACACTAATGATAATGAAAGAAATGTGTTTTACACATCCAAAAGGTCCCACACAGTCAGTCCAGGCTCAGAAAGTCAATAGCTTGGATTAAAACAGCTGCCCTCTTTGTATTAAATAATATTGCCAGTGAGTGCTTGACCTGGGCTCAGGTAATGGGGACTTGACTCGGTCTCGGACTCAGATAACAGGGACTCGACTCAGACTCGGACTCAGATAATGGGGACTCGACTGTGTGATTCTTCTCTGGTGACTCGGACTTGACTCGGGCTCGACTCGGACTCAAACACTGAGGACTCACCGAGTCCAGTCCTGAGTCCTCAGTTTTTGAGTCCGAGTCGAGTCCTGAGTCCTCAGGACTCGACTCGGACTTAAGTTTTGGTGACTCAACAACAGCACTGGTTACTGTTGATAGGAAACTTGAGTCTTAAGGTATAGATACTCATATTTCAATGCAATAATGCGGACTGACTGGATCACTTTATTCCTTTTGATGAAAACCGATAGTTTACACTGTTTAAATGTAACATTGATATTGTACAACTGGACACAGACACATTTAATCGCACACGCTCACACACAAAAAAACACTTCCATTGCACTGTTTCTGCTTTTACTTATTTCTGTGCTTTCTGACATGCTTCAATTGAAGCACAGTCACTCTGCTGTTACGTTTTGGTTGGAAACTGCTGCTCATAAAGAACACAGAACCCCATCTCCTGGGCTGAACCTTTAAAGAAAAAAGCCCTCAAACATGTGTGCGTGTATGTAGATAAAACCAAACCGAGAAAGATCTTGCTTCTGTGTGTACAAGGCCTCAACTTCTCCACCTCTTTTGTTTCATGCTTCAGCACTGATTGCTTCCATATTGCCATTAGACTTGCCATGCAACACAAAACGAGAAGACTGGGCATATTAGTTTTGCATCATTAGCTTTTTCCCATGCCTGCAATCGCTCCAAATGAATGATCGAATATCAGTCCTAGATGGCTTATTTCACATTTTCCTTGGCTCTTTTCTCTTTACATTCAATTAAACCTTTCTTTTAGTCATCCATCAGAGAGGAACAGTCCATTCAGGCTGTAGTAAGTCGTCATTTTGAAGATATATGGAAGGCTTCAGGTCATTGTTACAAGGTAATTTTGTAATGTGCCGCGTGTACTCTTCTCTATGAATACCTTACACACTCTAACAAGATGTGAGTCTCAGTTTGTGCATTACTGAGTTGATTTACAAAATAGCAGACAGTGGATAACACTAGTGCTGAATGTGTGCAATCAGACATCCTCCCACTTCCAGCTCAGCAAACATTTCTTGGCCACACCTCAAGCAGCTGCTTTTGTGTTGAAAAATGTATCCAGCTAGCATAACAATTGCATTTCCCCGAGTTTCCACTTGGGGCTGACTGCAAAAGCCAAGTAAACCCCATTAAGAGCCCATTTTGAAATGTCAATTTTGACAGCAGAATTTAACATTTTTACAGCCTGGTAAAAAATAATGTTTTTGGTGCATAGCTAATTTTCTACCAAGTTTGTTTTTAATTTTTGAATCACCCATTTTGATCATATTAAGGGGTGTGGTTGAGTTAACTGATGTAGAAGCAACAGGAGGCTTAAAGGCTGGCTTACACTTCTGTGTCCACCCTACGCAGCAGTGGTTGACTCAGATGTGAGAACAAACTTGTGCGTCAATGTGTCTGTGTCGCACAGCCATACTCCGCTGAAACACTTGAGGGCAGTGTGTTTTTTTCTGATAGTCGCCTGTTTCCAGCACTGCTACATTTTCTATTCACTTTTTCACAGCAATCCAAACGTATTATGTTAATTAACAGTTGATACATGTTGCTGTTTATTATACAGCAATGGTTAGAGGAAAGAATAGAGAGGATTTGTCAGTGAAGATGACATACACAGCCGATGTGCCGGGATACAATGCCACCGAACGAACCAATCAAAGGGCTTGAAGGCGTACATTTTGGAAGAGGTGCACGTCTGCTACGTGGGTAGGTCTCTGCGTATGAACGGGCGCTACTCGGATTATTCCTATCTCATGTAAAATTGCCAAAATTGAAAGCAAAATTAAATGTTCATAGCCTGGTTTAAAACCAGTTCTGGTCTATGTTGCTCTTCTCTTTATCTGTGAAAACTATAAGTGGGCTGAATTTCTTATAACACCCATTTTGATTATTTAAGGTTAGGAGATGTGCATACATTAGCATAATTAGCACCATAACTGGGTTGACTGAAAGGCAGGTGCGATGTAGCTACCAGGAGGCTAATGGCCTGGATTTAAAATAAATTAATAGTCCGAACCTAATGAAATATGATTTTAACAAAATGACAGTTCACTGAGAACAGTCTTTTAAGTCCTTTTAAAGTCCTTTGCGATTGTCCAAAATCGCACAGTTTCGTTGAATGACTTCATGAATACTTCATGAAAAAATCTAATTGACAGTGGAACCTTTACATTTCCCAGCATTAAATTCATTCATCACACATTCAGTTTCTTTTTGATATGACAGTTAATAATGCCCTTTGTCACCCACTTGTGTTATGATAATTTACACTTTTTTAATCACATGGCCCCGTCACAACGTTACTCATGTGCCAAATTTGGTGTTACTAACTGACATCACAGAATGTTTAAAAAAGCATCTCAAATCCCAAAAGCTCTTAAAAGAAGTCAGCACACCACCATTTTTCTGACCCACACATTGCCACATTGCTTCTTGGACTTTTGTCTCCCCACACGGCATCACAATAATAATAATAATCATAATCATAATAATCATAATAAGAATCATAATAATAATAGTAATAATAATAATAATAATAATAATAATAATAATAATAATAATAATAATACATTTTATTTATATAGCGCTTTTCCATAACTCAAAGACACGGTAAAATTGTTAAAATCAACACAAGCAAGGAACACAAATCAAACAAAACAAAACAACAGTACAACCACAAATTAAAAGCTAACTTAAAAAGGTGAGTTTTTAATAGGGATTTGAATGTTGAGGCCTGGGGTCAGGGCAGTTTTGGATATGAGTGGGGAGAGAGTTCCAAAGGGTGGGGGCAGCTATGGAGAAGGCTCTATCCCCCCAGGTTTAATCACAACCACAATCATCTGACTTTGAACATCTGAACAATCAGCTACAGGACGACGTTCAAAAAAACAGCGCTAGAGTTGTACCTTCAGGTTCATATTTTGACACATAGAGTCGCTGCCAAGCCGCTGTATTTGACGACTTGGGAGGGAGAACAGGTTGCCAGATGCACAGCTGGGTTTAAATCAATATATCAGCTTAGTGGTTACAAGACTCCCTAATGCTCACTGCAACTTTCTGACGTCATTCAGAGATCTCAGACTGTCATGGAGACTCTAATGTTACAGCTGACCTGTTTGTTAGCACTCTGACAGACGTGGATGGGTACTAGCCTTTCTGGTTCTAACTTTTGTATCGTGTACGGTCAGTTTGAAACTTAGACGTATTTAAGTAACGCTGTACAAGAAATTAACTACGCCAAAAAAGATACATGTCAGGGTGAACCAAAGTACAAGACTTAATTCTGACCTTTTATCCCTATGTCTGCATTGTCAATTGACTCCAGCAGGACATCCAAAAATGAAGCTGATGGAGTGATTCAATAAGGAAGGAGAGTAATTGCATTATAAGCCTGTCCACTGGCCCATTGTCCAGGGTCCATCCAATCTCCTGTTCCTAAAGCCCTGTAGCACCGAAAGAGGGGGCCTCTCTGGAAGGATCTGGAGCCTGAGGGAGCACAGCAGATGTCCGGCCACACTGCACGACTCTTATCTGAACTTTTGCTTTAGGTTTTATTCTATGTATATCTTCACATCTCTTAACAAAAAGGGGAAATGACCAGAATGGGTAGGGGTTGCAGCTGTGAGCATGTAAGTCTCTGCAGGTTGTCTTTGCTCCCGAGGCAGTGGAAGGGAGGGGTCAAAGTTCTCAAGAAAGGTTAGAAAAGGAACTAAAGTTTGACCCCTAAATCTAAACTTGACTCAGCTGTGCACACATCTGTTGTCACATAACTGTGTTTTGTTTGTTTTTTTAAAAAGGAGGGCAGGAAGTTTGTCTGCAGTGAGAACAAAAAAAAAACAGAGTGAGGCAAACTTGTGTGCCCTTGACTTATTCGAACACAGCAAGGGACAGAAAACACACAGATAACTGGAACTCATCCCATCACAGAGGGAAAGCTTTCATCCACGCCAGATAAACTGCACACATCTGTGACCCTTCAGACATATTCTAACAGCTACTGTGTGGCGGGTTTTTGGCATCAGTCCAGATCTAGGTCAATTTAAAGTCACCATACAGACATTTATTGGAACATTTTTTTCAGCTATATAACATTCATGACTAATTAAAGTTAGAGCTGGGCGACATTGAAAAAGATACAGCAAATTGTATACTGCGTATGAGTTTAGTAGAGTATTGTTTTGAGTAGTGTACTTCCCTTTAAGTTTTCCAAGGGTTATGGGCGGAGTGATATTGTTTTCCACAGTGCAGTGAATGCATCAATGTTTTTCAGTATTCAGTTGTACTACGTCCCGGTGGACATTAAACATGTTGGGAATGCACAGCAGTAGTTGTCTCCATGCTCTTCCTTTCCCCTCATCCTGAAAATATATTTAATTAAGCGTTTAGTTAGCGTTAGCATTAAGTTAATTGTTAACGTCGAATTAACACAGTGATAGACTCTGCTCGAGCTGGTAGGTTGAGTTTTATTCAGTGTCGCTGTGGCTCAATCTGTGTTTACATTCCGCTCCATAACGTATTTAAGCCTGCCTGCCTCTTACCCTGCAACATGATTGGCTGTTCAATGCCATCTCCTTCTTCGTCTTCAATTTTAGGTGGCAAGTATTTAAGGCAAATTAGCGCCCCCCCTTTCTGAGGGTTTGGGGGTGTAACTTGAGATAGCGTTTGTTGTGATTTGGTGCTATACAAATAATAAAGATTGATTGATTGATATACTATACTGCATTCAGTTAGCATTCACTTTTAGGGGGCTATCATGCAATCCATAATTTAGTACAGTGTCTGTCTAGACAAAGGGGCAACCTTAGGTCTTAAAATATGAAGCCCATGCGGAAATGCTGAAACTGCAGTTCATCCACATACACACCCATTCAAAAGAGACTCAGCAATAATTAACACTTCTACAGCCTGGTTCAAAAAACGGCTTAGGTCTGAGCACTTAATTTCTCTATTAGCACACACTTTACATGGGGTGAATTTTTCTATAACTATGTATTTTCAAAGATATTAAACTTACGAATTTTGCCCAACTAAGGACAAGGCTAACTTGATTGACAGGCGAGCACCCTGTAGCTGTTAGCGACTAAAGGCCCGCCTCTTTACCCCACACTAGCTTGGACGAAGTTTGGTTGTGTTCAGCATCTCCAGTACAGCACCTGCTGACGATTGGCTTTAAAACAGTGCATCGATAACAGACATCACGGTTACTACGTCCATTTTTAGTCTATGGTCTAGACATGAGAGATGTATTTTATTTCCTGTTTTCAGTACTGGATCTTGGTTAAGCCAATGTTGCTAAAAGGTTTAAAAAAGATATATTTCTTCCTTCCTCTCATCCAAATGAATGCTTCGAATTTCCACTTCTTGACCTCTGTTGAGAGGAGAAGAGTTTCTTTAGCATGTGCCCTTCACAGTCAGACCCCTGCACCTCATAATAATTATCACAGCTCTACAGGCTCTGCAGAGGAATCGATGGGATGAGCTCGTCTCGCTCCAATGTCCCATAAGTCAGTCAGTATGCATTATTCATTGCTCTACTCTGCCACTTCACGTCCCGTTTAATTACACTCTGCTTGGTAGTTAACCACTTCAGTCATCAGTGAGATAATGTGTTTGCCTTCGTACTTCTGTGTGGGAGTGTGTGTGTGTGTGTGTGTGTGTGTGTGTATGTGTGTGTGTGTGTGTGTGTGTGTGTGTGTGTGTGTGTGTGTGTGTGTGTGGCAGTACTTACAATGATGGACAGGAGTTTTCCGTATGTAAGGTGGGCAGGGATGTGGTCGGGTTTGGCCCTGAGGGACTCTCTATACCAGTGGCCGGCCTCCTCCAGCCTGTTCAGCCTCATGTATGCCTCTCCTGAAAGAGACCCAGAGTCAAGGTGGAATTTTAAAAAAGTGGACACAAGTATTTCAAAATAAATACAATCAAGGTATGATCTCTAGACGGCATAAAACATTTTTTTTAGAGATGTTCAGTTTCAATCTATCTATTCGGTATAACGCCATGATTAACAGCTCTGTTGACAAATGCAGCTCTTGCAGCACTGTATGCTACGAAGTAGCAGAGATGAGGGGGAACAAATAAGTAACAAACACTGACACAAGTAGGGGTGGGCGATAATTCAATAACGATAATTAGCGTCATATAATTTTTCTCAATACAAATGTAAAAGAAGTTTGATACAATTGTGATATATTTAACCTGTGATTATATCCCCCACCTCTGGAAAAGGAGGGGGCCCTAATGTGCTAATGCTAGTTGCCACCCTGCATTAGACAGAAGAAGGAGACGGCATTGAACAGCCTACCATGTCGTAAGAGGTAAGAGCTAGGCGGGCTTCGTAATGTAAACACAGCTGAAACAAGCGACAGCTAAAAGTAAGGAAACGCAAACCTACCAGCTCAAAGCAGAGTCGTTAGTCTGACACTGTGCTGACTCTGCGTTAACTATTAATTTAATACACTTCATTAAATATACTTTCAGGATGTGGGTAAAGGAAGAGATATCAATATCGCTCTGCCAGTAACCCTTAGAAACCTTTAAGGAGAGTGCACTACTCAAAACAATGCTCTATAAGCTGATACACAGTTTACAGTTTAATATATCATTGTTGTAAATTTGAATCAAATTATCTCAATCTGAGAAAAATAAGATTCTACAAACTAAAACTTCACAAAAATGTAATTTTACACTAAAGAACTGCTTCCTGTTAGCATTGTCAAAATGAGGGATTCAAGGCGCTTATCAGAGAACTAAATCCAGATACAAACTAACAACCCTCTGGTTTCTTCAACTTCACTCAGGATCAAAAATCTGCCTTTATATTTAATTAAAATATTGATTTGATATTCATTGTGCTAATTATGGATATTAACTATTATGAAACATTTTATCGTGATAACATTGTTTTCAATATCCCACAGCTCAAGACACAAGAGTCACTGAACTTTTCATAACCGCGGGTGTCCACTTCAAATCAACTCAAGAAACTGTTCTGCTGTAGACTGTACCAACGGAGGGTTTCTTTGTTGTTTTATCTGCAAAATGAAATGTGTGTCTTGGTTAGCAGAAGTGGCAGGGCGTCAACACAGCAGAGCCACTACTTCAGTTTTGTCTATTTTGGCTTCACTGTTGTACAATGGGAGGTGCTGTAGACATGTCGTCCATCTCTATATACTGTCAAATGTATGTTCAACTTATCATCTTTAAATTCATTTTTTATTTCTTACTATATCAACTTTCTAAGTTTTCAGTGATGATTTTTAATAGATAAAAGGGACAAAATAAAATATTTGCAGCTCAATTGTGATTCAATTTTAACAGAAAGAATGATTTATTGCCCAAGATTTTGCTGGAGAACATTGTTAACAGCCCTCATGGTTTAAAGCTTGAGCAGAAGGTGGCAGAGGAGGATAAATCAGGCTGCCACAGGGAACAAATCTCCCTCAAAAGAAGAAAAATCATAATAACAAATAAATTAAAACACCTGTTTTTGCAATATTCAGCGATGATCCCTGTCTTCCCTTCACCCTGGACACATTTGATTTTTTATCCAGATAAGTAGGTAAAATGTTTATTCACACTGCTTCGTGAAAATTACTTCAACCTTTTTTTCTTTTTTTCCTGAGCGGTGCATTACAAAAACAATATACTGGAACGCCACCTGTTATCCCTAGGGCTCAAACACTGAGAAATAACAGCACTGCGGCTTAAAGTGAAAGTTTTCTTCAAAAGAAAAATTGTTTTGTTGAACACTGTTTGAGACTTTGTTTGATCCGAGGACACGCTGTCAGCTCCCGGGGTTAAAAATGACATCAGAAACCCCTGGACGTCAGAACACAAACACCACCCTCCCTCCACCTGACAAAACACACGTTCTATTCTCATTTAGCTCATCAGAGAAATTCTCCCAAACATCTCCCTGCAATCTCAACTATGCGGTCAGGATGGGCGTCGAGTAATGTAATTAGTATTACAAAAACAAAGAGAGGGATGTGATTTATTACATGGATTAGCTTCAATCCTCTGAGGGTGGACATGGAGTCTGAGCATGCATATATGAGCTGCAGTGTTGGACTCAAACAGGTGGTTCAGGTCTGCAGAAGGTTTCTTTTGGCAGTCAGTGAATGTCAATTTGTTAAATTTAATACAATACTCGAATAAAAAGGAAAAAAAAACATGTCAGAATGGATCGCTGAAGCTCAAGCCAAACTAGTCCCAAGACTATATTATTTCACGTCACTCAAAATCATGAGTTTTGTAATCCTTGCAAATTCAATTACACGCATCAATTGGTAATTTTAACGCATTGAAGCACAACCACTTTGAAGAAGTAAAAACGTCATCGCTCAGTTTTAGTTTCTCTCCTCCAAAACACTGAAGGCTCAGGCCCTGACAAGCTCTTAGTAATGCTGCTATAGGCTTAGACTGCTGGGGGAACTGGCGCACTGACCCACCCCCCCATCACTTACTTGAACTCTCCCTATGCCATTGAAAGTTACTAACCATCGACCTTTCTGGAGTCCCTGAGCTCCCTTGTCCCGTAGTTTACTTCTTTCCTGCTGCTGTGGACATTCCAGACTCCAACTGTTATGGACGTGTCGGACTCCAGGGCAAATACGACCACTAGGGCTGGGTATCACCAGGTCCCTCGCGATACGATACTATCACGATATTTTGCCCACGATAACGATACTATCACAATACAGCGATTCTGCGATAATCGATATATTGCAAGAAATATCATCAACGATACATCACGATATCTGTGTCACTGAAGAAATTCTGAATTTATTGACTGCCCTGAATCCATTTCCCAGGAATTAAAAAACATTGTCAATCAATTTCACATGAACGACAGCCAAGTAATACAAAGTATCTATCAGAGGCCCTCAATATTCCATTGTTCCATTGTCAGTATAGTAAAAGCCAAAGTGGGCCCAGACTTTTAGATTTGAAATTCGACAGTGCATCTTTCACATGTTTTTCTCTGCTGCTAATCCTCCGCCTTGCACTATTTTCTTTTTCTTCTTTTTATTTCCTTTCAAAGAGTACTCTACCGCAGCACCCACTCTTATCCATGCTAAGTGCCATCATGTTGAGGCTTGAAGTAGTGACTCTGTAAATCAAAATTGGAGCAGGCTTTTGTGAGAGAATCTGTTTAGAACGGCTGTATGTTTATTGTTTAAATATTGATATCTGGCGCCAGTGTATCGATAACATATGGCAAGACGAAATATTGCGATATTTGTAGTATCCATATTTTGGCACACCCCTAACTACCACTACTACTACTATTATCTGTCTCATCACTATCATCACTCTCTCTTATTCTCCTCTATCCCTGCAGCAGATAGCTGTGTAACATGAGTCTGGTTCTGCTGGAGGTTTCTGCCTGTTAAAAGGACGTTTTTCCTTGCCGCTGTAACTAGCTAAATACTGCGAGGTGCAATGTTTATGCTGCATTCAGATGATATATGATCTAGTCCTGTCATCAAAAGGGGACTGGATTTTATCCTGTCTTGAAGTTGGGTCTTTGTTAATAATTTAACAGAGTACGTTCTAGACTTGCTATGTTTGTAAAGCGTCTTGAGATAACATTTGTAGGGATTTGGCGCTATACAAATAAAGATTGAGTGATTGAGCTTACCCATCATGTTGAAAAGGCTGTGTGGTGCAAACTGTCGGGGCATTTTCTGCACTGCTTCCTTATAAATAGACAGAGCCTCCTGTAGTGTAGTGGGGAAAAAAAGTGATTTAGCAAGTCCCATTTTGTGTTGCATCAGCACATCACAGGCCCCATAATTGATGAGGGACTCTTATTTTGTGCAACATAAGCGTTACTTACCATGCAGTATCATGTTCAATTCTAAATAGCTGAGCTTTAATCTAGTATTAAGCATGAGTGGTAAATTAAACAAAAAGTGTGTATGAATTTGTTGTGTAAAGCAGTTCAATGTCTTTGATGAATGCTTCAGATTTAGCAAAGAAAGAAAAAAAGAAAGCAAATGGAAACAATTTGTCATTCAAGTTCAAGAATACGCCCTTGGTTCTTTACCTCCTGCTGGCCCTGTTCATGGAACAGTTTCCCCAGGTTGTACAGGCAGCTGGTGACAGAGCTCTTGTGGGCGTGGGGGTCTTTTAAGTTCTCGTCTGGAATGTCGGCACAGGTCAGAAAAGTGCGTTTAGCCTCCTCCAGGTTGCCCTGGTTCATCAAGATGATTCCTGTGTTCAAGTATGCCGCTGTGAGGAGGAAGAGGAGAAGAAATGTACCTGCCATTCATATAACATAAAGCTCAAAAACAGTCATTTAATAAGTGCTAGTTGCTAGTCAGCACCAGAATTGCTAGTCAGTCAAACAAATTACTAATATTTTCATAATTGCAGGCGCAAAATGCCAGCTTTGGTTAATGGACACTGCAATACTGTCGTAATGCTCCACTGAACTGATGTAAACAAGTACAGATAATGGATGCATTGAACGGTGCGATGTAGTTTGGCAGTACTACTACTTCTTCTGTCCATCTCATCACTATCTTCGTTCCCTCTCTCTCTTTCTCCTCTATCCCTCTTTCCAACCCCAAATCGGTCGAGGCAGATGGCTGTCTAACATGAGTCTGGTTCTACTGGAGGTTTCTGCCTGTTAAAAGGAAGTTTTTCCTTGCTGCTGTAACTAGCTAAATACTGCCAAGTGCAATACTCATGGTGGATTAAGATGGGATAAGATCAAGTCCTGGGGACTGGATCATATCCTGTCTTGATGTTGGGTCTTTGGGTATTGAAGGCTGGTGGTGCTAGCTCTGCTAATGTTAGACTCAGTCAGCATAATTTGACATTGTTTATCCACAGACCCTGTAATCCTGTGTTTAGCTGTGTCAAATAAATGATGCTCAATTTGACTGTTTTCTGAGAATTTTCCTAGCTTTGTATTAGTTAATAGGAAAAACAAGCTAAGAAATAAGTCAGTGACTTTTCGAATAACAACACATCAGTTTTCTATGTTTTGTAGTCTGGGGTGATTGACTTGGAATTAGAGCATGGCGATACTGTAAAAGATGTTATCAAGATGAAAATCAGTTAATATCACTAATTATCATGGTAAATATCAAATCATTATTTATTTAAATTTAAAGGAATATTTTTGCCCCTGAGTGAAGTTGAAGAAATGAAAGGGTTTGTCAGCTTGTATCTGGATTTAGTTCTCTGATAAGCTTCTTGAATCCATCATTTCTGACGGTGCTAATAGGAAGGAGGTCTTTTGTGTAAAAAGAGATTTTTGTGAAGTTTTAGTTTGTAGATTCTTATTTTCTCAGGTTGGGATCATTTGCATAGCTTTATTTAAATTCACAACAAAGATATATCAAATTATATACTGCGTATGAGTTTAGCAAAGTACTGTTTGAATAGTGCACTCCCCTTTAATATTTCTACGGGTAATAGGTGGTGTGATATTGTTTCCCACAGTGCGGTGAATGCATCACGTTATTCAGTACTCAGTTGAACTACGTCCCGGTGGACGTTAAACGTGTTGGGAATGCACAGTAGAAGTTGTGTCCGTGCTCTTCCTTTCCCCTCATCCTGAAAGTGTATTTTATTAAGTGATAGACTAACGACTCTGCTTTGAGCTGGTAGGTTGAGTTTCCTTCAGTGTCGCTGTCGCTCGCTTCAGTTGTGTTTACATTCCGCTCCCTAATGTCTTGAAGCCCGCCTACCTCTTACCCTGCGACATGATTGGCTGTTCAATGCTGTCTTTATATTCAGAAAAACTATATCCCGATAATTATCGTTATTAAGTTATCGCCCAGCCCCACTTGGAATAATAGAGAAAAAGAAGACAAAGGGGATCAAAGTGAGATAAATTAGCACAAGAAAAGTACTTCAGATATAGAAATAGATTATGCTAAATGGAGAGTATTCAAGAGAAGAATCGAAGATAAATCAATAAAAAAAAAGGAATCTGGAAACCTGCCCTCTCTCATAAATTGTCCTTGCTACATTTAAAAAAGGAGTCTCATCTCACATGTGAGCACTCAAGTGTGAGATTGAATCTGATCCAGCTGCAATAGCTTAAGAAAGGCCCTGAAAATGATCATGTGGCAAAAGAACATCTACTTCAGCATTAAAATGATGACAGAGCTTGATGGTGATCCAATAATGGACTCAAATCTATTTAAACTAGAGACAGACTGAAGCCAGAATTGAATATGTAAGACATTTTAATCGCTGATGAATCCCCTACAAAGAAAGACCTTTTTTAATGTTTACTTACATGCCAGTGTTGGACGGCTCCCAATGGCCAGTTTGTAATAATGCAGTGCTTCAGAGAAACGTTCATTCTCCTGCAGCAGCAGGCCACTAACAGACAGAAAGAACAAAATGTGAGACATATTAAATACCACAAACTTAATAAAGGAGGATTTGCCTTGATCTACAAAATCTGTGGAGGTGAAGTAGGCTTTAACCAAAATTGCAGCACGTCAAAGTGATGAGGGCACTTTGGGGGAAAGCTGAGATATGAAACTATAAAAATATTTGCAGCTTCTGTATCCTCCATCCAATATACCACCATTTGGTTTCCCCTCTCTTTATGTTGCTCAGCCAGCTTCCTGACATCTGTAACTTGAGCAGCAAGCAAAGAGAAAAACAAAGTCAGCATGAGAGTGAGAGACATAGGTCGGCTGTGAGGTTTTGGCACCTTTGACACCTCTTGTTGCAAGATTGGAAGCAGCTTTGTGTTCTCCCACAGGTCCCGCAAACTACGACTAGTCAAATCAGTAGCACAAGAACAAAGAGGACCAACAGGGACACAAAGTTCTTCCTCTTCTTTCCCCTTCTATTAGATCTATTTTCATTTGTTCTTCCGTCTTCCCTGTCTGTCATTTCCCTTTTTCTTGTCATTCTTTCATGCTCTGCTGCTGCGATCTCCGGTGATGGATGGGAGGAATCAAAACTCATTCTTGTCAAGACTCTGCAAACAGGAGATCTTAAACACTCACAGGTTATACAGCATGTCAGCCATGTTCCCTCGGTGGTGCAGAGCATTTCTGTATGCTGTCTCTGCCTCCGCCATCTTCCCCTGGTTCTTCAGCACGTTCCCCAAGTTTCCCCAGGCTATGAGAGACATGTCAGTCAAAAGTGGGGAAGCAGTGTTGGTATTCATTTGAAAATAGTTTCTAAATAAATAGTGGCAAACTCCTTTGTATAAAGTGACATTGTGTATGTTTAATTATATAATGTCCTACAGAATCATCTCTACTATTTTCAAAGCAAGTCTGACATGAATGAGAAGATATGAGAGCAGTCACATTCCAATTTTCTCTACAGGCTTTGCTGTTAACTTCAATTCACAAAGCAGAAATGTCAGCTTCTGTTTTTTTGTGGTTTAACTTCCCACGCACCTTTCAAGAGCTTGAACAAGGTTGTCTTGCTAGCAGTCTTCTTCACGTCATAACACCAAATGATAGCATTATCCACATCTTAGCAAACATTAGCATTAGCTATACATTTTGCCTTATAAGTGAGAACAATTTCCTTATGCAACTTGGAACACAACAGCACAACATAATGCAGTTTAGCTCAAATTTAGCTTGCCTACAAAACTACGGTCAGAGACTATACAAAGTAGCCGATAACCAATATTTGGAGCCGATATTCATTTGCAGTAAAAGGGGAAATTGGTGTCAAAATTTTGAAAGTGACAAAACTTAACTTACTTAACCCTGTTTAAATTCCTTTAAGCATATGTTTATTAAACAGCTTTTCAGATTTTTAACATGTTAAAGGGGTTTTTTTTAGACAATAGACATCTTTGTTTTAAAATTCTAACAAAAAGTACAGGGAGCTCCCAGGCTCATCAGCATGTCTTATAAGTTAAATGAAAACTTAAACAAATAAATAGCTCTGTAAAGTTTTCTACAGTAAATAAAGTTTTCCGAAATGTCAATATAACTGAACTGTTAATCTTTCACTTATCTTTGTTTTATGGGGATATTTCAGTGTTTTTTTAAGTGGGGTTGTATGAGTTTTAAATCACTAGTAATTGTAGGGGCCACAACGGATGCTGCTCAGCTCGTCCCCTGTAAGGAGAAACTGCAGGGGAAATGAAACACAAGCTAGGCTACGGTTTCTAAAGACGGTGTCATTTCTGTCACATGATTTAGTTAATTTTGTCACATGATTTAGTTAAATATCCCAGTTTTAAATTGATCTCTTATCAGCCGTCAGATTTTAAAAAAAAGGCTGATGCCGATATGCGCCAAAATGCCAAATATCAGCGCCGATAATCGGTCTATCCCTAATACAAAGCAAGGTTAGTTGACTTTCATGTTTGCAAAATTAAGACAGCTAACTTTTGTGAATGCCAGGGACCAGAAAAATGGTAAATGCGAACATATATAGAGTAAAAGTATGGTACAAGAAAAGAAGAGGAATAAGTTGGCCAGCTCCCCAGCTGAACAGCAACATTTAGCTTGCTAATACCAAGCGGCAACCTCCGGCCTCAAACTATGAAGCCCATGTGAAACTGTTATAAACTGCAATTCATCGAGAATCTGCTTGAGGCTGGCTGCAGAAACACCAGAAACCACATAGACACCAATTCAACAAAGACGATCTTTGCAGCATTAATAAACATGTTTATAGCCTGGTACAAAAAACAGCTCGGCTCTACGAAGCTAATTTCTCTATCGGCACACCCCATATGGGGGAGGAATTTTTTTTCTAATGCAACCGTTCAGAAGATATTAAGATTACCAGTTTTTGCCCAAATAAGGACTTGACTGACTTGACTGACTTGACTGACAGACAGGAACACATAGCTGTTGGCCAGGAGGCTCAAACTCCGCCTCTTTATGCCACACTCTGCCTAGTTGAGTTCCGCATTTCCAATATGGCTACCGCCGTCGATTGGCTTCGAAACAGCTCTCAGGAACAGATGGGTGACGTCACGGATACTATGTCCATTATTTATACAGTCTATGGCTAATAAAAGCTAACACCAGCCACCATAAGCTACTAGACATGCCAGGCCTAGTAAACTTTATTAGCAAGTGTTTTTTTAACAAAAGGCAAACAATGTCCCTTTAAATCAAGGTCTGTTCCTTGACAGTTTTTTTAACACACAGTTATCAATTTTTGGGCTATCCTTAATGATAACTGGGGTCTTCCTCTTACCTTTAGCAGGATTCACACTTATCCCAGACTTGTAGAGATTTTCCTCATTGCTCCAGTCTCTGTTTCTTTGAAAAGTTCGGAGTCCATTCAGCAGCACCAGTCCCACACAGAGACACAACAGTAAGGCCTTGGAGCCTCTAGTCCTCAGTCTGATATACAAGGTTCTGGCACCAGTAGCGACCAGTAAACAGAAGCCTATACTGGGAATGTAGAGTACCCTCTCTGCTATAACAAAACCTACATAAAAGAACACGTTTGTTGCAGGGATAAAAGGCAATGAGATGATGGCTAATGAAAATAGTACAAGGTTTTCTGTAGGGGGAAGGGAAGTCTGGGCAGGGCAGTGGTGGAGTCCAGCTGACCCATTCATGGTGGTCTTTGGTGGCCCCTGGTCTGTGTTGTGGTTTGTGTCCGGGGCATGATAACCATTCCCATTAGTGATTGATTTCCCATTAGTGACACAAGCCTTCCCATTGGTCTCCTTGGGTTTTAAATTGGAGCCACGAAGGCCAAATAAAGCCAGGAGGATAAATCCACCATAAAAGGCAACAGTGTGAAGGTTCCTCCAGTCGGCTAAGGATTTCACCAAGGGCACCGCGTCCATGGACCAGTCGAAGCTGAGCTTTTCAGGGCAGAGTAGGAGCCATGCGTTGGCAGCTGGCAGATGAAGGAACGTTAGTGTCCGGGTGAGAAAATGTGTCGAGTCAGCCGCGGGGTTGTCGGAGTTAGAGAAGTTCGGGGGCTTGTTGCCCATCCAGTAGAGGCGAGCCAAGAGCAGAACCACTCCCCAGGAAACAAGAATGGCAAGACTCAGCAGAACACTGATGTTCTTTTTCTGGAAGAGAGGAGAGGAAAAAAGGCATGTCAAAGTAAAACACCAAGATCAACATTTCTGGCTTAGTCAAAGCCACAGTATTCTGTTTGTCCTCCTCCTCCTCCTACAAGTTACTGGCCGGACTGCCCACTGTAAAATTGTCGGATGGACAGTTTTGGCGGCCATTAAGAGATTTTACGACACTCAGAGACAGTGCTTTAGTCAATGGTATGGACAAGCTTAGTTTCTATTGCTAAGTCTGTATCACTTTATGAGACTTTTATTTTTGTATTTTCACTAAGCTGTTGTGTGCATTTGTATATTAGTAAAATATTTAAGATCGCAGAGCAACATTTAACATTTCTATTTAACATTTAACATTTCTATTTAACATTTAACATTGATATTTAACAATTAACATTTAACATTAAACATTTAGGTTTAGATTTAACATTTAGATTTAACATTAAAGTTTTCCATTTAAGATTTAGATTTAGCTTTTGGATTTAACAGTGATTGTAACTTGTATAAATTATCTAAAACAAAATTAAATGTGAAGAAGATCACAAATAGAAACAAGAATACCAAGACTCAGCAAAACACTAATGTTCTTTTTCTGGAAGAGAGGAGGGGAAAAAGGCATGTCAAAGTAAAACACCAAGATCAACATTTCTGGCTTAGTCAAAGCAAAACATTTTGTTTGTGTTCCAGAGCACCTGTGTTTGTTTTATTTAAGGAGTATTTTTAAATACATGTCACTGAATGTCACAAAAGTCCTTTCAGGCCTTTTAGACTTTCTTAAGGAGGCTCAGATCCTTAGACATCTGCAGAAAGATACTGCAGATGTTTTATCAGTCTGTGGTGGCAAGTGTGTTATTCTATGCTGCAGTCTGCTGGGGAAGCAGTATAAAACACAAGGATGTGAGGCGACTGGACAAACTAGTGAAAAAAGTTGGCACTGTGATTAGAACCAGGTTGGACTCACTGGAGGCTGTGGTGGAGAGATGCACACAGAAGAAGCTAGAGGCCATTCTAAATTACACAGATCATCCACTTCACAACTTCTTTGTGGACCAGAGAAACAGCAGCTGTGGACAGCTCATCTCTCTGTGCTGCAGGACTGAGAGATATAGAAAATCATTCATCCCTGCAGACATTAGGCTTCATAACTCTTTAGCCAATGGGAGATGAGCTGACAGACATCTGAATTACTTGTTTTATGTGATTTTTATAATTTTATCTGCCAGACACCTGAATTTCCCTGCTGGGATGAATAAAGTACATTCTATTGTATTCTAAATGTAATTGTGTTCTTGTTAGACAACCAAGTATTAATCGTGATGTTTAAGTCCAATAAATACAAACTGTAAAACTTTGTTTTATATAATTTTGAGTGGATGAAATGTATAGTATCCCACTGTAACATAGAAATAAACTACACAAAGAAATCCCAGGAATGTTTTTGATAACTGCCTGGCGCATACACCGCACTCATATACAACTATGCACTTTTTACACAAACATAGTTTTGAAATTAAATTGCATCCAAGCCAGAAACAAGACAGCTTTGTTTACATGACAAAATGTGTGACATGATATATTTAACATTTTGAAAGACACATTTGGGTTTGAACAGCTGTGCCCTGTAATGAATGTCACTTTTCATTAGCAACAATATGAATGTTTGTATGAAAAAGTTAGCGTTTTTAATGGAGTTTGTCAGATTCTAACTGGTGAAAGCTGCTTTGTTTTAAGTTCATATTTGTTTTTTCAGTAAGTTCTTATATTACAGGAACATTTCAAAATAATTTAAGTAATAGAGATAAAGTTGTGAATTTCATCTATCATTCGCCAACCCACTTTCCCTCTCTGAAGTAAATCTTAAGCATGAGAAGCTTTTTTTGTAAGTCCTTCCATGTTGCCTGTCAGGATTGGAGTGTGACTGGTAATCAGCTTAAGCCTCATTGTGTTGGTACGTAGACGCTGTTTACATCTCATAAGAGCATTAATTATGCTGCATGATCACCATTAGGTCCTCTGTCACGCAACACCTCTAAATGAACTGTCACACGCCAATGGGTGCTCGCTGCACCCTTGACTTAGTGTTCCCTTTTTACTCTAAATCGTGTTGAACTATGAATGACTGGATTTAAACACTTGTCATTAGAGGATATACAGTAACTCTTTTTGAATCAGGGAAATAAGATTCTGATGCATTAATCAGATTCAACTTTGTATGTGATCAAACCAAAGGTAGAGTTGTTTCTGTTCAGTTCTCTTGTTGCAGTAAATCCACATGTTGCAGCCTGAGCCTTCGCTTTATATGACTGTATGTCCGTGGAGATTATTTTTGAGCCAGCGCCACACATTGATAATCAGCATGTTTAACATTTTGTACACCTCAATATGATCGGTCACATCTCTTACCTTTTGAACTTTGATCAGTAGCCTGTTAAATTAAATTTTAGAGAAATGGGAAAGTGAAGAAAGATTTTTTTTCTTTTGTCCTTCATATTTCTTAAAAAACAAGAATTTAGTATGGTCCTTTAAATTATCTACCACTCCCATTCTAATAAGGAGCAGGTTTTTCTTAAATCGAAGTAAACCTGATTTGATATCTTTCACATAGCACTAATTTAACTAAAATAATGTTAAATTAAATTGTTGCTTTTATTTTTAGCGTGCACAACTTTACAAATGGCGCCTCATACTACACATGGTAAGGTTGTTTAATGACACCCCTTACCTTTTGACCTTTGATCAAAAGCTTGTTAAATTCAATTTTAGAGAAATGGGAAAGTGTAGAAAGATTTTTTTTCTTTTGTCAGTCAGATTTCTTAAAAAAACAACATTTTAGTATTATACTTTCTGAAATTTTGTTAGAGGCATGTTTTTCTTAAGTCGAGGTAAACCTGATATGATATCTTTCACATAGCACTGATTGAACTATAATAATGTTAAAGGTTTTTCTAGCTGGTTATGAAATAAATAGGCAACGGATCTCATCATAAGCTACAAAAGCAAAACGATTTTTTCTATATTGTCATGAATAATGTCTGAAATCACTGCCACTGGGTAGGTTTGAAGTTACAAT
This sequence comes from Notolabrus celidotus, assembly GCF_009762535.1. Taxonomy (NCBI): domain Eukaryota; kingdom Metazoa; phylum Chordata; class Actinopteri; order Labriformes; family Labridae; genus Notolabrus; species Notolabrus celidotus. The sequence goes on from NC_048292.1 coordinate 19,195,879, forward strand.
GACTTGTATACAAAGTAAGTACTTCTAACAGGAGAATCTCTGTTTATGGCAACTGTGTTTTTTTTCTTTGTTCCCTTACAGATTGTAAAAAATACAAACAATTGAACTAATAAATGTAAAAAAAATAGAAAAATACACTAATAATAATAAAATCAGAGACAGGCATCTTCATCTACTGGACAAAATCTAATGACATAACATCATGAGTGATCGTCATCGTCAACCCTTCTTAGCTCTTGTGTGTTGTGGACTTTATTTGAACCTCTCTGAGGGGATTACAGAGGCATGTTGTTCTTGAATAAGTGCTTGTTTACATACCATGAATGCTGTAGTATCATTGCAATGGACGAAAAGTTTATGTATGGCGGATCTAGTGTACATGTTCTCAATAATGAGTCTGATTTAAGTGATAATCACCGTCAGAGCTGCTATAACTCAAAGTGCTAATCTGGTGTTTCTTTTTATCTCTTAAGTGAGTTTACTCCACTGCAGCAATAATTTAAACTCTATATAATCGGCTCTGAATGAATTGCACAATAACCATATTAAGGCTGTCTTTAAAAGCTACATAGAGTACAAAAATACCTTTTCATTTGCCTCATTAATAAACCCAAGGGAGAAATCCCCCCTCTCTTAGAGTGAGTATGCTTGAATAAGCTCATGAGGGCATATAGAAAGCATAAGTTATCCATAGCACGATAGGATGTTAGGATTAGGCTAAGAGGTTTAGCACTGACTTGCCTGACCCTATGGCTTCAGTACAGCTGTTGATTTCTGCAGATATTAAATGTAAAAGCATGATCCTGCAGAGGTGAGCTGAGGTAGGAACTGTAAGCAGAGCTGTTTACAGGAGGTCACTTGTCAATAGTAAGATGGAAAAGCGTTAGCTCAAAGAGTTTCAGAGCACTCAAAGAGCCAGGGAGGAAGGGAAATTAGAGGAAAAAAAGGATATTGATTAGGTTTCTGGAAGGTTGTCCACACAGGATAAGACAGAGTGCCTTTTACACAAAAATGGGAGTGTATGTATTGATGGATGGGCCTATATTGGCTGTCAGGGGAGGAAACTGTCTGAGAAATCCAATTCTGCTTGGTATCAGAGGATGAGCCAATTTCCAGCAAGAGAGTCATTTGTGGTATTTAGGTGAATGAGCTTCATTTTATCTCTTGCTGCCTTGTCTATATCTAAATCGTTCCTTAATTGACTTCCTGATCAATCACACCGACACAACTCAAAGTGCAAGCAGAACAGAGCAGAGGCTGCTTTCAGCAATTTATAATCGGAAATCTACAAACTCGGCAGCTAATAAAGGATTTTTCCGATAGTTGGACACAAAGTTTCTGATTTGTGTGTTTAAGAAGCAAAAGGTTTCTGGAGTATACTTGAACTGCTGTGGACATGCAAGACACCAGCTGCTACGGACATGCCGGACTCCAGCGTCGACAGCTACTACTACTACAACTACCATCCATCTCATCACTATAGGTGTTTTTCAACCGCAGGAACTTTACCCGGAACTAGTAACTTTACCCCTGAACTACGTGCGTTTCGACCGGAGGAACCAGGGTCTAAATTTAGTTGAGGGGTGGTTAATCTCCCTCGCGAAAAGCCCCCGCTTTGGTGGTAGTACTTTTCAAAGGTCCCGGGGCTTTCAGGGGGGCAGGGCCTGCAATGCTGAACGTGTCTGATAGGTAGATTAACAGCAGTGTTTTTATTCTGCCCACCGTCCACAATAACATCACACACATCGATTCACTTGATTTCTCTTTCTTTCATTTGTTTTTATTTGTTCTATCTTTTTTGAATGTGTGTGTACTTTTCAAAAGAAGAAGACGTGATTCACTTGATTAAATAGCCATGTAACAGCAGTCTTCTCTAAATCTACCACAGACGTGTCTCTCCCGGTGTTGCTGTTTTAAAAGTGACCCTGTCAACTGGAGACCTTCAGCTGAACGTGTCAGTGTTTGTAGAGTTTACACAGCTGTTGAAACACAGAGGGAGTTCCCAGGAATGAAAACTAGTTTAGTTTTTTTCTTAATATTTCAAAATATCCTCATCAGATATTTAATGATTGTCTAAACACGTTTATGAGGGATGCATCCGGCTGAGAGTTGGAAGTTAACAGGGTCGCTGTTTAAACCAAAACACCAGCCGATCTCCGCCACGGCTTTTTGAGTTCAAAAGGATTTTAAAGCCGTGTTGAAATGTCTTTGCTACTCGCGCTTATCTCCTCTCTCTCACGTGTTGATTCAGTGAATCCATCTGTGATGAAATATAGCACCATCTAAAACAACGAAACTAGTTTGCATTCCCAGGAACTCCCTCTGTGTTTCAACAACTGTGTAAACTCCACAAACACTGACTTACAAAAAAGATAGAACAAATAAAAACAAATGAAAGAAAGACAAATCAATTAAATCACAGATGTGTGTGATGTTATTGTGGACGGTGGGCAGAATAAAAACACTACAGGTAATCTACCAATCAGATCCGTTCAGCATTACAGGCCCTGCCCCCCAAAAGTCCCAGGACCTTTGAAAAGTACTGCCCCCCAAGCAGGGGCTTTTCAGGGGGGAGATTAATTACCCCTGAACTAAATTTTGATCCTGGTTCCTTCGGTATAAACGCATGTAGTTCAGGGGTAAAGTCCCTACAGCTGAAAAACCCCTTTAGGTTATCAGGCACCTCTCCTTCAGGATCATCTACCAGTCAGGGTCCGGGAGGCAGACACCCTCTTTACTTTAGGCTTAAAACTTTCCTTTATGATAAAGCTTATAGTTAGAGCTGGCTCAAGATTGGACTAGCTCTTAGTTATGCTGCTATAGGCTTAGACTGCTGGGGGAACTGACACACTGGACGTTCAGCTGATACGGACGTGCTGGACTCCAGTGGCATCCGCTATTACTTTCCCTCTCATGACTATCATCTCTCTCTCTCTCTCTCTCTCTCTCTCTCTGTCTCTCTCTCTCTCTCTCTCTCTCTCTCTCTCTCTCTCTCTCTCTCTCTCTCTCTCTCTCTCTCTCTCTCTCTCTCTCTCTCTCCCTCTCTCCCTCTCTCTCTCCCTCTCTCTCTCTCCCTCCCTCCCTCCTATGCCTCTTTCTAACCCCAACTCGGTCGAGGCAGATGGCTGTCTAACATGAGTCTGGTTCTGCTGGAGTTTTCTGCCTGTTAAAGAAAGTGTGTCCTTGCCGCTGTAACTAGCTAAATACTGCAAGGTGCAATGCTCACGGGGGATAAAGATAAGAGAAGATTGAGTCTTTTATTATTGTTATCATTTTAATTAGGAAATTAAAAAAAGCATCATCACAAAAACAAAGAGGCGGAACAAAACAGATGTATAACCAGGGTCTGTCCCAAAAGTTTTCATTACTTTTTCCCTCTAATCTCAGTTTTCAGCCTGCCTGCTGTCTAACTTCAAATCCCGGGAACTAGCTCTAGCGTTGATTGATTGGCCTTTATGAGATCGGTGTGTATCCATGGAGGACGGCTGGCATAATCCCCCGCCAGCTGTCAAACGGAACATCTCACTCACTCACTCCAAGCCTTTGAACCTCCCATTCTTTCATATATCTCCTCCAGTCTGGATCCTCATTTGGAAACTTAGCGTCGATTCCTGTGACTTTCCCTCCCTTACTTTTTATTCTTTCAGTTTATTATCCACTTTCTTCCTTAAATTTACTCTCCCTCATTCTCTCCGTCTCCCACTTTTCCGCACATGAACATACAGTATTACGCTCCCCAGCCTTCATCTTTTAATGGTGCCATTCATTACCAGCTCTCTTTTTATTAATCCCAGAAGTGAGCGGTCTGCATGTTGACACTGTAGCATGCAGAGTGTTTAAACAAGTCAAGAGAAGCAGCGGGATATGGCTGACTTCATATGTGCTCTGTTTAAAGCTGCAGTGAGCTGACGCAGGACAGCAGGGGATCAATCCTCCGGACGTTTCTTGTTAAAGTCATGTCCAATTGAAACGGCTTGTAACTTTTTCCAGCATACTGGGCCTGAGCATTCATGGAGTGCTTTTTGTATTGCTTTAAAAGAACATCATTTTAAGAGGTTATCCTGTTATAATCCCAGACATTTTTGGGACAAAAATTGGTTTCATATTTCTGTTCTTTTTTCTTTTGTATATCCAAAGCTTAGACAAAATTAAAGCTCTTATGGGGAATTTTTAGACGGTTGTGAAAACAGACGGAAATTAATACTGATGTCTCTATGACCTAAAAAGAGTCCACAAGAGCTTTAACAAGAATTATTACCTGGCTTTCATACGGATCTTCCGGTTGTGTAAGATGCTTGATTCTGATTGGTCAAGACCCCATTGACAACCCCTTCACAATGTTTGTTAACTTTCACTAATATGAGCAACACCAGAGGCAAACTATTCACGTGTCATGTCAAATCAATCCACGGAAAAGAGTTCCGGCACATTTTGCTTTTGCTTCTGCTTGTTGACACCACAGACTTTAAGGTGACGTAAAACCATTAGCTTCAGTTAGCATCAAAACAATTTGGCTAAACCTTAGTTTCGTTAGCATGCTTATGCGGCTGGCTAAACAACATGAATATTTACATATTGGATCCTGTCCAGCATTCCTAGCAACGAGTGGAGCAGGTGAGAGCAACTTTGAGTTACAGATCGCTACAACAAACTTAAATCATGAGCGGTGGGGATGGTGACAGCAGTGTTCAAAGTTGTGACTTTTGCCTCCGCTTAGTGTTAGGGTCTTGTCCACTCTGTCAGGATTCTATTTCCCATAACTACCTGCTAACCAAACATTATCCCTTACAAGGTGATGATGGGGCAGCTGTGGCCTAGAGTAAGTCGTATCTCAATCAGAAGGTCAGGGGTTATCCCCGAACTTCCCATTGTTGTGTGAATGAGATTAGTTAGTACTAGTGGCGTCCTTACACAGCAGCCTCTGCCATCAGTGTATGCATGTGGTGTGAATGGGACTTGTAATATAAAAGCCCTTTGAGTGGTCTGAGGGCCAGAGAAAGCGCAATATGATCACAATCCCTTTATTTCTATAAAGTTGTTTTTGATGTCAGAAACCATTGGCAAGGGGTAGAGGTGTGAGTCCAAGAGATTAACTGCATGTTACTAAAACTTGAGAGGGGGTGACCTTTCAAGAAAAAAATCACTAACTACATGTATACAGGTCAAAATCAGCAAACACTGAATTGTCCACAGGAGGTTTGCTAAAATTGACACCAACAGAAAGTTCCCACAGGAGCTCTAATACCACAATCCATCAAATCTTTTATATAAAAGATTTGAAGATTTAAAAGTTATATTTTTTCAAATATTTTTTTGGTTGTCTTTAATTTTTCTAGAATCAGTCAAATGTGTCACTCATAAGAGTATTTGCTGGAGAAAGTGTAAAAGAAAGTGCACTTCCTCTGATACCTACCCTCCGCTCCAGTTTAAGGAATCAATAGTGACATTGGTAAATAACCAATCTTGTCACGGATGGTTTTGTTTACTTTTGTAGGTCTAAAAAAGACATCAGTGTTAATTTTAGACTGATTCATAACCATCTAAAAACTCATCATGGGAGCTTTAAGGGTTTTTTTTTTGTTATTATGCTACACTAAGGAGCTTTTCCCTGTGATGTATGCAAAGAAACCTTCAGAGTTTTGGACACTTTTTGCACACACATCCAGCAGCACTCATATTGACTCAGTACCATAGACGTGCTTAATCGTGATGAAAGCTACAATTAGCCATTGGTCCAGTTCTCTTTCCAGCTCTCTAATGTGTTCTGGATACTGCTGACTTGGCGCGCCTCACCCGAGTCATCAGACATCAGCAGCAGCACGGCTAGCATTGAGAGGGTTGACTTTGATAGAGTAACCTAATTACCCCACAGTTCTCTCCATGAAAGACTCACTGCTGCTGGCACTAGATCCTGTAATAAGACAGGTCACATGGTAAAGCAACATGTCCACCAAGACAGCAGATCATAGCATTGTACCAGTAGAGCTAACTTCATATTGAAAGAGCTTCCCGTTAGAGTAACATGGACCTTGGCCCTGTATATACTACAGTAAACTAAAGTATATATTCATGTTGGACTCAGTGGAGATCAATGCTTATATACAAAGATTACTATGTTCAGTTTTAATGCAAGTACAACATACAATGAGCTTCATTGAAATCCACACAAACAGATTAGTTCTTAACTGGCACATAGAAGTGGTATAAGCTCCCGTTCACACGTTGCTCTGAATGCTTTGATGCCAGATTAAACCACATGCAGGTTTAAGATGTGACTTAGCCACGAATGAGTCACTGTTGGTTATATCACAAACCTAATCAGTCTTGTTTTTCTCATGTTACTTTCAAGTTAGTGTTCTCCCCACTCCAGCCTAGAGCTGGGCGATACTGAAAAAGATGTTATCACGATAGAATGTTTCATATCAGTCAATATTGATCATTTTCACAATAAATATCAAATCAATATTTCAATCAAATTTAAAGGCAGTTTTTTGGTCCTGAGTGAAAGTTGAAGAAACCAGACAGTTAAAGCTTGTGTCTTTAGTTCTCTGATTAGTACTCGAATGCCTAATTTTTGACGGTGCAAACAGGAAGCAGGTCTTTAGTGTAAAATTGGATTTTTGTGTATTACTTTGTAGATTCTTATTTTTATTTTTAATTTTTTTTATTTTAAAGTTATACTTTTGGCCTTTTTGCCTTTATTATATAGTACAGCTGAAGAGTGACAGGAAATGTGGGGAGTAGAGAGTGGGGGAAGACATGCAGGAAATGGTCGACCGGCCGGGAATCGAACCGGCGACCCCTGCGACGAGGACTGTAGCCTCTGTATGTGGGGCGCTTAGACCGCTAGGCCACCAGCGCCCCTCAGATTCTTATTTTTCTAAGATAATTTGCATATTTTTTATAAATTTACAGCAAAGACATATCAAACTGTATACTGTGTATCAGTGTATAGAGTATGGTTTTAAGTAGTGCACTCCACTATAAGATTTTTAAGGGTTACAGGCGGAGTGGTATTCTTTCCCACAGTGCATGGAATGCATCAATGTTATTCAGTGTTCAGTTGTACTGAAGTCACGGTGGACATTTAACGTGTTAAAAATGCACATCAGAAGTTATCTCTGCTCTTCTTTTACCTACACCCTGAAAGCATATTGAATTAAGTGTATTAAGTTAATAGTTATCGTAAAGTCAGCAGTGTTAGACTAACGACTCTGCTTTGAGCTGATAGGTTCATCATTTCCTTCATTGTTGCTGTCGCTCGTTTCAGCTATGTTTATATTCAGCTGCAAATGCCTTTTAGCCGCCTACATCTTACCTTACGTCATGATTGGCTGTTCAATGCCGTCTCCTACTTCTGTCTAATGTTGGGTGCAATTTCCAGTGGCCGGAGGTGTAATTACAGGTTAAATATATTGTAATTTTATTGAACATTTTTTGTACCTATATTGAGAAAAATTCTATCAGGTTAATTATTGTTATCGAATTATCGCCCATCCCTATGTACAATTATGTTTGAAAAGGGTCTTGGAAAATTTGTTGTATTTACTATTTTTCAAATGATGTGATCTGTCTCAGTAAGAACCAAATTTCCAAATGGTTGGCAACTTTACACAAGCAGGATGTTCACTAGCACCTAGCGCCTTTTAATTTCTTTCAAGGTAATCCAATAGCACCGTGTTGACAGCCGTAGTAATTTTTCAATATTTTGCAGTCCCATGATGCCACAAATGGTTCCGCCAAAATGTGTTGGTTTGCATTAATCCTCTTGTTAATCTCAGGTGACATTTTTGCTAATTAAACTTGAGTCGGTTCTGCAAATGAAAAACAATCTCACCCACTCCTCAACAGATGGCGTTCATCAAGTGGGATCATTACGTTTACAACAAAACCTGTGCGTTGGAGGTGGCTGGGACACTCATACAAGCAGTTTTCATGTAGATTTCATAAGAGTACATGTTCTTGTTGGGGGTCTATTGCAAAGATGTTCTTCAAAATTTGGTCATGCCTCCCTGTACATCCATGAATGCACACTTAAAATAGAGGGCATCATTTCACAGGGCAATACTTCTGTTACAAGGTAACTGGTTCAACATTCATTAGGCCGTCAGCCAAAAGGTATTAAGTATCAGGAAAGAAACCCTCCCACCTAATCCAGCCTTATTTCTTTTGGAGCAACTGTTTTAATTTACACCTCTGATTTGGAGCTTATTGCAGGACCGAAAGGTATAAGCACTCACAGTTTGTTCAGGCAAGTTAATGCTTAAAATCCTTGAAGATTTAAACAAACACATTTTAATGAAATACATCTACCCTGCTTCCCAGTTTACCTCAGGCTGACTTCATCCCCTAACCAAAAAAAGCCATTTCCCTGGGCTCTGTCTAACGCCTGGAGCAACATTCATCAACCCGTTTCTTTCAGCCACTGACAAACCAAGATTGGAGAGAACAAAGACGTTAAGTTGTTATGATCCTGGCATCCCTCTGCCGCTGAAGAGCTTACACCACACCTTCTTTTGTTTCCATTCATCACTTTCTAACTCTGTCTCCGTCTCACCTCGTCTCATCTGAAACCTTGTCTCAGTCTGATTAGGGAGTTAATAGGATGAGAAATGGAGCGCTGGCTGAAGCACATCTGCCTCCTGTGCTACCCTGCAGCTGATTGGCTTTTTTATTGTTTGTGGCTGCTGTGAGGAAGCGGTCAGGTGATTCCATAATGGGGGGGTATTTTTTGGTTTCATTGCTAAATAAATTCAGTACACCCTGGATGTTGTAGGCTTTTTTTGGGGATTGTCGCAACATAAAACTTCTGATCTCGTTGCATAATTTTAAACAACGACATGCAAACAGACGTGCCTCTCTCTTAATCTCCTTTATACCTCTTTCCAACCACAACTCATCAAGGCAGATGGTTGTCTAACATGAGTCTGGTTCTGCTCAAGGTTTCTGCCTGTTCAAATGAAGTTTTCCTTGCAGTTGTAACTAGCTAAATATTGCGGCGCTATACAAATAAAGATTGATTGATTGATTGATTGATTGACTTGGCATAAAACCTGTTTACTCAATAACTTTATCACACAATAATCTACTATTCATTTATTGCCCACTGATTGCAATGCAACTTGATGCAATAGAAGCCATGACTTCTCTTCCTAAAGTGCTTGAAGGCCTCAGTAGGTGACAAAGACTCAGCACAGAAAAGAACGAGAAGAGAAGAGAGAGAGAGGAGAGAGAGAGAGAGAGAGAGAGAGAGATGGAGAGAGGATGAGGAGGGAGGAGAGCGGAGAGGAGAGAGAGAGCGAGGACGAGAGAGAGAGGAGAGGAGAGGAGAGGAGGAGAGAGAGAGAGAGAGAGGGAGAAGAGAGAGAGAGAGAGAGAGAGAGAGAGAGAGAGAGAGAGAGAGAGAGAGAGAGAGAGAGAGCGGCTTATGCACTAATTCTGTCTTGATATCCCTCTCTCCCTTTTGTGCCCCCATGCGTCCTGAGACGCCTGGCTCGTAATTGAGGAAGTGATTGCCCCCTGTGGTCGGCCCCGCTTCGTAACGAGCTCCCTGCCAAGATAACCGTGACTGGGGCGGCAGATGAGGGCAGAGGCAGGGTGATAAATGAGCCAGATGTGCTGGCGGCAGAGAGGAAGGAGGGGTTGGCACCAGGATATGTTGGGCTGGCAAGGGGCTGTTGTGTCTGGGCAGAGAGGTGGAGGCTTCTGGTGATATGCCTGCTCTCTTCTGTGATAAAAGCCCAGGGAAGTGTGATTTTTCATAATGACAAGCACTGAGGGTGATGAAATCTTCCAGAGCATAATGCAACAGAATGGAACAAGTTGCTCTCTGGTTCTTTCAGGTTTTGGTTGTAATTCCAAACCTCCTGTCACTACATTTTTTTGTTTTTCCAGGGGCAGAAAAAAATAACAGAAACACCAGATACGATTTAAAAAAACAAACAAACTGCAGTATACTTTAAAACATGTCCTTGAAGTTAAGGTTTTTATTTAATCTTTCATTATTTTGATCACTCTAAGTTGAGACATTTTCAGAGAGGTTGATGATTAAACAACTCTCTTGTTCAGTTTGTATAAACACAAGCTGGGCAATCAGTGCTTAAGATAACATTAAAAAACAGGAAATATGTCTTAATGTTTTGTCAATAATCAAAGACTATCAAAGATGAATTTATCTTCGGCCATTAAAAAGGAGAATAAGGTCCCCTAACTGGACTTTGCATCTCTGCATTACTTCACCAAAGATCTTTCATCACACAACTCTTGCCGTCGAGGGCGGCAGATTGAAAGATATTCAGTTGGAAAACAGATTCACTAAGAAGTGGAAAATCAATCCCAATTTCTTTTTGTACTTGAAACACTACGGCTTAACAGGGTCAATTTACCATGAAACTGCTCTGAAAAACCCTAAAATATTCTGGTGATCAGATACATTTTCCTACGTTCTCTCAAATGCTTGGAAAAGCGAGATGCTTTTGATAGAGCTTATAGTTAGAGCTGGCTCAGGCTTGGACCAGCTCTTTGTTATGCTGCTATAAGCTTCGACTGGCAAGGGAATTGATACAATGAGATCCTATCTCACCCCTCTCTCTTCCTATCAGTTACTTTAACTCTCCCTGTCCTAATAAAGTTCCAAACCATTGAACTTTCTGGAGTCCCTGAGCTCCATTGTCTCGTAGGTTACTCTGAGCTGTAAACGGCCTGCTGCTGTGGACGTTCCAGACTGCAGCGACAACAACTACTACTATCCGTATCATTACTATCATCTCTTTCTCTCTTTCTTATTCTTCTCTATCCCACTTTTCAATCCCAACTCAGTCGAGGCAGATGGCTGTCGACAAGAACTTCTGGTTCTGCTGGAGGTTTCTGCCTGTTAAAAGGAAGGTTTTAGATGCCGCTGTAACTAGCTAAATATTGGGAGGTGCAATGCTCATGGTGGATTAAGATGAGAAAAGACTGAGTCCTGTCAGTAAGAGGGGACTGGATCGTGTCCTGTCTTGATGTTGAGTCTTTTTTAATGATATAACATAGAGTACAGCGTCTTGGGATAACATTTATTTTGATTTGGCGCTATACAAATAAAGATTGATTGATTGATTGATTGATTGATTGATTGATTGATTGATTGATTGATTGATTGATTGATTGATTGATTGATTGATTGATTATTACTCTTTTGCATAGGGCCAAAAAAGCAAGAAACAGCATAACAGATCACATGATCAAAAACAAAATCCACATGATTAACACTAGGTTCTTGCTTCTTGGAATATATAGTACATCACTCTTAACAAAACAGATTTCACTACACTTGGTTTTTTGTTTGGACCACTGAAGTAAGCTGGCGTATGCAGCAGTAGTTTTGTACTTGACTCAAAAGCCCTTTTACATTAAGTATCCGTCACAACACCATAACGAAGCTACACAATCAGTACACCTTTGTACTTTTATATTGAACCCTGTAACTACATAGCATTGGTTGTGTTGGGAAGCACATGGCGCTTGACAAGTTGAAATTTATAGTGGCATCATTCTGCCTCTGTTTCCTCTGTTACTACCACAGATGCTTGCTCAGGTGATAAAACAATGATTCTAACTTCTACTTCTACGCAGGATAGAAGGGTAGATACATTTAACCAGCAATGGCCTAAAATATTATGTTGTGGATCTTGCTAAAGCTTGCAATGCTTTGAAGAATCCTCCTAAGAATCCTCCAAGACAGCATGCACGTTTTTTTGGGGGCTGGTAGCTTGGAGCAATAAGGATAGAATAGGAGATGTAAACTGGATTGTAAGAGATGTGGTCCTCATTTGAAACTGCACATTGTTATTTTTCTCTTTTTCTTGCCTGTAGTTTGAATTCAAGATTTGTCTGCCACATGATCTGAAAAGGAGATGCATCCAGCCTCTCTAACATACTAGTGTAGCTTTAACACATGACTGGGTACAATGTGATAGACAGGGGTTGTTTTGCATCTGTTAAGGGTTTAGTAGTAGAGAGCAGGCACACACACACACATGCACATACAAGTCACTCCTGCCAAGCAGAGGGAAGGAAAAACATCATAACTCCGTATCCCTGCCCCTCTGTGATCTCTGTGGGCTGCTCACCACAGGCCCTCTAATAACAGTCGCAGGGTTATCATCCTGCCAGAAATGATTACTGGAGAAGCAGCCCCACAGGAACGGTAAAGCCTCACCAGCTCAACGGTAACACATTTTTTTTCCATTCCCAGAGTAGCTGTGTAAATAGGACAGTCATGCACAAGTTTGTAATAGGATGAAGTTTGAGGGTTCCATAGGATGTGGTACACAAGGTTACACTGTGACAAACAGAGGTATTTATAGATGTTTCCTCAAGAAGACACCACTTTAAAAGCATGCACACACACACACACCATTAAGAGCCAGACTGCCCTTGCACACTTTACTCCAAGGGGACTTTTTATCACGCTAGTTATGCATTTTACGAGGACCATCATACTGGCAGAGTCTTTTCTCTAATCAAATGCAGGGTAGGTCTTCCAGTGTGATTCCTATAATCTGATGACTCATGTAGCGTTTGTAGTTAGGGGAGGAAGCTTCCGTGTGTGTATGTGTGTGTATGTGTATGAATAGCTCACTGGACAAATGGACAAAATCATTTACCGTAATGTGTTATTGTTATTCTGCACACACCTTTTGTCGCTTCAATTAAAAAAAACCAACAACCCGAAAATAGCTTTTCATGCGCAACTGCTGCCCACATAATGAGGCCGGGATCCTAATCTAAATTTCCTTGCATTAATGTGCATCTATTTTCTGCAGCAAAGTGAAGTTGTGAGGAAGTGGAAAACTTCCCCTCTGCATAATGTTTTTCCTGTTTAGCAGAAGACAAATCAGAATAGCTTGGTTTCCATGCAGCACACTGCCGAACAGCTTTCCTAATTACACTCCTAATGAAAAGCAAACACACACTTTGCACACAGACAAAACTAAATCCACCACACAGGAACCGTTAACAGCTGGCGGGAGGAGGTTCGCCTCAGAGGGAAGGAAGAAAAGCTGGAGCTGTAGGGAAGCTAAATTAAGAGCCAGAGAATACTCCATCTTCTTTTTGAGTGTATTAATTTAGTCTCTGCCGTAGACCTGCTGCTGTGGACGTTCTGGACTCCAGCTGTTGCGGACATACAGGACTCCAGCGGAAACAGCTACTACTACTACTACTATTACTACTACTGGTCTCACCACTATCATCACTCTCTCTCACTCTCTCTTATTCTCGACTATTCTCGAAGGTGCAATGCTCATTATGGATTAGGACGAGATAAAACTGAATCCTGTCAGTAAGAGGGGACTGGTTTGTATCCTGTCTTGATGTTGGCTCTTTGGTAATAATTTAATGTAGAGTTTGGTCTAGACCTCCTATGTTTGTAAAAGCATCTTGAGATAATGTTAGTTGTGATTTGGTGCTATACAAATAAAGATTGATTGATTGGTTGATTGATTTATTTACCTTTCCGAGCAGGAGAAGAACCGCCTGGCGAAACCGGAGCTTCTGGAACACAAAGAGGTCATACACAGCCGACACAGCCAGCACCGTTACCCCCTGTTCCTTCCATAGCATACTAGCTGCTGCACACCAAAGACTGCTCAGCATCCAGCTCCAGCAAAGGGTGCCAGAGCAGCCACCGCATTTTCTGCTCTCAAACGACCCTTGTAATTCCCGACGAAGTCCACAGTGTCTCATATAGCAGAGAAGAGACAGCAAGAAAAACAAGGCAGCGCCTACATCTGCCCGCCCAACCACGCCGGCGACTGCTTCAGTGTGAACCGGGTGGGATGCAAAAAGAAGGCCAGCCAGCAGGCTCCAAAGTCCTCCACCCAGCAAGGGGCGACTGAAGGTAGTAAAGAGGGTGGTGACAAGGGCGTGAAGGATGACATTCAGCAGGTGGTAGCCCCAGGGACGCAGACCATGAAGGGTGTAGTTGAGGCGGAAGGAGAGGGTGCAGAGCGGGCGGAAGGACTTGTGGCTACCGCTGTGAGTGAGCAGAGTGCCCCAGAAGTCATCATGCAGGATGTTCGTCCATGGAGTCTCAGGGAGGAGATCCTGGTTTGTCTTGATGGCTCGGCTATAAAGAAGAGAAGAGAAGATTTATCAGTCTTAAACTTTGTTTCCATTCAAGTTAGGTTTGGTATGACACATGCTGAGGAGCTTGGTTTATTTGGAATCAAGTCTTTTTGTATGGCTCTGTGTTTGAATCAATCAATCTTTATTTGTATAGCGCCAAATCACAACAAACGTTATCTCAAGAGGCTTTTAAAAACATAGCAGGTCTAGACCTTACTCTACATTAAATTATTAACAAAGACCCAACATCAAGACAGGAGAAGATCCAGTCCCCTCTTACTGACAGGATTCAGTTTTATCTCATCTTAATCCACAATGAGCATTGCACCTTGCAATATTTAGCTATCTACAGCGGCAGAGAAAAAAGTCCTTTTAACAGGCAGAAACCTCGAGCAGAGCCAGACTCATGTTAGACAGACATCTGTCTCAACTGAGTTGAGGTTGGAAAGAGGGATAGAGAAGAATAAGGGTGCCCGCCTGTCAATCAAGCCAGCCATGTCCTTATTTTGGCAAAACTCGTAAGTTATAAAAAAAGTTATAAGAAAATTACAGTCGTACAGTGTGTGCCGACAGAGAAATTAGCTATTCAGACCATAACAATTTTTTGAACCAGGCTGTAATTATGTGTACTTCTGCTGCAAATATCGTCTTTTTTGAATGGGTGTGGATGTGGTTTGCAGTGTCTTTGCAGCCAGCCTCTAGTGAACGCTTGATGAACTGAAGTTTTTAGCACTTCTGCATGGGCTTCATATTTTAAGACCTGAGGTTACCACTTGCTTCCAGGTCAAAACGCTCATTCACTCATTGGTAAACATTAGCTCTCCCCTGCACTTTGTGTTGCTTTACCTCTAAATAAAAGACTTTTTTTGGTCGAGGTCAAGGCCATGAGTCAAACCAGGGACTGCTGAAACAAGGACCACAGCCTCTCTACATGGGGGCGTGCGCTTAAACCGCCAGGCCACAGGAACCCAAAAAGTTAACATTTTTGTATATTTATGTGAACTGAAAAAAAATGACTTGACATTGAATTGTTTTCCTTTTTTCTTAATTGAATACCAAAATTATACTCAAAATTTCAACTTTATTCTCAACATTTCTACTTCTTTCTCAAGTGCATAATTTAAAAAAATCATCCTCATCTATTTATTCCCCCATCCCTGGTGCTAATACTCTTCCATAAACATGTAAGATTATATATAGCAAATAATATGAGCTCGGTGTGTAAGAAGACAAGACAAAAACAATAACGACTGAAAATGTAATAAGCCACAGATTGACTGACTAATTATACATGGATGTGTGTATTGTTTTTCCCTCCTTGAGACGCGCACTCAGCATGCACATATGTCAGCTATCTGCACACACAAACACACACACAAAGCAGAGGACAGGTGTAGTTTCACACCCCCGAGGCTGCTGTGGATTCTTATAATTAGCGGATCATTACAGAGGACGCAAGCAGCATTCGTGTACACTCACAGTCTGCAACAAATGAGGCTCGCCACAGGGATTAAGAGTGATGAATGGCTGGCAGCTACAACAACTCAGAGCTGAGAGGGAGAATCCCCCACTAGACAAGAATGCATACAAAAACTGAAACTTTGATCAAGGATGAAGCTGGCATGGATAAAAAATATCTTAGCTTATTTTGTTATCTTGGCTCTTGGCAGCGTGCCGGAAGCATGTAGCATGGGGTAAACTAACAAGATTGAAGGACAATGTTTCTTCCAGACACTCGAACTATTCGATCACAAAAAAGTTTACTGAGCAGACTCTAGATTGGAAAGTATGTAAATAATCTATAGATTTATTAGTAATGAAAATTATTGTTTGTAGCGGCCTTAGAGGTTTATACAGACAGAAAAGACCACAAGACAGCCAGATCTACATAAAGGTCAATGTTTAGTGAGCATGCTGTTAAAGCAGAGCAGAATCCCAGCAGGCTGAAGTCGGATTTATACATCTGTGTGGAATCTATGACACACAGATGTATAACTTGTGCCAGGCAGATGTCTGTCTAACAAGAGTCTGGTTCTGCTCGAGGTTTCTGCCTGTTAAAAGGAAGTTTTTCCTTGCCGCTGTAACTAGCTAAATACTGCAAGGTGCAATGTTCATGGTGTATTAAGATGAGATAAAACCGAGTCCTGTCAGTAAGAAGGGACTTAGTCTTATCCTGTCTTGATGTTGGGTCTTTGTTAATAATTTAATGTAGAGTAAGGTCTAGACCTGCTAAGTTTGTAAAACCGTCTTGAGATAACGTTGGCTGTGATTTGGCGCTATACAAATAAAGATTGACTGATTGATTGATTGATTGATTGATTGATTGATTGATTGATTGATTGATTGATTGATTGATTGATTGATTGATTGATTGATTGATTGACATCTTACTCCATAGGTTAGCATATAGCTAACCGTACCTATGCCGAAGCATACGTATGTAGCCTGACGTGCACCTTCTCTGTAACTACGTGACATACTGTAACAATGCAGACCACAAGCCCTGGGATTGGTCCACTGGCTAGCATCATATTTCCTGTATTTATAATTTTGTCATTAGGAATGTTGAAATGTGCCAGACTCTGTTTTGAGTTTGTATTTGATTAGATGTGTAGATGTTAAGAAATAAATCACCATTGTTATTGGGTTTTGACCAATTGAAATCAAGTATCTAACACAGCTAGGTATTAATAGAGTGATAGTGACTTGTTTTTATAATATTTAATTACTTATTTCAACAGCAATTTTCTTTTTCTAGAACTGGTTTTGATAAGGGCTTTGTCTGTGTTTTCACATGGCACACCAGAGAGGGAAAAGGACAGCGACAGGGGGGCCAGCCGAGGACTTCCTTTGTCTGGAGATTGTAACATAGTGCTCAGCGCATAAAGAAGAGGGAGGAAAAGAAAAAAGAGGGAAACAGAGCTGCCAGTCTGAGCTATGTAGAAAGGAAAGACCAAAAAAAGAAAAACTGAAAGTACATTAAATCTGTTGAGGCGAGAATTGTTTAATGCCTTAATCCTACTTTAATTGTTTTTTCCTTCAGGCCTGCAGCCTTGTCATCGCGTGAGCTATAGTAAATTCCTCTATTTCCCAGGATTGTTCTCCACCAGGGAAAAGTGAGTGTATGTTTCTCAGGCTCATGTCAAAGTGGAACTCTCCCTTGTCCGATATATTTCGGGAGCCGGTGCATTACATCACTCAGTTAGCTTACTGTAGCTCCACAGTGAGCTGATATTTACAATTTGCCTAACAGTCCCAGAATGATATGACGGTGAAAGTAGTGAACAAGCCTGGGAGATAATTTGATGACGATTAGTATTGTGATATAATTTTTCTCAATATAAACATAAGAAATGTTCCATAAAATTATATATTTAACCTGTAATTACACCCCCCAACCACTGGAAAGGGACAGAAGACAGAAGAAGGATACGGCATTGAACAGCCTATCATGTCGTAGGGTAAGAGGTAGGAGGGCTTAAACACAGCTGAAATGAGCGACAGCTGCACTGAAGGAAATCTACCAGCTCAAAGTCTGACACTGTGCTGACACTGGCTTTAACTATTAACTTAATACACTTAATTGAATAAACTTTCAGGGTGTGGGTGAAGGAGGAGCACAGAGACAACTTCTGATGTGCATTTTTATCACGTTAAATGTCCACATAGACACACAGTACAGAACAACTGAACACTGAACAATATTAAAGGGGAAGGCACTAATCAAAACAATACTCTACAAACTAAAAAAAAATAAGAATCTGCAAACTAAAACTTCACAAAAATCAAATTTTACACTTTAGACCAGCTTACTGTTAGCAACGTCAAAAATGAGTGATTCAAGATGCTTATCAGAGAACTAAATCCAGATACAAGCTAACGAAACGTCTGGTTTCTTCAACTTTCAATCAGGACCAAAAATTTGCCTTTAAATTTGATTGAAATATTGATTTGATATTTGTTGTGATAACTATCGATATCGACTGATATGAAACATTCTATCGTGGTAACATATTTTTCAATATCGCCCAGCTCGAGTAGTGAACATTGAAATGTGATGATTAAGGACATTCAAAGTTGTGTTTCTTCAAGGTGCATTAAAGTCTTTAGAGGACATAGAATCCTCACATTACTGCTTATTACTGATTCTATGGAATTCTCATAAAAAAAATCCAAAATGTCCACATAAAACTGCAAACACGACCATGTTTTTCCACTTTCCTGTCCCATCAGGAAACAACAGCTCACTATCAAATCCAAACATGGCTGAATTCACCCTCACCCGGCTCCCTTGGGTCTGTCAGCGTGGCTCAGATCTCAATACTCTCTGGTGATAAATAATTTAAATATTCAAATCAGCACCACCACTCATCTCCCTCCCAGCCCCTGCCCGGCTCTGGAGGATGAAAAGAATGCATTAGGGATGAGGGTTTGGCTGCTGGTCGAATGAAAAACTCATGAGTGTGTGTGTTTTTCCCAGTGAAAGAAAAGGAACAAACATATAAAGGTGTGCCTTTTTGTGTTTGTGCACATGTGTGACAACAGCAGACGTGCGCGCTGATGGCTTCATTGAGACCTGTCGCTGCAACCCTGCAGATAGAGTGCTCTCCTGTAGTGATTGCTCTTACAGAAGGGGGTCTTTTGTATTCAGCTGCCGTATGTGGGGCAGGCAGGCAGGCAGGCAGCGGGGGACTCTATTCACAATCCTCAAAGTACAGGACGGGTTTGGTTCTTTTCAGTTTTACACTTCTTTTTCTGTGGGTACAGGACAGATTTCTGAAAAGAGACATTAGGTAGGGTTTTCTGTAAAAGGGTGTGGTCTTCTTTCACCTGTCCACTGCTCTTGCAGAAAAGAAAATTGGCTGTCTTTTTCTGTTTGGGTTTGTGTCTTTTCAATATGCAAATGCAGCACTCCACTGGCTCCCAAACAGTGATCTCACCACCACTGATTTGCCCTTTCATTTGCTGTTCCTGCCAAAAAAGGCAGACTATGGGCCTCTTTTAAGGACAGTTAATATACATTGAATATGCAAAATCTGTGCACAGCCTGAAAAACTATGTAAAAATGTTTTTAAGCCTTCTATTATTATTACTACTATTTCTGTACTGTACACAAAAGATGCAATCTGGCCAAACAAATGGAGAAGAGCACAATGTGGTAAAAATAGAAATTTTTGTATCTTCCAAAAATACTTCTAAAAAAGAGCAGAATTGACAGGCAGATGTTGCATCCATTATACAGGAACTAAAAAAAGAGTTTGCCCACCCAGTTCTGTCAGGATCCTCTCATTTATTTGTCTACAGTTTCTATATTTGGCATTAGAGAACACAGTTTTCTTCAAGGCTGAAAAAGGGGGCCCTGTAGATTTTTCGTGTACACAAAATAATGTTACATGTTTAAATCATGCTGCTAAGTGCTACATTCTGCTACCTCCACGATATTATCAATAAGTTAGACTAAAAATTAAGATGGTGTTGCAGATGAAGATATAGAATGACAGCATATTCAACTTATTCAATGTGAAAAATGATTAACCCTATTAGCTGGATCATAGAAAACTGTAACTTACCAGGTAACTAGCTAGAAGAAATTATCCTTTTTGATAAAGCTTATAGTTAGAGCTGTCTCATGCTTTGACCAGCTCTTAGTTATGCTGCAATAGGCTTAGACTGCCAGGGTAACAGGCACACTGGATGTTCAAGACTCCAGCAGCAACAGCTATTACAACTACTATCCGTCTCATCACTATCACCTCTCTCTCTCTAAATCTCCTCTATCCCTCTTTCCAACCCCAACTCGGTCAAGGCAGATGGCTGTCTAACATGAGTCTAGTTCTGCTCGACGTTTCTACCTGTTAAAACCTGTTAAAAGGAAGTTTTTCCTTGCTGCTGTAATTAGCTAAATACTGTGAAGTGCAATGCTCATGGTGGATTAAGGTGGGGTAAGACTGAGTCCTGTCAGTAAGAGGGGACTGAGTCTTATCCTGTCTTGATGTTGGGTCTTTGTTACTAATTTAACATAGAGTTTAGTTTACATATTTTAGATGACAAGTTTACAGACTACCATTGCTCTGCACATTAATCTCTCCCACTATCTGTGGACTCACTGAATAAACTATCTTTTGAGGTTAAATGATTGTTTGTGTTCTATTAAGAAAGCATCAACATGGACTGTCTTGCACTTGAGTCTTGTTGTTTAAATATCTGTGCTGTGGTCTAGCCTGCTTCACTGCAATAAACATCTTCAGTCTAAACTACCATCAATTGACATAATGAAGAGGAGTTACAAGCTTTAAGTAGCAGAGTGCATCCTCCTGCCCACTTATGGCATAAATTAGATGAATTAGCAAAAGATCATGAAAACAAGGTTGCTAATGGATGCCAGCCTGGACATTATATCATGAACATCTACACCTATTTGTGAATGTTGCTTTTTGTTCTCTATTGTTTGCTACATTTAACAAAATTCACATAGTAGCCATTTTTCCTCTTACAATTTTTTCTGACGGCCCAAAAATTGGAAAGCTCAGATGCTGTTACTAATTCTTACAGCTGTGCTTGTTTGCTTATCCTATTTATTGGGAGTGTGACAAATAATTATTTTTATAGTTATTAAGACATTGGATTGTGAAAATCCAATGAGATATAGGGACATATTTTAACTAAAAAATAACACTAGATAACTAAGTTACGGTGGTCCTGAAGGGCAAAACCCAACATTGCAGAAAGCAGAACATTACAGCACGTACGGTACTAAGTAACCATCGTTCCAAAAGCTTGCTAGCATTCAACTGCTTCTTTGCTAACATTACAGTCAGATAGTGTTACCCAATGAAACATGAAGAGTTAGAGTTAGAGTTAAAAAAGGGATTTATGTCTTTCTTCTAGCTAGTAAGTTACATTTTTTCAATGATCCAGCATTTGCGCAAGCTAAATTGTTAAATCTGCCAACCAAACTAACTAACTGGCTTACAAGCTAATATGCTGACCCTGTGGTAGTCAACAATAACATTGGGATTTCCTGCTTTCATTTGTAAGTTGTGTATCATAGAAGGCAACGCAAGCTTGAAAGTGGTTGAAAGCTATTGCTAGCTTTTAGCTAAAATAAGCTAATGAGATACCAATTAAGTTGTTTTACCATAAATTATGGAATCATTTCCCACCGGATTTTGACTTGAAATTGTGTTTCCAGTTGCTGACCAATAGAAAAATAGAAAAGTTATTATTTTTTGTCAGATTCACAACAATTTTCAAACAGAAAATCAGAGGACAACAATGCAACATTAGAACACAAATTTAACATATCAAATGAAAATGGACGCCAAGTGAATATGATCAATAATATTTCTTCGGTCCAAGAATTACTTTCTTTTATTCCGTTTAGGAGAAAGCATCATGTCTCCTCCAGTTATCTCTGAATTTTATACATTGCTTTCGTTCCTTTTTATCTCTCTACTCTCCGTAATAACTCATCTAAACTGGACTACTTAAGTACCAAGCCATTACAATACCTCTCGTCTGGCTAATGTCTATTACATTTCCATCTCCTGAATGAGCAATCTGAGTGCTAATTAAGCTTGAAGACAGAGTGCTACAGCGGGTAGGCCTATTCACACACTGCAAATCTTGAGCTGGCGCTCAGCTGAAGTAAACACACCACTGATGCTGACGGCATTGTGCAGAAGTAACAGGAACGCAGATGATTAAGGCTCTATGGGTGGAGAAAATGTCTACACCAAAGGGACAAAACAAATCCATATCACTGCAGCAGAGGGGCCACAGTGGAGCCTATATGATTAGAGAGCTGTACCTTTGTAAACAAGTGGAATGGGCCTGGATCAACATGTATTTGAGAGTGTATTTTTTTCTTAAATGGTACTGAGAGACTGGTAAAAGTCACAGAGAACTTCTCAAAGAAAATGTAAAGGTGTCCCAAAGCCAGATTACAGTAACAGCTGTGTAGGGTCTTTGAGTAGTAAACTTTATGTTGCATGTCACCTCCTCTCTGCTTGTCATGTCTTGCTTTACAGTGAAAGTCAATACATTTTTAAGAAGTTACCATATTGTTGAACTTCCAACAAGCAATATCTAAATGTTTCTTCTCTCACAATTCTTTTTTTCTCTTTTAGTCTAAGGAAACTTACAACAGTATTTACAGATCTACAATAAATGGATATCAACAAACATTAACTTTTCTTAGCTCTGGTGAGAGGATGTGCCAGCCTTAAATCTTACCAAAAATAAACCTAGAAAATCAATCAATAAATAAATAATTAGCAAACTAATATGCTCAACTTCTTGTAGCAAATAGTAATGGTGGAATTTATGCCTTTTTTTTGAAAATTTTGTATCAATATTGAACAGTGATATAAGTAATTTGTTGAAATCTAATGTGAGCTATTTTTTAAATCAATACACAAAGTAATCAGTATCAATAATCAGTATTATCACTAGTAAATCAGTACTTGCTGCAGCTCGAGTACTGACTAGAACTAGCAAAGAATATCTCTCCAGTGTTAGCCTCTCTGCACTGGCTCCCCATAAAATCTAGAATCCTTCTTCTGACCTACAAAGCTCTTGATGGCCAGGCACTTTTGTATTTTAAAGAGCTCATAATGCCCTATTAACCCTCTAGAAGACTACGCTACCAGCATGCAGGCCCGCTTGTTTTACCTAAAGTCTCTAAAAGTATTATGGGAGGTCGAGCCTTCAGTTATCAGGCCCCTCTCCTTTGGAATGATCTACCAGTCAGGGTCCGGAGACAGACAACCTCTCTACTTTTAAGAGTAGGCTTCAAACTTTCCTTTAGATAAAGCTTATAGTTAGAGCTGGCTCAGACTTGGACCAGCTCTTAGTTATGCTGCTATAGGCTTAGACTCCCAGGGGAACTAGCACACTGACACCCCGCCCCATCACTTACTTAAACTCTCCCTGTCCCATTAAAGTGACTAACCATAGACCTCTCCGGAGGCTCTGAGCTCCAGATGGCAGATGGCTGTCTAACATGAGTCCGGTTCTGCTAGAGGCTTCTGCCTGTTAAAAGAAAGTTTTTCCTTGCCACTGTAACTTCCTAAATTGTGGAAAAGTTTTCAACCACTGTTTAGCTTTGGTCTGCTATTTGTCCATGAAATGTCTGATCAGTTCTTTTAACTTGTCAAGTACATTTTTTCATGACTTTTTGTCAGTATTTGTTCAATTTGAGAAAGCCTTTACCTGAATCCCCGGATACTGATTTTTCGGATCATTCTGACATCACTTGAATGTTAACTTTTGGCGAGTTCCTGACTTTACTTGATTTTGGTGAATTTATTCGGAATTAAAAAAAAAATGGGATTATGTCTTGTATTTACAATTTGTTTTGCCTACAAGAAAATCAAAAATAGTGCAGAAAGAAAGTGAAGAATATTACTCAGTATACTTCCAATTTTCTTAAAAATTTTAACCGTCCAACCAGATTAGGTCAGGAAGAGGTGCTTAATAAATTTCCGGGGAAGAAAAAAAATGTATTGATTCAAATGTCAAGTACCCATGCCTGTAAACCAGCAATGTATGAAAACAAGGCTCTCATTGCATCCACATCCACTTATTGATCTCATAATCATTAACATTCTGCCTCACCTGCAGTATTAGAGGAATAAGGGGCTGTGTATAATAGAGAGTTGGAGATAATCGGTGTGTGGGTGGATGTCAGGGTCTGGATCACCTCAGCATTAATCCAATACTAACAGGATTAGAAAGTGATCATAGAGTGCACAGAGTTTCTGAGACATGCACAGAGGTCAGGGGTCAGCGGGTAATCTGATTAAAACTAACTTGTGCATTTGTGGCTCCATACTTAAACTGCAAATGTCCAACACCACCATATGTGATCTATATGAAACAGTGTGTGAAGTTGGTCCAAAGGCACTTTTTATGGCTTTGTTCCCAGCGAATGCTGCAGCTGGTTTAGGATAAAAATTCCATAAATTTAACCTCAATGGTCTCTTAGGCCGGGCACGGGTATTGTGTGGCACCACATGGGGCAACCAAACACGTGGAGGTAATATTTTTTAATCCTCATTTTTTTAATCCTAGGTGCCTACCCATCCATCACAGTGCAAGGTTGAACGATCATGCATGAAGCCATTACGCTGGCTGGTTGTGCCTGAGTGATTCATACATTGGCTGATTATCAGCTGCTATAATCCTGTCAGTATGTGGCCACTGCACGAGGCCAGTCAAATAAGGGAGGGGATGAAGATGAAAGAGGAAGAAGCAGGGATTGTGTAAGGCACAAGACCCCTGTCTTAATTAATGTCCAATGCCTTAATATAGATGAATATATAGACGCCTTGCTGCTATAAGTCACACTAAATGGTTGTGCTGGAGACTAAAACAATGCTTAAAGAATACAATACAATTATACTAATACAATATTTCCCTTTTTTATCTACTATTTCATCTGTTTAGTTTCTGCTTCTGGAAGCTAAAAGCTCAGGAAGTAAACCCAAAGGGCGTGTTCAAACATCCCACATCAGCGACACCACTGGCAGAACAATACCCCCAGCCAGAAGTGGCACTGTGACTTTCCCACACTCCGTCCCACGCCAAGCTGGCATGATTACGGGACAAGAGGGAAAATGCATAAATGTTCAGATAGCATTCATAAAAATTCTGTCACTCCGCCAGTGGCCTAGTTGTGAAAAGATTTACGATTGGGCATGCAGAGGCTCTTCCCTTTCCTAGAGAAAATTCTGACATATATTGGCAGATTTTGAGAAGCAATTATTTGTTTCTTTCCATCATTTGAAACGTGTGAATGGTGATAAACTCCACTGATTATGTGAAAAACGAAGAAAAGAGGAAAAAACTGAAGATATATAATCTTTTTTTCATGTGTTCCAGAAAGTAAACCTGAGAAACAAATGACTAACTCGCTTTGTATTCAAGGCACTAAACTGCATTTTTCTCTCTCTTTCACAGTTCACTGGTTTATCTTTTCATTGATTAAAACAAGCCCATCCTGCAGCTCCAAGCATTTTGCCCCAAGGGTGCAAAACAACTTATCAGAGTTGACTGAAAAGGTCGTACATACAATAGGGCTGGGCGATAATTCACTAACGATAATCATCTTGAAAAAAAATTCTCAATATAAACATAACAAATGTTCAATGAAAATAAGATATATTTAAACTTTTAATTACAACCCCCATCCATTGGAAAGGGAGGGGGTGCTAATGTACCTTAAACGCTAGTTGCCACCCAACATTAGACAAAAGAAGAAGACGGCATTGAACAGCCAATCATGTTGCAGGGTGAGAGGTAGGCGGGCCCTGACAACATTTGGAGCGGAATGTAAACACAACTGAAATGAGAGACAGCAACACTGAAGAAAACTCAAAACCTACCAGCTCAAAGCAGAGTCGTTAGTCTGACACTGTGCTGACTCTGCGTTAACTATTGACTACACTTAATTAAATTTACTTTCACGATTTGGGTAAAGGAAGAGCACGAAGACAACTTCTGCTGTTCATTCCCCACACGTTTAATGTCCACCGAGACCGTAGTGCAACTGAACACTGAATAACCGTGGTGCATTCACTGCACTATGGGCAACAATATCACTTCACCCATAACCTTAAAGGGGAAGGCACTAAACAAATCAACACTCTATGAACTGATACACAGAATACAATTTGACGGTATATTAACGGCCACCGCAGCAAAATTTTGAAAATTTTTAAAATTGAAAGCGATAGAAATGCGTTGACCATATTTATATATAATCAATGGTTTGACCCCCTTGTCCCAACTATCTAGGAGGACATTTAAGAACTGCAAAGTACTTAACCAAAACTCAATTCTACTTCAAAAAAATAACCCAAAGGATAATTCCAGAGATTATGCTAGAATGGTCCAGAGAGGCTGCTGTCTTGTTGACTTTGGCTTGAAAACAGGCCTGTTTACTTCAAGGAAACACTTGTTTTTGCTGTATTTACTGTGTAAGGGTTGCTGACATTCATACTGTGGCATATGTACAAAAACAAACAGTGCAACTAACAGGGCAGTTTGACTTTCTTAAATGCTGTTTCCCTCACAAAAACACTGGTGCAATACTCATGCAAGAGACACTGTCAGCTTTTATTGCCTAGAATATTATGTGAAAGTTTACCAAAGTGTCAGAATACCATATGGGGCAATTGCAAATCTACTTTCTGTAATATAATCGTGTTTAAAAAGCAAATATCTGTACTAAATCCCTACCACAAGCACAACATGAAGAAACATGCTGGGAGCAGCATATATTCTTAATACTAAAAAAAGTAGCAATTCTCCAGATGACTATGGATTATTGCAGATGTTGAACTATTTGACCCTCATCAATACTTGGCCAGCAAAGTAATATAAGTATTAAAAAGTGTAATTTTGTGATGGTTCCTCCTCTTCACTGAAGTCCAGCTGTTTGAGTTTAATCATCAGGCTGCCCCAATGTTCAACTTATACCTGATTAAGATAAAGTCTCCTCTACATCCTCACCCTTTCCAGGCAACCGATCAGGAAAGACAGATTTCTTCCGGGGCCTTTAAACTTCAAAGAGACTGAAACAGCCTAAACTAAGCGACAGGAAGTTGGCTGTTTCTCTTTTGTCAGGCCAAGGACTTGCTTTCATGTCCCCCGTGAAGTCGGTTTCCTGATTAGTAGAACAGCTAACTCTAAGAAAGCCAGGGTCAACTCATTGTAGTTAACATAGATGTATGCTGTGCACTTCAATGAGCCAGGATGATTTCAGGGTATTAGTCTGAAAGGCATCAACTGAGAGCAGGTGGAGTTTGGCAGTTGGACGACAAACTAATTAGTAAACGGAGAGCAGTTTTGCAAGACTCGTTGAGCAGTAATTTTTAAATTGATTATTTAAAAATGATGGCTGACTCCCATTTCAAAACTTTCAAATATCATTAATGCTTTTCACAGATACTGCAGATCTAAGAAATAAGGCATAATCCAGATTTTTTGAACTACCAGAAAAACCACCTCATTTTCCAAGAAATCTAAAGCAAAAACCCAGCACAGCGAAAGTGAGCTGTAGGGTAATATGAACACATTTAGACTGCCGGGAGAACTGGCACACTGAAACACTGGGATCCCATCTCATCCCCCCCATCATTTACTTTAACTCTCCCTGTCCCATTGAAAGTTACTAACCATCTCTCTCTCCCCCCAAAAGTCCCAGGACCTTTGAAAGGTACTGCCCCCCAAGCAGGGGCTTTTCAGGGGGGAGATTAATTACCCCTGAACTAAATTTAGACCCTGGTTCCTTCGGTCGAAACGCATGTAGTTCAGGGGTAAAGTCCCTGCAGCTAAAAACCCCTTTAGATTATCAGGCACCTCTACTTCAGGATCATCTACCAGTCAGGGTCCGGGAGGCAGACACCCTCTTTACTTTAGGCTTAAAACTTTCCTTTATGAAAAAGCTTATAGTTAGAGCTGGCTCAGGATTGGACTAGCTCTTAGTTATGCTGCTATAGGCTTAGACTGCTGGGGGAACTGACACACTGGACGTTCAGCTGATACGGGCGTGCCGGACTCCAGTGGCATCCTCATGCCCCTTTCCAACCCCAACTCGGTCGACGCAGAGGGCTGTCTAACATGAGTCTGGTTCTGCTGGAGTTTTCTGCCTGTTAAAGAAAGTGTGTCCTTGCCGCTGTAACTAGCTAAATACTGCAAGGTGCAATGCTCACGGGGGATAAAGATAAGAGAAGATTGAGTCTTTTATTATTGTTATCATTTTAATTAGGAAATTAAAAAAAGCATCATCAAAAAAACAAAGAGGCGGAACAAAACATAGATGTATAACCAGGGTCTCTGTGTTAGAAAGGACTTTTTTCCTTGCCACTGTAACTTGCTAAATACTGCAAGGTATTGCACATTGCACCGTGCAATGCTCATCGTGGAAGATGAAATAAGATCAAGTCCTGTCAGTTAGAGGGCCTGGCTCTTATCCTGTCTTGATGTTGGGTCTTTGGTAATAATTTAACATAGAGTACGGCCTAGACCTGCTCTGTTTGTAAAAGCATCTTGAGATAACGTTTGTTGGGGTTTGGCGCTATATAAGTAAAGATTGATTGATTGATTGATTGATTGATTGATTGATTGATTGATTGATTGATTGATTGATTGATTGATATTTGTTAATCTGTGCGCAAACAAATGTCAAAACATTAATGTCAAGATTTTACAGTAGTTTTAATTTGCCTAGAAGAACCTCCATCCTATGACCGGTATTAACTAGCTAGGCCAAGCTAAATATCTTTGGGCTCAATTGACTCCGTTCACAAAATAGACAGACAGTAGGGTGTAAGCCCTCCTTATTTCATTTGACCTGTAATTATACTTGGGTTCATACTTCCCAGGTGTGTAAATAAGCATATATCACAAAAAGAATCATTTTTAATACCTTTCTAGTGGTTAGAAAATGATTAACCCCATCATTGAACCCTTAATCATTTTGGATAAGATTGATTGATTGCAGTCTTCCCAAGTGACTGATCACTTCCCATTAGCTGGTCATACAAAATAGAGGTGATCTTACAACAATGCTGCCACTGCCACCTCAGCTGAAAAGGAAACTGAGCCCCCCGCAACGTCCCCCTGAGTGATGGTGTCAATAAACAGTGGTGATGAATCCTCTGCTTTACTGGGAGGGAAAGTTATAGGAAATCAATAGCTAATAAAACTAATGCTTTACTCTCCCTGAAGGCAGGAGCAGTAGAAGAAATGGCTGGGTTGGTATTCAAATAGATCAAAAGTGACACCTTCGAGAAGCTGTTCAATTTTAGTTTTTATACAGTAACACAACATGTCAACTTGAGGTTTAACTCTATATAGGGCTGGGCGATAAATCTGTAACAATAATTATCGTGACATAATTTTTCACAATAAAAATATCACAAATGTTCAATAAAAATTAGATATATTCTTCCCAACTACTAGAAATGGAGTGGCACTGATGTGCCTTAAACGCCAGTTGCCACCCAACATTGAATGGAAGAAGAGGATGGCATTTAACAGCCAATCATGTCGCAGGGTCAGAGGTAGTCAGGCTTAAAGACGTTATGGAGTGGAATGTGAACATAGGTGAAACGAGCAACAGCGACACTGAAGGAAACGCGAAACCTACCAGCTCAAAGCAGAGTCGTTAATCTGTCACTGTGTCAACTCGGCGTTAACTGTTAACTTAATACACTTATATAATATACTTTCAAGATGAGGGTAAAGGAAGAGCACGGAGACAACTTCTGCTGTGCATTCCCAGCACGTTTAATGTCTACCGGGACGTAGTACAACTGAATTCTGAATGTAAAATGAGGGATTCAAGAAGCTTATTAGAGAACTAAATCCCAGATACACGCTAACAAACTGTCTTCAACGTTCACTCAGGAGCAAAAATCTGCCTTTTAATTTAAATGAAATAATGAATTGATATTTATCGTGATAATTATCAATACTGACTGATGTGAAAAATTGTATTGTGATAACATCTTTTTCAATATCGCTCAGCTCTACTGTAGATGGTCAAGGTGTATTTGTAAGTGCTTCTCTTTGCAGAGCAGCAGCTTGTAGAAATATTTTACCAAGTTTCCAAGCAGGCCTACACTATAGCAGAGTTGTACTGTAATAAAAAGCAAAATGTGTGAATATAATAAAATCTTGTTTGGGGAGTGTACAGTTCAGCTCAACAGCAAATTAAAATTTCACACCCCAATAAAAACCCAAACGACCACCAAGAACCTCTGTGGAAAAAGACTCTTATATGCAGTTTTGCTCCCCATATGTATATTAAGACAGGAGCCCTTAATCAGAAATTATTTGGTATAAGGTATTTTAGAAACATCTCACCTAATAAATGTGCCATATGCCTACAGTATGGTTCATGAGTAGAAACACATTTAAAGAGCCATGCATGCGGAGAGTTTTATGGGGGTTCTACACTCCTTGACTTTTGCACAAATCCAGCTCTTATCAGTGAAACAGTGGCCAGCTTTAACACCCTTCATCCATCCATCCATCCATCCATCCATCCATCCATCCATCCATCCATCCATCCATTCAAGCAGTGGGATACAAAGAGACAATCACCTCATGCCTGTTACAAAAACAAAGAGCAGCCAATCAGTCCATCCAAAATTCTGCATTCAGTTTGGTGTCACCAGTTGATTACAGTGTCTGACGGTTGACAGGTAATTAGGGTGGCCTCACTGAGTCGCCTGCATCCACAGTGATAAATGTAAGTCTTGATTAACAGTCTGAGTGCTGTCGGAGGACTTTTGCCAAACAAAACATGCATCAGTACAGTGTGCAGGCTAGGGACACGGTTTGCAAAGCCTTACATACAGTATGTTATATGGGGCAGGGTAATTTTACGCCATCAATATAAGAGCTACCAGTTTCGTTAGATTAAAACAGAATATTCAATTTATTATTATGTTTGAATTTAAAATTCAGTGCAAGTGTAGCCATGTAATCTATAGGTAGATTTGAACACAGTTTCCTGTCTGCCTTACCCAAAGCAGCATGCCTCTTCAGTGAACCAGGCTAATATTCTATTGTTGCTAACACAAAATGTAGCTAGCTAACTACACTGAAGTATAATTGCCTTTCTGTAACATTTGAAAATGGAAGAACAACAACATTCAACAGTAATGCTGTGCCTAAAACCCCTCTTTATTAATCAATCAATCAATCAATCAGTTTGTACAGCGCAAAATCACAACAAACATTATCTCAAGACGCTTTTACAAACATAGCAGGTCTAGACCGTACTCTATGTTAAATTATTAACAAAGACCCAACATCAAGACAGGATACGATCCAGTCCCCTCTTACTGGACTTGATCTTATCTCATCTTAATTCACCATGAGCATTGCACCTCGCAGTATTTAGCAAGTTACAAAAGCAAGGAAAAACTTCCTTTTAACAGGCAGAGACCTCGAGCAGAACCAGACTCATGTTAGACAGCCATCTGCCTCGACTGAGTTGGGGTTTGAAAGAGGGATAGAGGAGAATAAGGGAGAGAGAGCAATGATAGAAATGAGATGCAAAGTATTAGCAGTAGTAATAGTAGCTGTTGCCGCTGGAACATCCACAGCAGCAGGATGTCTACGGCAGATCAGAGGAACCTACGAGACAAGGGAGCTCAGGGACTCCAACTAATGTCAACCTGAATATCAGGCATTTACATTTTTATGCAGTCAATTTAAAAAAAACTCTGTGCTACTTCTTATTTTTCCGATACAATTTGTTGAAAAGGAGCCAAAATCTTCATAATGTCAATTTTATGTCACTGTGACAAATGAAGAGATGTGCCCATGTCACTTTCACCAGCATTTGATCATGTGTTAGTTAACGCCCAGGTACAAATCCTTTTTCCTTTTTGCCTTTTCTCTTTTATTCAGTCTACCTTGTGCTTCAATTCATCAATTCCACTGGCCTACTTCCAGAGAAGCTGCAGGTGTTGGCACAGTGACCTACAAATACTTCAACCCCCAGACACCTTAGCTCATTATTATGGAAGACCCTCTTTCACACCTGAAAAAACAGGGGAACTTGAAGGGGAGGACAAATATGTTACCTGGCATTGTTTCTCTCAAGAGGGAATAGATGATTGTTAATTGGGCGTGAGGAATTACGATTTCACATTTACACAAGAAGACAGGAGGAAAACTAAGCCTTTTACTGAAGGCAATAACATAAAGAGAACATATTTTTAGTGTAGGTATGTACACCAAACTTGAGAGTTTCTTAGAGAAACCGGATCATTTATGATCTGCTGCCGAAGTTATAATGAGGAAGACTTTAATTGCTGATGACAAATCGCAGAGCCATTGGAGGATCTGAACGCTGCAGTACTGCCAAGGGAGCAGCTGGAGAAACAAAGCAGCATTCTGTTTCTGCTCAAAAGCCTTCTGTCTCTGATTAGACAAAAAACACTTTAATACTCCACTGGAATTGGTTTGTAATCCGATCACAAACAAAAAAAATATAGCTATTTTCAGAATGTAGAGGATTTGCGTGTTTATGTATGTAAAGAATTGGTGTGAATTGTACAAAAACAAAACTGCAGAACAGGGAGACTTGTCTCTGCTTTGACAGCTTCCAGTGGTCTGATTCACATGCAGCATTTGTAACAGCCAACTATGCTGGGCTAACAGACCGTACAGAACTGTATCCAATCCAGAATAGGCTCTCCTTTATTCTGCCGTGACTGATTGTCACATTCCAGCTTTAGCTCAAGAGTAACGGCAGCTATAGAGGGGTACCAAAGAGGCCTACCCCGACCAAATCTGTCTTCTTTTCAAGGATCTGTGCTAGTTATCTAAGATCTTTTCAAATTCTGATCTGTGATCTGTTGAACACGGCTGGTACAACGGAACCATTTGCCTGAACTCAACTCTCACATTGGAACAAATGGAGTCATCGCCAAAGTGCAAACCCCCATCCATTTGACCCTTAACTTAGGACAACACCAAGCATTAGGTCATTCTTGAAAATGTCAGGCTGTGTTTTAAAGCAGTACTGAATCACCTGATCCAAAAATATGCTATCAGTGAATCCAAAAACAAATAAGTATACCTTTTGAAATGTAGACCAATAGAATCCATTATAGTCTTAATATAAATCAGATGCATTTTCCATGAGGAGGTTTAGCTTCACAAACTATCAGCAGGAGTTTTTAAATATACGGCTCTGCAGCAGGAAACGCCATTATGAAACCATAAAACGCATCATATAACATCATAAAAGCACCACATTGAATGCTGAGATGAAGTAGAGGGACAAGCAGACATGATGTCATGCTACCACGTCATGACATTTCTACAGAGGACTGGTTTACAAGTGACTACAACAGATTTTTGTTATTAAATTTATTTGATATTTTCATATAAAATTGCATGAGGAGGGAGCCTGAACACTGCCCCATTGTTTTTACAGTTAGCAGGACTAGCATGAGGATGAGCTTGCAGAACAAGTTTACTAGTTAGCCTAGCTTAGCTTAGCTTAGCCTCTAAACAGTTAGCCTGGCACTGACTGGAAATAGCCAAATTCATACACAAAAACTACTACTAATGCTGAAAATATGGCATGCTGTGCCCTTTTTTAATCTGTATAAAAAAGAACTGAAAAATAGCGTTAGTACATACATCACAATTCTAAAACATATTTATTTTATTTTAAAGTTATCATAACATCAGTACATCATAACAGATGGAAACAGTACATCATAACATGAGTAGAGAGTGGGGGAAGACATGGTGGAGGCTGGGAGTCAAACAAGGACCAACCTCTGTATATTGGGCGTGCTTAATACACTAAGCAGACAGCGCCCCTTAAAACATATTTCTAAGTCAGATTCAGCGGTGTTGGTTATGTACTGTTTAGAAAGCTGGGCTCTCAACAGTCAGTCAGTAAACATTTTGGCTTCACTTTAGGTGTGCTGTCGTGTCGTCCATCTTCTTTTAATAAAGTCTATAGTTCTGGAAGGCAGATTCATTTCAATCTTTAGAGTCAGGCTAGTTGTTTGACCCTTCTTTTACGCTAAGCTAGCTTAATACTGTTTGCTTTAGATTTGCTCCACTGCCAAGAGGGTTGTGTCTTTCTACCCAGCAAGCTCTCTACAATTATGCAAATAACTGTGAATTCAAAAATACCCAATCATTACTGTAACATTTTCACAGCTGCAGAAAAGAGTGATGCACTGATAAATTGGGAGCTAATGCTAGTGCTAATACGAGAGCTATCTTATGAAAAAAAATCATCATGTTTATTTTCAATAATGAGCTAAAAAAGGACTTGATTGGATCATTTCACATCCCTGACAAACATCTTTAGTGTCTGTAACAGGGACATCAGTGTCCAGATTGAATTGTCGTCAACCACCTCTATAGCAGATTGACTGGATGTAGTATCAGCTTAATGAGTGGGCCTGGAGGAAAAGGTATAATCTGCCACAGTCACACTCATAGATGACCTCTAATATCTTTGGGTTCCATTTCTACAGAGCAAAGATACAAACT
Organism: Notolabrus celidotus; assembly: GCF_009762535.1. Classification (NCBI taxonomy): domain Eukaryota; kingdom Metazoa; phylum Chordata; class Actinopteri; order Labriformes; family Labridae; genus Notolabrus; species Notolabrus celidotus. The sequence goes on from NC_048292.1 coordinate 19,230,040, forward strand.
TACACTGGACAGCGCCTTTGGATCTTTCCATAGCTCCAACTCACATGAAAAAGACAGATTGATTGCTCTGGAAGCAGAATCTCTTTCAGGCAGGCCAACAAATCAAAGTATTGACAGAATTGAAGCCCCCTGCTGTGTTTTTCGAATCAGAATGAAAGTGAAAATGCATCACAGATGCATCACAGAGCTCACACAAGCTTGCCATGTTCTTATCAAAAAGCAAAAACATGAATAATTCAGTGACCTTCACTACAGTCCAACAGATTAAAAGACAGAAATAATAAAATGAAAGGGTAAAAAGTGAAGAAGAAAATACTGCGCCAACGTGGTCCCCAAAAATACATCAAAAATAAATTACACTGTTGCCATAGCTCATCATGAAAGCACTATAACCATGCAGCCGCTGATCCATGAATATCAAAATGACTCAGAGAAACAAATTTGGTTCAGTCGAATGATAGATACGGTGGCTGGTTTATCTCGAGCTGACTGAGGCGGGAAAACAGCTATTATCAAATGCAGATTTCTGCCATGTATCAAGGTCGACTTGCTTCGGTCAGAGCTTCTATGTTTACTTAAACAGTGATTCACCTTATCACCAACAAGCTTGGAGTATCTGAAATAACAGGATGATAAAGAGAGGAGTTCAGTGCTCCTTTTTGAGATGGATGAGAGGACCATTGAGCAACGCTTTAACTGGTATTCATCACAATTGGAAAAATTGACTTTGTAAATGTTTCCTAACCCTTCCTTGAAAATTAAGCAGAAAAGTTAACTTGAGGGATGATGTGTTCTTTGGCTCCACACACAGAATACTTACCCTCCAGCTAAGCCAAACCTACGTGAAGTGGTGTTTCAATTGAGCACAAATTGTCGTACACCAAAACCAAGCCCTGCAGCTCCATGATGAGACCGGAAATTAAAATTCAGACTTTGAACTTCTTTGCACAACTCATGCTTACTTATTTTCTCTTTCTTAATGCAGCATGATGTAGGACAAAAACTGACACTGTGACGTCTTTTCTTTCTGTGTCACTTTAGAAAATAGAAAATCAAACGACAAAGCTTATTTAGAGCTGGGCGATATTGAAAAAGTTATCACGATATAATTTTTAATGTCAGTCAATAATAGTTATCATAAATATCAAATCATTATTTAATTTTGATTTAAAGGCAGAATTTTGGTCCCGATTAAAAGTTGAAGATACCAGATGGTTTGTTAGCTTGGGTCTTGGATTTAGTTCTCTGATAAGCTTCTTGAATCCCTCACTTTTGATGGTGCTAACAGGAAGCATGTCTTCTGTGTAAGATGAGGTTTTTTAAAGTTTAATTTGTAGATTCTTATTTTTTCTGATTTACAGATATGCCGTCTTCCTCTTCTTCTTCTTCTTCTTCTTCTGTCTATTGTTTGTTAGCAACTAGTGTTTAAGGCACGGTAGCGTCCCCTCCCTTTACAGTGTTTGGGGGTGTAATTATATGTTTGAATATATCCAATTTTTATAAACACATTTATTACATTCATATTGAGAAAATCTATACCACGATAATTAAAGTTATATAATTATCGCCCAGGCCTATTTTCTTCTTAAGAATCAAAATCGCTCTGGGTTCTGCTTTCAAACTGATACTCTATACTTCATAATACTCTGATACCTACATGAAAGCAGGATGACAACAGCATGACAGAGAATAGGTGAAGCAACACTTTTCTCCATGTACATTAAAAATACAGGTTGTGGCGAACAAATGTGCTACTTCGTGTAATCGGTCATTCTGATTGAAGTTTCAAAGATACGTACAGTCCCTGTGATAGTTACTACCAATTAGGCTTACTGTCCAAGAATACACTCCCTCAAAAACAACAGCTCAAAACACAGCACCACTGAGACCTCCACACTTCCTTTATCTGTTCTATGTAGTACAGTGCTCCACTCTTGGGCACTTACTGGGATGAAACAGGAAAAGGAGAAAGGCAATCTCCCTCAGCAGAGTCACCCATGTGGCTGGGAATGAAATAGTATACCAACGAAAAGTTGTTGCAAATAAAAAAGTAAATCACAGAAAACCCAACAAAAATCTCTCAAAAAACTTACAGTTTATGAGAAAATTAGGAATCTCCAATTTAGTGATTTGATTTTGATCGTGATAATTATTGATATCAACTGATATCGTAAAGAAATTTATGGCAAATAAAAGGCAACTTACTGAATAATAACTCCACTCCTTCTACACCTCAATACAAAACCCTATAACTGTGCCCTTGACTAAAGGTAGCCGGGTTTGTCATCTGATCTCTCCTGAACCGTAAATCCCTCAAGCCCTCACACTGACTCTCTCAATCTCCCAGTCTCAGGTTTTATGAGGTGAGAAGAACCAACTAACCCCCCCCCCCCCCCCCCCCCCCACCCCACACACCCCACACACATGCACACTCCAGAGGCTCCACAGTAGGCCCTGTTCTGACCCAAAGAGCCTTATGCATATTAGTACATTTTACAAAAGTTATCTCAAGAAGCCATGCATGAAAAATGGGGTGTGCAGTGCTGAGCTCGGGTTCAGTGCTAAGGTTGCAATGCTAATGAATCTCTTATTGATTTTGTGAGGTGTCTGGCACTTGTGTTATAATTAGGTCACAGCACAGTGTCAGTGCATCATGCTGACATGAATGGGAGACTCATCATAACCTGTATTACCCAAACTAATTTAAACTTAGTAGGGATGGGTACCGAGTTCGGTACTTTTATAGGTACCGACCTAATTTCGTCGGTACTACCGAGTACTGATTCAAGTAAAATCAAACGGTACCATGTTTTGGTACCTGAACGCATCGCCCTGTAATAAAGTTAGAGACTGATCGGGTGAACAACTCTGCTCTCTGCTCTCTGCTCTCTGCATCTGCGCGGGAGCGCACCAAACGGGGCCTGCAGCTGACGGGCGCGCGCACTCACGGCGAGGCAGAGCTGCAGGAGGATTTAGATGGACTCTCTTGCTCTGACTACCTGCCCTGTTTATAACCGTTCCTGTGTGCGTGAATGCCCAACAAGTAAGTTGTGTGTCCTGTTTTTGTAAAGAGACAGAGTACTGACGTTTTCCCGTCCGCAGGCGTTCATGTGTTTATTGATAAACTCTCGAAAGAGCAATTAGACGCCACAAGCATGTGTCAGCTAATATATCTAATCACCTATATAATCCTGTTTCTGTTTATTTCATGTTAAATGAAATAAATACGTTAAATTTAAACATTTTGAGATTTTATTATTAAACAAATTAACATTTATTACCACAAACACACAAAAGTACCGAAAATTAGTACCGTTGAATACCGGTATCGATTTCCAGGTACCGGGTATCAGTACCGTACCGGTTCAAATGTGAACAGTACCCATCCCTAAAACTTAGTGATATAAATTAGCTTTAAGCTAACTCTGGTACAATGCATCAAATGGCAACATTTATATTCAATATTGCACATGGTCCCCAAAATCTAACACTAATAAAAAGAAAAATGGCAATCAACATAGTTTCTGCAGAGGACAGTTATAGACTTATGGTTTGCAGTCAGTTAGCTTTACCTAGCATTAACAGTGAAACATTGAGAGACAGCTAACCTGGCTATGCCTACAAGTTAGAAAATCCACATGCCGGGGCACCATCAGCCTAGTGGTCTAAGAGTGTGACCCGTGTACAGAGGCTATATGCAGGTTCGATTCAAGCCTCGACCATTTACTGCATGTCCTCCCCCACTCTCTGCTCCCCACATACCTGTTTCTCTTCAGCTGTCCTATCTATTAAAGGTGAAAATGCCCCCAAAAACTTAAACTAACTTTAAAAAGAAAATCCACATGCCAGCACCACTTAAGTTAAGAAATCATGTTTGTTTATTTTTGTGTTACAAATAAGAATTAAACAAGTTTGTTTATAGGCAGAGTGCTAGCTTGTCTTGTTCTGCATCAGAGCGTAATTGCTGTGTTCACATATGTCCAAATGATCCAAGCCAAGGGAAAAAGTCCCCCTCTATGGGATCAACGTCTCCAAATAATGAAGAGAGTACATTTGATTTTAATCAATCAAACAGTACTTTATTTGGATAGCGTCACATCACAACAAACGTTATCTCAAGACGCTTTTACACAATACTCTACGTTAAATTAATAACAAGACCCAACACAAAAATCTGTGTATCCATTTTCACAAGGTTGTGGTGAACTTTATCCTTATATGAGACTCAACATACACATTGCATATTTCTAGTAGCAGAGTTTCACTTTTACATTTTAAATTAACAAAGAACCAACATCAAGACTGCATGAGATCCAGTTCCTTCTTACTGAAAGGACTCAATCTTATCTCATCCTAATCCACCATGAGCATTGAAGCGGCAAGGAAAAATGTCCCTTTAACAAGCAGAAACCTCGAGCAGAACCAGACTCCTGTTAGACAGCCATCTGCCTCAACTGAATCACAGGACTAGGATTAATAGACTACCCCAATTTTTTAATTCAGCCTCGTTTCGTTTTTTAAGAAACCATCAAAATGGTACAAAATTAGCCCAAAACGACACAAACTGCCAAACATGTATTAGAATGTTCCTCAGCTGGATGGAAACCCATTCTGGCAACACTGGCTCCATCCTCCTAATCTTTTACATCATTAACCACTGACAGCTGTCAATGTACATGAGAAATACAAACATCCTCCACATGCACAAACAGAACATTCAGATCCTGAAGAGCTGACAGATTAAAGTCAAATTTAACTTTAGCAGGTTTTCAAAGTCAAAACTGTTACAAGCTGTAGTGAAATAGGAGCGCTTTGTCAAGTGCAGTAAAAAAACACATTCGATTTTCTGGTCTGACAGCTGTTCTCAGCTACAAAAGCAAAAAACGTAAAAGTCACTGAAATATGATACTGAATGGCTATTGATTACAAAATGAAGAAAGGGTAACTGCTTGCAATCTGTGTGATCCAAAGCTTGGATTTGGTTTTGAATTACACCCCAACTGCTGTATGTCGTGTTCAAAGTCCTCTTGGTGGTTGAAAGAGAGGAAGTGGATGCCAGCATCCAAGTGTAATATAACGCCACAATAAAGAGCTTTGCTTACAAAGTGAGTTTAGAGCCCTTGGGATGAAATTCAACCCATGCTGCTGCACACGGTTGTGAATGATCCAAGTTGGAAGAGAGAATCATAAATACGCTCATGTTAGCGAGATAAAAAGCCTGTTTTTTTTGTATGGTTTTACCCATTTGTCAGTAGTTGAGGTTATCATCCTCCCAAAACTAGTATAAATGTAACATGATTAATCTCCAGCCTCAGCATGTGTATCTTTTTGTGCGCTAGTAAAATGTAAACCCCGGTTGTCCATGGCTACAGAGTGTTTTGGGTTCCACATACTGTGGGTGCAGTGTGTATGAAGGGATGGTCATGAGACTGAGGTTTGGCGGTCATGTCTTGGCAGAAGGTCGAGTCGACTGCAGCCTGTGTAGAGCAAGGGCCAGCCAAAGGTTAGCAGCAGTTAGCAACCTCAGGCATCACTGGGACCCAGTGGGACAAGGAGGAACAAACTAAAAATAAACAAACCAGTCTCTTTCTGGGATTAGTTTATATGCAGGGGCAAGCGTTTTATAAAGTAGTATACTTATTAAGCCTGTCATGAATGCTTGCTACTTGTAGAGGACACTGGAATTAACCATCGGCTGAGGCAGATGGCTGTCTAATATGAGTCTGGCTCAGCTCAAGGTTTCTGCCTGTTAGAACAAAGTTTTTCCTCACCGCTGTAACTAGCTAAATACTGCGAGGTGAAATACTTGTGGTGCATTAAGATGAGATAAGATCGAGTCCTGTTAGTAAGAGGGGACTGGATCTTACCTAGAGGTGAGTATTGCCAAGAACCTCACGATACGATACGCATCACGATAATTGGGTCACGACACGATAGTATCACGATATATCACGATATCACAATATAGTGACATATACCGATATTTTACAAAGTAAACTAAGAAAAAATAGAGATGGTGTAAATCACACAATATTACTCAAAATTGAAAGAACAAATTAAGTCAAAACTATATTTATTTATTGAATTATTTATGTATTGCACATATAAAAGAACAAAACAAACATTGCATGTTCAATAACACGAGCCAATATATAACAGATAAAATTCAATAATAAAACTAACCACTAACATCTTATGTGCAGAAGGAGCCAAAAAAACCCTAACAGGCTTGTCGAGTGGCCCTCCATAGAAAATAATCAACACAAAGACAAAGTATCAATGTAGAAACAGAATATCTACATACAAAACAAAAAAAGGATTAATAAGAGGGAGTAATATTTAAAACAGTGATGAAAAGAAAAGAAGGGAAAGTTAAAAAAACAAACAAAACACAAAAGAACAGAATATTTAAACTATTTGATTGAAAACAACTTTTCCACTTTGTTGTTTTTGAAATACTGAAGTTGTATTTTAGTTCCAACTCGGCTAAAATGTGAATTTTTATTATAATCAAAATATCGATATCAATTTGGAGGTCAAAGTTTCGCGATATATTGCTGTATCGATATTTTTTCACACCTCTAATCTTACCCTGTCTTGATGTTGGGTCTTTATTGATAATTTAACATAGAGTACGGTCTAGACCTGCTATGTTTGCAAAAGTGTCTTGAGGTAATGTTTGTTGTGATTTGTTGCTATACAAATAAAGATTGATCGATATGGTATATTTTATGGTGATTATTATATTATCTTGTACATTAAAAGTATTTTTTATCCAATTACATGTCTGTATCAATAAGTAGAGATGGAAGACCTTTTGAAGAAGTCAGATTGTTTACAGTGACTATATCTTTCATAAAGTGTTCCTGCCTTGTGCATGCTTCACTAACCTTTCATTATGAGATACATGCCACAACAGCTCTATGTCTGCCAGGAGTTTTTCTTGACTCTTAAAGGATCCTAGATGCTGGAACGAATCCCAGTTCAAGAAGATAGGCTTTAACATTTCATGTCTCTGTCTTGGCTCATCTTCTACCATTTCTTTCCTTCAACATTGAGTCAGAAGCCATTATAAATCCTAATTGTAATTCAATTCAACCCATTCACCATACTGGGTTCAAGACTTAACTTGTGGCTTTAAAGCAGTTTAAAAACCGCAACATCTGCAAAGTTGACCACTAAGTGCTTTCATGAATAAAATCTGTAAGTAATCATGATGAGACTTTAAGCTCCAGCCTTCCTATTGTTTGACTGATGGTCACAGTCCTCCTCTACCAAAACTAGGGGGAGTACTGACTGCAAAAACAAGACATCACAAGCAGAACTCCTTTTGTGGCCAATGACTAAGAAAAAGAACCCTTTTTTACCCAAATATCGCCTCGTGCCTCAACACCAGCCTACGTTACTTTTCATGAACACTTAAGTCGTCCGTTTAGTCACCAAATTGTGCAATTTAATTCTCTTTCTAAGGCAGTGCCATTCATATTGTTAACACTTAACAGTGTAAATTCCTCCTGATAGACACAAGCTTTGCACTTAACATATTCAACACACACTTCAGTCAAACAGAGGTCGCTCTCTCATTTCATTGGCCTACTTCTTCCCTCAATATGTATCTGCTCCGAGCACATACTGTTACTTAAATAGCCCCAACACAACTGGGGCACATGTTTTAGATAATTATTCAACTAGAGGCACAGGGATTCCTGGCAACATGGTGGGCTACAACCAAACAGTGAGCCTTGGAGCCTTGCAAACCCATATGAGGTAGCAGTTATGAGCATTTACAAAAACTGAGGTTATTTAGCGAGGGCATGGATCTCTTGAAGAAACACAATTAATGTTGTAAACCAAACAATTTTAGTGTAACTGTGGATAACAACCCATGCTCTTAGGTTTAGATTACCCTTTTGGAGATAGAAAATGTACACACCACTGGATTTGTCTCCTCCAACTCCCATGTCTATAATTTAGCTGCAAAATGCTCCATGTTAGCTGTCAACTTCACTGCTAGTTCAAGCTGTTACAAACACTGTTAAGAGTAATAAATGATAAGCTTTTACAAACATGGCAGGTCTTGACCATACTCTGTTAAATTATTAACAAAGAAACAACATCATGACAGGATAAGATCCAGTCCCTTTTTACTGACAGGACTCAATTCTGATCTCATCTTAATCCACCACAGCAGCAAGGAAAAACTTCCTTTTAACAGGCAGAATCCTCGGGCAGAACCAGACTCATGCTAGACAGCCATCTGCCTAGACCAGGTTGTGGTTAGAAAGAGGGATATTGAATGTGAATATAGTCTGAAAATACCATACACAATGGAGTGGAAACATTTGTCAGGGCTTGGTCTAGGTCTAGAGGAATGTAATAGTTTTTTTTAAATGTAAGGCCCGTTATTATCTTTTCACCAAGTAATAAGTCATTGCAAATTGATGTGATTCCTCGTCCCGGTTTTCCTGTAACGTGCCCAACACTTGTCATGGTACCATAAATCTGAACTTATCACCATGAGAAAAAAAACAATCAGAAGCTCTGTAATGAAAATTGGGCTAACACTAAAACTGATTGAATATACTGCTGCTCTTATCTGAGTTGATACAAGCATGTGAACATTCCTGAGGCAACAATGTTTGTTATTAATGGATCATACTTTTACAAACCTGATGCATAAAGATTTATATGTTTAAATTGGGTGGTATAAGGGAAATTGCTCAAATGTATCCAGAGGGTGCTTCGGAATGCACTATTCACATACATCAAGACAGCTGAATAGCACTCAAACAAAAAGCACCCTGGTTTGAACTGTGATGAAATGGTTCTTCCTAAAGACAATCCCATATTGATGCATTTATTGGTCAACCTCAGAAACCAAGCTAGAAGAGTAACAGATGTTGGAACAGACTATGTGATCTTCTGTCTTAATTCTGGTGCATCTTTTGAGTCACCGCAGTTATTTGGTGTCACATGTAAATGTTTATTACAGTGTTAACAATGGAGACATCTCAAATGGAGGATGAAAAAGACATTATGAGGAGAAATGTGCCAGTCATTGGAATCCTAGCCCCAACAAACCCAGAAATTAAACAGCTTTGCTCCGCTAAAAAAAAAAGGGAGGATGTTTTCAGTCCAATCCCCATAGGGACCGTAATGCATTTCTCAGTTGCATAGAGGGTGTGTGACGTGATTGGGGTTGCAGATGTTTTCAATGCACGACTTAGGATGCTAAAAGCCACTTAGAATGCATTTCATTTCAGTGTCACCACCTGTACCTCTTGACACACAGTCTTGGTGTATATTGAATTATATCTGAGTCTTCCTTGTAAAAGCATCCATTACAGGGTCAAATTGTCAAACTGGGTTGGTTAGCACTATCACTGAAATGCCTGCGTCAAGCAGAGCCTCATTTGTTAAACTGTCAAATAGAGCTGGGCAATATTTAAAAAGATGTTATCATGATACAAATTATTATTATTATTATGCTCTGTAAAATCAATAATTATCACAATAAATATCAAATCATTTTTCATTTAAATTTAAAAGCAGATTTTTGCTCCACAGTGAAAGTTGAAGAAACCAGAGGAGTGGTTAGCTTGTTTCTGGATTCAGTTCTATGATAAGCTTCTTGAATCCCTCATTTTAGACAGTGCTAAAAGGAAGCAGATCTTTTCTGTAAGATGAGATTTTTATGAAGTTTTAGTTTGTAGATTCTTATTTTTTGCAGCTTGAGATAATTTACATAATTTGATTTAAATTTATAACAAATATATACGTGGTGGACAGTAAACATGTTTAAAATGCTCAGCAGAAGTTGTCTCTGTGCTCTTCCATTATCCACATCCTGAAAGTTTGTTTAATCAAGTGTATTAAGTTGATAGTTCATGCAGAGTCAGCACAGTGTTTAACTAACGACTCTGCTTTGAGCTGGTAGGTTTTGCATTTTCTTCAGTGTCGCTGTCGCTCGTTTCAGCTGTGTTTACATTCTGCTCCGAAACGTCTTTAGCCCCGCCTACCTCTTACCCTGCGACATGATTGGCTGTTCAATGCTGTCTTATTCTTCTTTTGTCTAATGTTGGGTGGCAACTAGCATTTAAGGCACATAAGCGCCCCCTCCCTTTCCAGAGGTTTGGGTGTGTAATTACAGGTTTAAATATATAATTTTTTTATCAGACATTTGTTGTATTCAAATTGAGAAAAATCATATTTCGATAATTATTGTTATCGATTTATTGCCCAGCCCTACTGCAAAAGTGATAGTTCAGAGGTGATGGTCAATACAATTTCAAAACTATGACAACAGCTCTCAAGCAATCAATGTAACAGCCTGTACAAACATGTCAAATCAGCACTGTGAATACCCCTGGCTGAACCAGAGAAGGGATTCTGGGTGAGCAAATCGTGTCTCAACATTTTCCCTTGAATCAAAACGGCCTGGCTCGAGTCATCTCCCTGCTCCCGTAAAACCTAGTCATTTCACACGCAGAGTCTTTTAATTGGGTTTACCATTGGCTACGAGAGCGCTTGGCTGGGCCCAGGAAAAACACTTGACATGATTGAAGAAGCAGAGACCAGCCAAGACATCCAAAAGAGTTGAAGTGGACATGTAAGAGTTATCTGTTTTGTTATCTCATCTTTGAAATTAAGAACTGTTTGTGACATGTAACAAGAATTTCTTTACAAGGCTCAGAGATATGATCATCTCTTCTCACAAACAGGAATACAAAATCAGAAAACTCTCAATCACTATAAATATATATTTCTATGAATACAGAATCTGTACATAAGAGACAAAATCTTTGGTGTCTCAGGTGTTAAAGGGCCAATTTGTTTTCTAAGTAGTGTTGTCCACTTGTATTTGTACGGTGTACAAGAACATGGTCCATGTAGAGACCAAGGAAGGGAGGACCCAATGAATCAGCCGGAACCTATTAGCCATCATCTGAAGATGATTTGGCTTTTTATTGAGCTCTATAAACAAACATCTGCGTATGAGTGCAGCTAACAATCTGGTTGTCATTGTTACATCTCAACTCCTAATCCATTCTGCATCTGAAGTGGTGGGTCAGAATTGAAAACAGAATCGGAAGTACCTAATCACTTTTCTGGATAACTGCTGGCCCTAAATAAAGTCAGCAGTCGTTCCCAGAGGCTATTTAAAAATAGAAGGTGGCAAATTCACTATAATACAAGGCAGCCATTTTCCTCTGATGTCATGTTCAGGGAGGGAACCTTTGGTGTGCTAATGTCATACTGCTGTATTTTAGGTATGGATGTCCTGATCAGTATTTTTGGCCCCTGATCCTGATCCGATTTTTTAATATTGAATATCTGTGGATACCAAGTCCTGATTCGATACTTGCGTTTGCCTAGATAATAGTTGCAAATTGTGTTCAGTGACAGCAGACGTACATGATCGGATGATTATCAGCTCAATTAAAAAAACACCTAGATTGGCTCCAATCCGATAGTTGAGATAGGGATTGGGACATAACTAAATTTAGGCAATCAGTTGAAAACGTTAAAGTGCCTCACATTTGTTAGCTTTTAAATCCTAGCTATGTATTTTCAATCATTTTCATTCACATTAGCTAACATTATGTTTCATTTTTCATTTTTGATTCGATGCTCAGACCATGATCACATGGTATGTGGCCGCAGAACATAAATTACAAATAACAAAACAATATAATGATGGCACACGGCTTGTTTGAAGTACAGCAGATCTTATTTAAACAAAGGAAGGACATTCTTCAGAAAAGCCCCTAATTTACAGATAAGTTTTGGCTTATCTGATTGCAAGAGTAGAATTAATTTAAACAATGAGGGACGTTGGAATTATTACCTGTAAACTCGTATGTAAGCTAGTAAGTACGGTAAAAAGGTATTTATTCCAAGCTATCATTTTGTAAGCCATGAACTTTAGCAGTTGCCATTGACAAAAGGGACCAAAAGGAAAACTTAGCTTTCAGCCACTTGCTATAGTACGGAATGTCATCTAGTAGTGTAGCGATAGTGAGTTGATGCTAGCATTAGCTGTTGTCAGACTGCAGCTAATGGGTTATACAGTATGTTGTTTCATCTTGATGTATGATAAGACTTCTCTCTGGATTTTTAGTTTGTTGTGAGCTGCTGATAAATCTAGAAGAAGTCATCATAGTTGGAACCTTAAATCTACAACAACAAAAAAAAGATTATTTTATTTCACTTTTTATGCCCTTATTGATAAGGCAGCATGTTAGCTAGAGTAGGAAATTGGTTGGAAAGAGTGAGTAATGGCATGCAGCAAAGAGCTGTTGGTTGGACTGGAGCCTTTGTTGTTCACTTCAAGGACTTCAGCCTCCGCACATGGGGAGCATGATTTAACCACTGGGCTAAAGTGGCATCCCTTAAATCTATGGAGCTACCATCTGGAATACAGCAGTAGGATATTATACACCCTGTGGACTGTGTCAGATGAAACTTGGCCACCATGTGAATAATGTCAATTAGTTTCTTCAGACCAGACTGATAGTGTAACATTCCTCCACTTCAATCTTTGTCTTGCTTTGACCTTTGGCTCATTGCTCTCTTTCTAATCCTAGAACTGGAAGCGCACAACTCTTGACCCTAAGAGAAGACACTGTTTGATGAATGACCAGGGAAGGTCAGACCTCTGATTGGTATTCAACCTCCTCCACCTGAGAGTGCTGAACCAAAACGCCAGTGTCTGTCTCCCTCAAGCGTAAATTACCATCTTGACTTTGATAGATATGAAGCAATGGCAGATAGTGAACATTCACAGAGGGGGGAATGGAGCACAAGTGTAGGTTGAAGCTGGTAGGAAAGCTCCCCAGGCAATATGTCACCGAAGGGCTTTCTTGACAACCTCACGGAGTCACGGTCGCATGTTCAGACAAGGCTGATGGATGAACAGCCGCTGGGAGCTTAACTGGTAAAGTGCGATGGAACTGGATACCGCAGACGAAGCTCATTTCTACCGCCACTCTATGTTTCTCAACCACCTCTTCCTCAGTCACCTCTACAAACACTCCGTCTTACTCACACAGAGGGTCACCGACGGGGCTGAGAGTAAAGTGAGGAGATCTTTGACCTTTAAGGGGTGTCTGGAGAGGCATACCGGACAGCAACCACTGTGAGCGACAAAGGGAAGTGACCTGCTCACCGTCTAGTCATTCTTTTAAAACAAAGGGAAATCTTGATATTTGTTTCGACAAAACTGTTGCAGGAGAAAAACTGCTTATGCATTAAGCTGACTTTTTTTAGTTGACAACTAAATTATCCTGTGCACACATGATAAAAATTACATTTTTTACTGGGCTTTGGGGGCTCTGTTGAAAAGTGTATGTCTTGGGGCTGAAATTTAAAAGTTGTCTGACAGAATAATTGGCAAAAATTATGAAGAATGATTCATCCCTTTTGCAAATATTAGTAATATTCCTTGATTCTCCATTTTGGAAGTTTTTCTCTGTTTTATAAAATTATATAAGAGCTGATTCTCATAAGGCTTTAGGCAAAACAAGAAAAAATGATCCGTTACATATATATATGTTGTTTTTTTAAATGTAAATAACTAAAAAATAATGGATAAAATATACTTGATGAAATTCTCTGTTGTAGCTTGGTTCGATTATCCAATATCCATCTACCCTCAGTTTTTCTTCGCAAGCTTCAGAGACCCTTAGTTAATGATGATCCAAAGTTAAAGTAATTGTACGTCCAACATTTTTTCTCTTCTACTGTACATCATTATTCATCGGTTCAGTACAGAAATCCAAATAACCTAGCTCCACAGCATGATAGTGTTGACATGTTTGTTCAGCTGTTACAGTCCCGGTTTTCAAATTAAGCTTTAATTCCCCTGGGTGCCGGGCATTGTTGTAACAGGCACATGCGCTTCATCAACACAAAGAACATCTGAACCTCTCCATGTGAACAGCAGGCGGTGAGACCAAGGCTGCTTTAAATTCACAACGTGTTGAATTTCACCACTTCACCTAAGCTGTCAGTTACTGTGTTAGTAATAGTAGTTAGTAATTTGTCAGATTTTTGGGAAAGGGGAGGGAAAAGTTAGGGTGACTTTTTCACAATTAAAGTCACTTTGAGAAACAACTTTGGGGTTTACAATGAGGCAATAAAGAAATAGTTTAACTCAATAAGTAAGTTATAGGGACACATCACTGCAGGCATCTTTTGGGTGTTTGTATCTACTACAATTTCACAGTCAGGTTTCATAACATTCCTCATTCTCACTCTCTTTGTGCATTTAACACCAGCAGACTAATAAGCAGTGATTTATTACAGCCCACGGACAACAAAACCACGTGCAAACATGCAGTGGGGCGCAGCGACCCGTCCCCCCTTCGCTTCCGCAAGGAGGTAACAGGAGGAGATGACAAGTGGAGGAGCGGATTGTGGTTGTTGGCAGCATTGCTCTCTGTGGGAGAAACCTACCTGTCATCGTAGCAGAAATCTGCGTCCAGCGTGTTCAGATAGAGACCCACAGCCACGGCGGTGCACACCAGCTCCGTGATCATCTCTCAAAACCCCAAAAATGGGAGAGAATCTGGGATAGAAAAGACTGGAATCAGGTCCCCCCCACCCCACCCCACCTCCCCTTCTCTCGTCAAGTCTCTGTGTTATTGTGCTATCAATTCAGCCGCTCGGCAGCACAGCTCTCCAGACAACGCAGGGCATTTCCCGTGTCATACAAAGTGTATGAAAGTTAGCCATGTTCCCTGCAACCCACTGTATTGACAGACGGGTCGAGGGTGTTGGGAGGTAAAGCTAACGCCGGATCCGGCTCGGATACGTTCGCATTTCTGTGCCGCCGTGTCCTCAGTCAATGTGCGCATCTCTCCGCTTTGGCACTGGAGAGAGAAGAGCGGAGAGACGCATGTGGTTTTCAGTGAAAGCTGCGCATGCGCACTGGGATCTGCACTGGAGAGAAAAAATAAGGTGAGTGTTGGAAATATGTCATCGTGTTTTCATGGATTACCTATGGAAGAGAATAACAGTCAATCGTGTATAGAGGTTCAAGCTTGAAATATACACAAGCATGTAATTTATATTTAATTTGTCATTTAATTCTAATTTAGATGTGTTGTTTGTTTTACTTAAAAAATAGTTACTGCTATTTTGTAGCATTTAAGTTGTAATTATGGCATGAATTGTTTAAAAAAACATGAATTTAATACAAAAGTCCTTAGATACATTATATTTACCAAAATAATAAATATAATATACAGTATAAAAAATAAGAATGAGACCCAAGCTAAAGAAAGAAAAGAACAGGAATTTTTTTTATTTCCCAATGGTTAATGAATCCAGAGTCATGAGAAAAGAAGCCAAAATGTTAAGGAGTGTCTGGCCTAGCAGCTTAACTGCACGCCCAATGTACAGGTCCTCATCGCAGTGGTTGCTGGCTGGTGCTGCATGTTTTTCCCATAGACTGTATAATTAATGGACGTAGTATCCGTGACGACACCCATCTGTTTCTGAAGCGCTGTTTTGAAGCCAGTTGTCGGCAGTAGCCATATTGGAAATGCTGAACTCAACCAAACTTCTGTCGAGCTAGTGTGAGGTAAAGAAACGGGCTTTGAGCCTCCTCGCCAATGGCTACAGTGTTCCCGCCTGTCAGTCAAGTCGGTCATGTCCTTAAATGAGCAGAACTCGTAATCTTAATATCTTCTGAACTGTCGTGTTATAAAAAAATTCAACTCAGCTGTGGTATTTTGCTCTATGGCAGAGGAAGCATGTGGGTGTCAGTTTGGAAACATGTAAGCCTGATCCCGCTGACTACCAGCTGGACCAACGCCTGTCTCTCTCAGCTGGGGAGCAAAGCAAAGAAATCCAGTGCAGAGCTGCAGAGAAACAAAAACAGATGGTGGGAGTAGGATGTTGTGAACTGGGTGAGACAGTGACAAAGCATGGAAGGCAGAGGACAGCAAGTCATTTATAACAGTGGCATCTGGTGACCCTTAATCTGGACAATGTATTACCTTGACCTTATTGAGCAATTTCACTTGGAGGCCTTTCACCTCTGTATCACACTTAGGGTTGCATGCACAAAGTCGGCTATGTCTTCATACTGCCTAATTCCAGGACTTTGGTCGTACAAATAAAGGGTATGAGGAAATTCAGATGGCCGCTAAAGTTAGTGTTTAGTCACTTACTAGCTGATATAACGATTAGCTGAGAAGTGGCTGAAAACTATAATTAGTTGTGTACAAAAGACAAAAATTACTCACCAACATATTGTTAGATTTTTGGACCATATTGCTCTTCATATTTTATTGGCTGTCGTCGTATCAGACAATCAGCTAATGACATGGCAAAGACAATTACAAATCTGAAGGGAAATCTGGCCATGTTACAAAAGTCATACCCAATAGAACGACAACAGCTCTCCTTAGGTAATCAGCATAGAGCTGGGCGATATTGAAAAAGATGTTGTCAGTTGTCCTACAGTCACGGTGGACATTAAATGTGTTAAAAATGCACATCAGACTATTTTGGCTAAAAAACTTATTTTGAGATTATGGAAGTCTGATGCTGTGCCTTCATTTGAGATGTAGCTGAGAGAGCTGTATGAGACCCTACATATGGAAAAGCTTAGATTCAAGATTGCAGGAAGGATGAGAGTATTTGATAAGGCATGGGGACCAGTGCTGAGACATTTAAGGGGTCTGGGGGAGAATGTTGGTGTGGGATGAGAGATAAGAATAACCCTGTAACACCGATGACTGTGTGTTCTACCTGTTTTACTCTATTATTTAATGACTTGAATTTTATTTATATTTATTTTTACCCTCTAAAATGAGCTTTGATTTTATGTCTTTTTTTTTCTGCTGCCCATTATTATGTACAAAAATCTGCTAAATAATATTCATCATTATTACTACTATTGTATATTCTTTAAGGCCGCTGTTATGTTATTATAAGAATATGGAAAATACGATTGCTTCTATTTGTCAATGTGAACTGTATACAATGATATTGTCCAATAAAAATATTCCTAAAAAAAAAATGCACACCAGAAGTTATCTCTGCTCCTTCTTCATCAGAAAGTATATTTAATTAAGTGTATTAGTTAATAGTTAACGCTGAGTCAGCACAGTGTTAGACTAACGACTGCTTTGAGCTGGTCGGTTTAGCGTTTCCTTCAGTATAGCTGTCGCTCATTTCAGCTGTGTTTACATTCTACTGCAAACGTCTTTAAGACCGCCTACTCTTTACCTTAGGACATGATTGGCTGTTAAATGTCGTATCCTTCTTCTGTCTAATGTTGGGTGGCAACTAGCGTTTAAGGCACATTAGCGACCCCTCTTTTTCCAGTGGATGGGGGTGTAATTACAGGTTAGATATATTGTAATTTTATCCAACATTTGTTATATTTATATTGAGAAAAATTGTATCTTGCTAACTATCGTTATCAAATTATTATCCCCCCTAATTCAGCATCTTGGTAGCTAGTATTAGACAGAATTACCATTAAATAGGAAGTTGTTGAAAACTAGCAGCATCAACATTTTGTAGTATAAAAGTAGAAAATGAAGGCAACATTTCCTGGCTAATGTTATATTATCCAGAAATGTACTCTCTAGCTAACGTAATTAGGCTAAGAGGTGGCTGAATGCTAACATAAACTGTTTTCTAAGATAAGTGAACAGATTTTTTTTCCTTTGGTGGTCACTTCCCCCCTGACTTTCACTGTCCAATTTCAGTTGCTTATAAAAACACGAAGCAAACACATGATAATAATTTGTTGGATTCAATGAACCAGATACAACCTGAAATATAGAGGCACAACATTGTGCATTGAGTTACCCACCCTCAAATCAAACTCAGAAGAAAGTGACTGAATGATCTTGTACCTGAAGTGCTTTCTCTTCTGTATTTTTCCTCTTTACAACACTTAATCTGTAAGAAAATCTTTTCAAACCACCTTCTTGTTTTTGTCTTTACAAGATAAGAGATGTGAATAGGCTTTATTAAAATGTTAGACAAACAAAACTGTTAAACAAATACAACTCCTACAAGATGCACAGAGTGGCCTTGCTCTTCCCCATGGGCTCAAGGGCTGCTCTGTCTTGCAGTTGTCACAAGTGATTAAAGGATTAGCCAAGGAAAAGAGGGGGAAATATTCCTACAGAGAGTGTCAACAGGCACGAGGACAAAACAAACACATTACATGAACTGATCACCTGCTGCGTCCTGTCCTTGGCACACCATCATGACTAATCTGTAAGAGTAAAGGGGAATAATTATGAACAAAAACAAGCTGTTTTTTTCCAGTTGAGGTCTGTGGGATTGGTTGGATAAGGAGTTACTCGACATGCGTGCAGTGTTTGCTCCTTGTATGGCTACAGTTAATAAATAAAATCTAAATATTTGCCATTTTTGATGAATGTGCTTTTCTTCTTTCATTTCCTATTTGGTTACATTCTGTTTTAGGAAGTGACAATCATTTGTGGAGTGCATAATTTAAAGGGCATGGGTTTTCTCATTTAAACCACATTTTGTTTGGCAGAGGAAATGCTTACATAGTTTACTTGAAAAGCATCCAAACTCCTCTTGGTTCAGGCCTTCAGGATGGGTTTGCATGTGCTGAATGAGTATTTTCAGCTGGTTAGCTTAGCTCAGCATAAATAGTGAAAACAGAGGAACAGCTAGGAGAATATTGTCTGGGGATTCTTCAAGGATACAAAAAGCACATTTTTAGTGCCAAATCACAACAAACGTTATCTCAAGACGCTTTTACAAACATAGCAGGTCTAGACTGTAACATCAAGACCCAACATCAAGACAGGATACGATCCAATCCCCTCTGACTCAATCTCATCTCAGCTTAATCCACCATGAGCATTGCACCTCGCAGTATTTAGCTAGTTACAGCAGCAAGGAAAAACTTCCTTTAACAGGCAGAAACCTCCAGCAGAACCAGACTTATGTTAGACAGCCATCTGCCTCGACCGAGTTGGGGTTTGAAAGAGGGATAGAGGAGAATAAGAGAGAGACAGAATAATGATGAGACGGATAGTAGTTGTAGTAGTAGCAGCTGTTGCCGCTGGAGTCTGGCACGTCCATAGCAGTTTGAGTCTGGAACGTCCACAGCAGCAGGATGTCTACGGCAACTATGAGACAATGGAGCTCAGGGACTCTAGAAAGGTCTATGGTTAGTAAAAATAATGGTGGTTGCAATATTAGAAATGCTAACTCAAGTTAGCTTCTGGCTAAGCTAGAACCCAGTAAGGAGGTGGAGGTGAGGCCAGAACCTTGCTACCTGGCAAACAGCTCCCTTTCATTCCAATTAGCCACGCCTCTAATTATATAAAATACAAAATAATCTAAATGTATGAGTAATTAAGATATACCCCCCCCCCCCCGGCCTAATAATAGGACGATTTTGTTTGTTGGTTATTATAAGCAAATAAGCATATGCTAAAATTTTGTGCATTTTACAAAGGGTATACAAACTGTTTGGTCTGGTTTAATAAGTACTTTATTAATGCAGGTAACCTTTTCAAGAAAATTGAAATAACAGCTTTCAGGTTAGGGTCTGGGTTATTTTTTTCCTACAGAGTCCACTCCCGCCGATGCTGTAATTGAGAGGTTTCCGCTCCATTAGTCCTTACAAAGCGAGTAATGGTTATTTCCCTGAGCTATTTACTCCGGAACCACTGCCTCTTCACCCCGGCTGATAAGCATCACACAGGAAACAGATAATCACAGCTGGAGGGAGTGGGCCTGGGCCCTGCAGTCACAAGAATAGCACACTTGTGGCATCATTAGATACACTGAAGCCCAGCAACCAAAATCAGGAGATATCACACACCAAATCAAATCAACCCATGGTTTGTGGAACAGTGACCAGGATGTCACCTCCTCTGTTGATCACGGAAGATCAGTAATAACTCCAGTTTTCCAGTCTGGAAAACAAGGGGGAGCTTGATGATTGTTTGGGTTATTTGACATTTACTAATGATGCCTTGTACAATGGATTTAATATTAGTTACAGTGTAAAAGTGGGGGGCCTTCAGTTACCAGCCCCCCCCTCCTTTAGGATCATCTTCCAGTCAAGGTCCGGAAGGCAGATACCCTCTCTACTTTCAAGATTAGGCTTAAACCTTTCATTTTTGGTAAAGTTTAAAGTTAGAGCTGGAACAGGCTTGGACCAGCTCTTAGTTATGCTGCTAAAAGCTTGGACTGCTGGGTGAACTGACACACTGGGATCCTTATGCTACATGAATGAATTAGTGATACATTTGTTTTGCAATTACATCAGGGTTGAAAAGTTTGGAATTGGAGTACTTCTTTCTGGAGGGCATGACAATGTTTGCAGTTGATTCTACCTGTTTTCTGTGACTTGGCTGATGACTGAGGAGAATCTTATTTGATATTAAACTGGATAGTATTTAATAGAATGTACTTTGTTAATCCCGGAAGGGAAATTCATTTGCCTGAATAATGGGAAAATGTGTGAATAAATTTGAGTGGCATGAAGTAGTGACAGCAATTTGATTCTAAAACAAGCAGTGTTCGTCCATCACAACATCCAGCCAAATCCCTTCTTTCACACAAGCATGGAATCTAGCAGAGAAACACGGTCTTTTCATCACTGGTAGGGCAGGGTGATGGCAGCCAGGGCCACTTTCTTGCACCTTTACATTTTACAGCCATGCTCAGTCTCTGCGATTATCTCAGTTTCTGAATTTCACGCAACTACATGTTTTTCCAGCAGCTGTCGATAATGTTTGACTTCTTTTGCTATTATTTATCGAGCATTCGAAAATCATGTCCCATCCCTAGTATCAACGTGTGCTTGGGTTTGCTATCCTGAGCATGATGTCATTGCAAGAACATGTGAATATGGTGAGATGCCATGCTTTCTGACATACGTATAACATATACTTACCTCAACTTCTTCTTATTCATTTTCAAACTGTTTTTGTCAAAATAAGAACTGCCTCTTCCGATTTTAAACTTGTATCCTGATTTATTTGTTAAATGTAAGTTTATCTATTTACAAGAACAGTCCAAAACACTTCACTCAACAGCTGATTAACTGATTAGTTAACTGATTAGTTTTGCATAGAGTCTATTTATTTGAAATGTAAGACCCTTCCTGTTTATAAAATTGGAAGAACTCTGATTTTTCATTTCAAAGAAGGTGGCAGGAACTTGATTCCCATCCAGAAACCAGCGTGAGAAACACGGACTCGAGCAAAGTGTTTGAAGTGTTTTGACGTACTCCCTTTGCTTCCTTGCCACTTCCTCTCATTACTACCATGTAATGTAACGTCATTGGACGCAGTATTGTCTTGTATGAATCCCAAGGCAGACTATTTGTGTCTACTGGCCTTCATCATATCCTGGAACTGTTTTTCCTGTCTTCTTCTAAATGCAAAGTCAGTTGATTGTAATGAATCTGCTTTGCTGCCAGGATAACCTTTGCAGTTATTGTACCTAGAGTTTTTTCAAACCATGTCCTCAATGTGGGAACATGAAAGACACTTTGCCAGGGTGTGTTTATATATACATATGTGCGCAAACATGCGTGCAAGCACCAAGGGCAGGACAGGTTGACAGGATGTGACTCACTCTGCCACAACAAAAACCAAGCAATATTTATATCCCCAACAAGCTGCGATCACATCTTGAATTGTGTATTCATGTCAGGCTGGTTTGGCCTCCAGAGCAGGCTGTCAGTGCAAAACACAGAGCTGGATCCAAACATGGTCCAGACGCAGAACATAGCCTCTTCATCTCTCTGCAAGATAAAAATAAAGCTCTTGGACATGGTTTTAGTGCAGGAACCTTTGCCTATTAGATAGCTGCTACAGCTACGGAGACAAATAATGGTAACAGTGAAAGACTGCACATCACTTTCCCAAAGTATATCAAATCGTCTTATTTCAGGCTCAGATAATGCATCTAAATTTGTAATCTTGTTACAGGTAACCTACAGCTGTGTCTCTCAACCTGTCTTGTCAGTTCAACCCACAGCCTCGTCAGATAGAGTAGAATAGGTTGTCTGTCAATCGGAAGGTTAGTGGTTTGATCCCAGCTCTTGTACTCACATGCCAAAGTGTCCCTGGGCAAGACACTAAACCCCAAATTGCTCCTGCTGGTCAACAGTGTATGAATGTGTATGAATGAGATTAGCTAATACTGAAGGTTCCTTACTATATAGCAGCCTCTGCCATCTGTGTGTGAATGTGGCAAGTAGTGTAAAGTGCTCTGATTGGTCAGAAAGACTAGAAAATTGCTAGAGTTGTGCTCATAAGTTTAAATACCCTGACAGAATTTGTGAATTTTTTTTTGCCATTTTTTAGAGAATATGAATGATAAGATAAAACTTTTTTTTTTACTCATGGTTAGTGGTTGAGTGAAGCCATTTATTGTCAAACAACTTTGTTTACTCTTTTTGTATTATAATGACAACATAAACTACCCAAAAAAACTTGTGAGCACAACTGTATATAAGTCCATCTAATGCAAAGTCATTTGATGTTTTATGGTCCCCAGATTCTTCATGAAGCGGCTCAGCTTGTAAGGTGCCGCAGAGACTAAATGGGGTTGTGCTTGCGACGCGTCTTGCCATTAAATCAAAATAAAAGTTCAGAGTAAGTTTTCTATTTATTAAAAAACACTCAAAATAAATCGATACCAAAAAAGATTGAAATAAACGATGAAAAGGACGATGACGACTGCTTACTAAGTCTGGGCTACAATTGTACAATTGCAGACGGCTAAATGAGAAATACGATATGTACTTTCATTGTTTGTACGGACCTGGATATTCATAATAATAATAAAAAAATAATTTCAAAAAAAAAAAAAAAAAAAAAAAAATGAAAATGACGATGACGGTGGCGGTCAACAAAAAATACTCAACCCCACTCACCCTCTATGTGTACCTCCCACCCGCAACTGAACAGGTAGATAAAAGGTAAACCACACCCATGAACCCAAAACCGGAAATGAAGTAAGCAATAAAAAAGGAAATAATCATGGGTAACGAATAAGACAGAAAATCCCATTTTCCCCGTTTCTGCTTTATAGTAGCCAAAGTGTGTTTCCCAAAACCATAACTTGTGAGTTCTCAAGCCTAAAATATGACGACAAAGAAAAACAGAGGTTAAGCAGGGTTAAGGGCGCCTCTTAACCTACATCGTCTCCCTTACTTCCTCTGATTTGAGAGCCTTGAAATGGGGTTTCCAGGCCTGTTGCACTGCCCCTAGCTCCCTGAATGGTCCTTAAAAACAAGTGTTCTCGAGAGTCAGGTCACTAAATATCAACACAAAAGGCTAGGATGGATACATGTCAATAAAAGAGGCATTAAACAATGCTATTTTTATTCATTTTTGTTTGATTGTTAGTGCTTTTTCCCTTTGTTATTATTTGCATTATTTGTTAGTCTTTCCTTTCTTAACGTTGTTCACCTTCACTGTCTTTGTTGCTGTTGTTGTAACTGTGTTACTCTGTCTAACCTGTGACTTGATCACCCCTCTTTTGTAAAACACATTTCTTTCACAATAAAAAAAAAAGGCGTGAAACATTTTTTTTTATTATTGGCCAACTCTAAAAATATTGTGGATTTATTTTTGGTGAAAAACCAAAAGATTTTAGAAATGTGATACATAGAAGACATATATAAACCATGCATTTAATTAAGCTCTTAAGGAAACCACAACAATACCTTGAGTTTGATGGCTGATGCGATAACAGTAACCCCTCAAGGAGTGGACTATAATCATGGTCGTAAATAAAAGTTCATTCACATAAACAACTTCTGTCATAACTCTTCAGTCCAACGACAGCATAACATCTTGGTGACAGCACGGGATCAAACAGTTGCACCAGTGCTGAGAATGATAAATCCTCCTAAACGACACAAAAACACACACATGAAAAAGATATAGATTACAACATGATAGATGCAGCTTTTAAAAACTGCATTTTGCTGCACATTGCAAACTAAATAAGAATGGAAAAAGCTCCCCTTTTACTCAATTGTGAGTTTTCACAGATAATATAATATTTTATAGCTACACTACCAGTCAAAAGTTTGGACACGCATTCTCATTCAATGTTTTTTATTTATTTTAGTTATTTTCAACATTGTATATTAATACTGAAGACATCAAAACTATGAAATAATCTGGTTTTGCTATAATATGGATTACAACAGTAGACAAATAAGGCTATCCGTTGTGTACTAACCCTACTTCTGGACAACATAACTGATGGTCTCAAACACATTAAGAAGGCAAGTCATTCTACAAATGAACTCTTGACAAGGCTCATGTTAATTAGAAACCATCCAGGAGACCACTTCATGAAGCAGACTGAGAGAATACTAAGAGTGTGCAAAGCTGTCATGAGGGAAAAGGGGGCTAATTTACAGAATCTACAATCTGAAACATGACAACTATAGCTTGGTTGAATTTCTCATATCATCCATTTTGATTACTTAAGGTTAGGAGTTGTGCATACATTTGCATAATCAGCACAACACACACACGCACTGCACGCACGCACACACACATGCGCGCACACACACACACACACATGCACTGCACGCACATGCGCGCGCACACACACACACACACACACACACACACACACACACACACACACACACACACACACACACCATATTTTTGCTCAAAGGAATTACTTTACCTGTTCTTTTAGGTAGCATAGGCGATCGAGGAGAATCAGACCTTCGATGCAGGGAGCCAGAGTCACTTTCAACTACACAAAAATGAAGACAACTCATTTTCAATAGGTTGTTTGCACATGACGTCATTTCCGTTGCGTGGCAGTGGCGCAAAATGCAGATGGGGGTCAGAAAGTGATTTGCAGCAGTCTGCACAGACCAGTAGACACATAAACACAAGAAAAATGCCTACGGTTTGCGTTTTTTACGGTTTCCCTAACCGATGAAACAGAGAGAGAAGTCGGCAAGTTTTTTTTTTTTTTTTTTTTTATATATATATTTTGGGCTTTTTTGCCTTTATTTGACAGTACAGCTGAAGAGAGACAGGAAATGTGGGGAGTAGAGAGCGGGGGAAAACATGCAAGAAATGGTCGACCGGCCGGGAATCGAACCGGCGACCCCTGCGATGGGGACTGTAGCCTCCGTATGTGGGGCACTTAGACCGCTAGGCCACCAGCGCCCCAGAAGTCGGCAAGTTTTAATCGTGTCCAAAAGGTCGTGGTTCTCAAGGGGGAAAAAGCAAAAAAACTCTCTGAAAAACAAGGAAACAGTGGATAGCAAACTTTCGTTCATGTTCCGGAGGGGCAGAGTCGGATTATGCCCGTGTGTGTGTTGACCACTTTGTCCAGGGTAAGTTAAAGTAATGTATGTATGCTGTATATATGTCTCTGTTTAAGTAAACTACCGTTGACTGGACCGTTTACAGCGGTTAACCTGCGTTAAGTACTCACCCTGGTGAAAACCTAACGACAGTCGTTGTTGAGCACCTTGCCTGGAGGCTTTTGAATGCCTTCATTTGCTCGGTGGTGTAAAATGAAGTCTGGAGGACGAGGTAGTTAGTGATGTCAACGGCTCATAAAGCTTGGGTCAGTTAAAAAAAATCAGAAGTCCTCATGAGAGGAGGATCTCTTCCGACATAATCCAGATTTTTTTTCGGTATCGCTGTCTTATTACGGTGTCCAGAGCAGCACAGTAAGGGCTTTCCTCGGTTGCGTACATTCTGAAATGTACTTTCTGACCCTCATTTGAATTCCACACATCACTGGCATGACGTTATTGCAAACAACCTATAATATGTTTCACTTAATTTCATTGCAGTGTTTCTTACAGAGGTTCTTCCATTCATCTTGTACACTCTTGCTGCTAAATTTGTTTTTTAAGGCAGTACTGAAACTACACCCTCAAAGTCCATCCAGTAGCTGGCCACTGATTCCCCAAAACCCTCTTATGCCTTATGTCAAAAGAGAACTCTTTTATGCTGGTCGACACCACAATTAGTGGTTTCTGCTGAAACCAGAGGCTGTTTTTTTTTTGCAGTTCTGTACAATAATGAGCTCATTTTATGGTGTTCATTTCATTGGCATTATATGTGTCATATTACAGGAACAGAAATGTTTTTCACAAAGTGGAGCTTAAACAGGCTGTTGGGGCAGGAAGTACAGGACAATGATGAACAGACTTACCATATTAAAGGCAAGCATCTCATCTATTCTTGGCCTGTAGGTGTTGTGGTACTCCTGGATGTCGCTGTCAGAAAGCTGGAGGAGG